>NC_086318.1:256700954-257039288 GCF_036172605.1 Pelobates fuscus
ATGAGGGGCCTAATTACAGAATCTTATCGACCAAAAACACTAAAACAGTCATGCCTCTCAAGCGTAATGTATCTGGTGGAGATGGTGCCAGAGGGAAACTCATAGGATGCAGCTATCAGAAAACACAGATTCTCTTAAAATATCCTAATCTCTCTCTAATTAATCTGTAATAATATAAATACTAAATAAATACTAAGTATTTATATTATTACAGATACATATTGAACAACTTGTACAAGAAGCTCCACCTTATGTATGTATGTTTTTTTTGTATTTTGTAGAGGTGGTTTAGGGGATACCACTTAAGGTGTTTGAGCTTCACTTGAAATTCTGTAGACTCCATATTGTGCACCTATTTATTGATTTTGTTCTCTCTAATTAATGCTTTCATCTTTCAAGTAAATCCATTCCCCCTAACAGCAGTGTCCAGTGAAGCAGGAAGTCAATGGGCGGTGTAAAAGGGTGGCCACTGGCACAAATCACGTGACCAGAACTGTCAAAAGGAGCAAAAATGCCCAAAAAGGGGGCATGTCTGCCCAAAGAATTGGAAGGCCAGCCTGGCATCAGTGTCCCTATGTATCACAGTGTCAGTGTCCCCATGTCACCCAGTCCATTAGTATCCCAGTGTCTGTGTCCTCATTGCTTCCAGTGTCCCTATGTCTCAGTGTGTCTTGTGTCACTAGGATACTAGGGGACACTGAGAGACATGGGGACACAGTGAGGCATGGGGACACTGAGACACTTGGGGACACTGGGAGACATGGAGACACAGACACTAGGGACACCGAGACATGGGACACAGGCATTTGGGGACACTAAGACACTAGGGACACTGAGAAACATGGGAACACAGACACTGGGAGACTAGAGGACACTGGGAGACATGGGGACACAGACACTAGGGACACTGGCTTGGAGGCATGGGGACACAGATACTTGGGGACACTGGGAGACATGGGGACACTGAAACATTTGGGGACACTGGGAGACATGGGGACACTAGGGATACTGAGAGACATGGGGACATGGAGACACTAGGGACACTGGCTGGGAGACATGTAGACATTGGGAGACATGGGGGTACTGGGAGCCATGGGGACACTGAGACACTAGGGACACTGAGAGACATGGGAACACAGACACTGGAGACTAAGGGACACTGGGAGCCATGGGGACACTGAGACACTAGGGAGACTGGCTGGGAGACATGGGGACACTGGAAGATATGGAGACACTGTGTCATTAGTGTCTCCATGTCCCAATGTGTCTCTCAATGTCCCTATGTCTCTGTGTCCCCAGATCTCCCAGTGTCCCCTAGTGTCTCAGTGTCCCCATGTTTCCCAGTGTCTCCAAGTGTCTGTGTCTCCAGGTCTCCCAGTGTCCCTAAGTGTCTCAGTATCCCAATGTCTCCCTGCAGCCTTTCCTCCCATCCCTCACTTCCCTAAGCTGTAGGCTGTCTCTGCAGGTTGGGAGCTGCTGTCTGACCTCTCTTTGCTGTGTAGCTGCTACTCTGCGGATCAGTGAGTAGAGAGAGGCAGGGAGGGATATGCTGTAACTTCCTATCCCTGCCTCTCTCAACACACACTGACCCTTACTGGCCAGTGCTGGTATTGCAGAGTAATCTCTGTTTATACTGAGAAAAATATCTGCATTTGTATTGCCGGTATTACTGCAATACCGTCACGGCCAGGCAGCCTCAAATACCATCTGTGTCAGTAAAATACCAGTCAGGAGGAAAACCTAAGTAGGGTGTAGAAAAAAAAAATGGGGCAGTTGCCTTAGGGCCCCCAGGAGTAACTGGGCCCGGGGCAGCTGCCCCTTTTGCCTCTCCTTAAAGACGGCCCTCTCCTTAAAGACGGCAAGTAGCCGTCGGATGAAGTGTGGTAGATTGTTCAGGCCCACAGCTTCAGATATGCCTCTGATCTTCACATTATAGCGTCTCTTCATGTCCTCCATAGCCTCAACTTTTCCAGAGGTGATGAGCTGTTGCTGTTGTAGCACTTCTAGTTTCCTCTCCACCGAGGTAAGCCTGGCTTCAGTATTGGTGGCGGTGGTTTCCAGCTGGGTGAGTCTGGTGTTTGCGCCCTCGAGCGAGGTCTGGAAGCTGGCTATGTCAGTGGCTGTATTTGCCCAAAGTTTCGCCAGAATGGATTTCAGGAGAGCAGCAGGCACTGGGTCTTGGTCCCCTGGAGCCGGTGGTACAGATCTTGGAACTGTGTCTGTCGGGGCCTCTGCGCCTGTGTCTGATTAGAAGTCATCAAAGGAGAAGGACGATCCCTCCTCTCCCAGTGCTATATCGGCCCATGCAGCCTCTTTGGCTCAGCGGAGAAGATCACCTATATCTTTGCTTGTGGGAATTTTGCCTTTTTTGATTTGCGGCCCATGGTACCCTAGTATCGTAGGTAAGAGTGTTCTGGTCTTGTGTTTACCCAGATTCCGCCAAAAAAAAAAATCATTTTTAGGTATCATTTTTAGGTATCAGGAGCAGGAGCTCTAAAGAGTGTGACTGCTCTGGTCCAGTTGGCTCATCCCCCCACTACAACATTTTAATATTTTTCATATATGAAATGAAATGGAAAGTTTATCCAAAAATGTTAAATCATTAGAAAGGCCTATGCAACAATAATAAATGGAGGTCTATGTTTCCAATAGAAGCTATTATCATCGTAAGTGAGATATTTTTTTTTTTTTATTGAGATTAAAGCAGAAAATACATGACTCTATAGAAGAATGTGACAATAAGAATCATTATTAAACCACATAAGGTAAAGGCCTCACTGGTTGAGGAGTTTGCCTGTTTCTTATTTGTAAGTGAGATATTTTACTGTGAAAGTGATCATAGGCACTATGACAAATGGTTACCTACTAGAAAGCAGTAGGGCACACCATAATTTTAGATAAGTGTAAATTTTATTCAATATTATTAAAATACATTTGTGTAATGCACAACCCTTTCTATACAATTAGGTGTAAAAATGATATGCCAAGAATATAGATAAATGTTAAACAGAAAGAAAATGCTTACAATTTAAAATAAAATACAGTTTCTACTTTTGGTCAGTTACAGAGTTATTGACTAGTTTTAATGGCCCTGTACTGAACTGGGGAAAAATATCTGGCTGCACACAATCCAGACATTGTTCATACAATCTGACAAAACACTTCTGTGCAGCTGAAATTTAGACTGCGAATTCTGCGAATTCAGGCCCAGATGCTTCAAATCCAGGTCTATATTTAAAACAAAATAATAATATTTGCCTTCTCCAGGAAGCAGATAGTTAAAATGGTTAATTATGTGGTGGCTGACTACATAATTAAAAGGAAAGGAAAGAAAAATCCCATGGGGGTCAAAAGGACCCCCATATATTATAGATGTTAAACTTCCCATGTTGATGGGGCCTGTGAAATAATGGAAGAGGGGACATGTTCCTGGGACGGCTCTAGGTTGTGTGCTGAATATATACTCGAGTATAAGCCGACCCGAATATAAGCCGAGGCCCCTAATTTTACCCCAAAAAACTGGGAAAGCTTATTGACTCGAGTATAAGACTAGGGTGGGAAATGCAGCAGCTACTGGTAAATTTCTAAATAAAATTAGATCCTAAAAAAATTATATTAATAATATTTATTTACAGTGTGTGTATATAATGAATGCAGTGTGTGTGTGTATGAATGCAATGTGTGTATGTATGAGTGCAGTGTGTGCGTATGAGTGCAGTGTGTGTGTCACGGTTGTCGGCCTGCCGCGAGGCACGGCTGTGCCCGACTGGCACAGCCTCGCCGACAGCACAAGCTTACCTGCTCGTCGGCGAGCCGACAACCGCTTCCCCGCATCCTCCAGCATTCGTGCCAGAATCCAAAATGGCATTGACCGCGTGGTTGCGCCAAAACGTAGTTCCGCCCCCGAATTTCATACTGACGTGCGCGTGACGTCACAACGTCAACGCGCACGCACGTTTTGGGGTCAGAGGTCGTCCTCTGACCAATCAGACCTTAGAGAGGGATATTTAAATCCCTAGCTCACCCCAGTACCTTGCCCTGTCGTGGTTTCCTGTTTCTGGTTTCCTGAGAGTGCTTTATCTTTGTGAATCTGATTTCCTGGTATCTTGATCTTGGCTTTTCCCTGGTTATTCTGAATTCTGATTTCCCTGACTTGGCTTGTGTACACGGTATTGTGTATTTTCTGGCTTCCTTGACCTCAGCTTTCCCTTTGACCATTCTCTGTCTCTAGCGTATTAGTCCGGCCATTCTAAGGTCCGGTTTACGCTCTGTCCTTTTATTTTCCTTTTCTTGCCTATGTATATGTTTAATAGTTTCTGCGTGCTGGACCACACTAGTAGTCATGACAGTGTGTGTATGAGTGCAGTGTGTCTGTATGAGTGCAGTGTGTGTGTATGAGTGCAGTGTGTGTGTGTATGAATGCAGTGTGTGTATGAATGCAGTGTGAGTGTGTGTGATGCAGTGTGTGTTTGTGTATGTGTTGCAGAGCCTTGGTGGGGGTGGGCCTTTTTATTATTTTTTTTTTAATTATTATTTTAATAATTTTTTTTGTTATAGTTTTATTTTAATTTTATTATTATTTTTTAAATTTTATTTTATTTTATTATTATTTATATTTATTTTTTTCGTCCCCCCTCCGTGTTTGATACATGGCAGGGAGGGGGGCTCTCACTCCATGGTGGTCCAGCATTGGCAGTTCAGTGGGGGGGGCTGGCAGAGAGCACTTACCTCTCCTGCAGCTTCTGTCAGCTCCCTTCTCCTCCGTGCCAGTCCGGTCAGCTCCCCTGTCAGCTCACACTGTAAGTCTCGCGAGAGCCGCGCTATGACCCCGCGGCTCTCGCGAGACTTACACTGGGACTTGCAGAGGTGCTGACCGGACCAGAGGAGGAGGGAGCTGACTGGAGCTACAGGAGAGGTAAGTAAGAGCTTCCTGCCAGCCCCCCTCCTACACAGCCCCTTGTCTGTATTATGGCAATGTACGTTGCCATAATACAGACATTGACTCGAGTATAAGTCGAGTTGGGGTTTTTCAGCACAAAAAATGTGCCGAAAAACTTGACTTATACTCGAGTATATACGGTAATCACCTTTTTTGTACTTGTATATATTACATTGAATAATAATATATTTTTATATCATTTTTACTCACTGTGGTTTTGACACCATATAAGGTTTATGTGGGTTGATTAAAGGGACCCTATAGGCACCCAGACCACTTCAGCTCATTGACGTGGTCTGGGTTCAGTGTCCCTATTGCACTTAGTTTTCCAGAGAAACTGCAATGTATACATTTTAGCACCAAGTCTACCTCCAGTGGAGGGACATGTATTTGTTCCCCTCCGTCCTACACCCATTCAGATTTTAAACATATTTTCCATTTATATCAAATGTATGGTTCCTAACAAAAATTCAAAACTGATAAATCTTTCAGGGATTTAACAATGATTTTAAAAATAAGTTACATTCTCATATGTTACTTACCTAAAATCATCAAAATGGACACGAACAAGATGATTATTTCTGACTTGTATATACCAAACACATTCAGCAGAGTTGTGTGAATAAGGGTAGAATGGGCTTTCAATTACTCCCCAAGGATCAGTCAAAATGCCACCACAGTTAACTGAAAATGTAGGTCAGAAATGCAATTATCTTAAGCATTGGCATTTGAATAAGTGTGTAAGCAAAATATGTTTTAGATTGCATACTTGTATGCTGCACAAATAATCTGCTTGAAAAGCTAGAAGGGCCTTATTATGAAAGTCAAGTTGTATACATTGCAAAAATTACGATTGAAACAATAACAAAAACGTGCGGAAAATGTGGTTGAAGATACTGCAAAACTAAACTTAAAATACAGAAAGACATTTGTGATCCCTTTAAAATTAATACCACTATGTGATATTAGAGTACTACTCAATTTTTATTAAAGGGGAGAACAACTTATCTTATTATTAAGGTTTTCCAGGCTATAAGACTATTTTATAAACACTTGGACATTTTCAGTTCACTTCACTCAAGTATCAGAAAAAATATATCCAGCATTGGCCATTGGATGTATGCAGTTGGACTCAAGGTTCTTAATCTTAATTTAGAACTTACTCAGTGGTCAGTTTTTAATATTTTACCCATATGTAGTAACATACGTTTAGTAAGTGAAACTCACATGATCACAGTTACTAGGAGAAAGCCCTCTTCTATTTAATGATCACTATAAACCCCATAAACATTATATGATGATGTGGCTATGGTTTGACTTCTGACCTGTGGCCTGAAATGCACTGCTCCCAGACTCCACTATTTATTACAGAGATATGGAAGCTCATAAGCCATTCATTACCGGGCAACTTATTGGCTGAAAGTGTCAGCTGATCACTCTCCGCAATTGAGGTAAATCCTGCATCACCTGGCTCAGAGAGAGAAAGTAGTGGAGACAGTGAGTGGTGTCCTGCAGATAGAAAATAAGTCTAACATTCTAAAATGGTTTGATTACTTACAATGGAGGTACCAGCACACTTATGGTGCCATAACTACTACAGGAGATCTATGCTAGGAGTGTTTGTTTAACTGATGTATTACGTTTTCTCAGTTTACTTTTGGATATTTTCTATTTCAATTGGATGGAAACTTTGTTCCAGGAAGAGATAGAAACATTGAAAATGTATTGTTTAAGTGGCATTTTCTAATTCCACATAGTATCTAGTAGGGTTATCAGATGCAAGATGTCAAAAGCTTTTTGTAACGGATCCCCTATACTCCGGCTGAGTATATTCGTGAAGAATCTCCCGAAATCCAAGCATAGAAGAAGTTGTAGTTATTATAACTCCCAATACCCCAAACATAAGGGGTAAAGCATTCTGTTTAATGGAAGCCACAGCTGGCCTTTTGTTTATTGTATAATATGGCCCCCAGCAGCACCCCATTTAAGCATGTTTAGGTGAGTGCAACCATCCCCCCATGTTTCCTACACGTATATATAAATATACACATATGTGAACAAGAAAAGACGGTCCCCAGAACAATCAACCTTATTACTTCAAACTCTTAGTCTGAGCCAGCTTTGCTAAGTGGCTCAGAACCATGTGAGCGAATCTTTTTATGTTTATCTTTTAACTTTTACACAACTATATTACCCTATGTTTTCTTTCTTTTTTGCTTTTAATCCACAGATCCAAAATCCAATAATCGGACTGCGTTAACCATTTTTTGTTTTGTTGTGCGCTCTCACCACTTTTATATTTATTTATAGTTATTTCACAATATATGGCATACAGGCCGAAGATGATTTCATATTACATTTTTAATAACTCACAGTTACCAAATTATGTGCTTCTGCTTTACTGTTTACTAAGTGAGACACTAGCATAATTTGAGTTTTTGCGATAACTCATTTGTTTTAGTCTTCTTTCATTGACAATTGTTTCATATTGATACTAGATACTTACTAGTAATATCTCTTGTGGTTGTAGTTGGCTCATTTATTTAAAAACAAAAGTCATTCCATGACTGACAAAAAAAAAAATACCTTTTGCATGAATATCATAAAGTATTTATCAATCATGTTTTTCAATTCTAAGTATTCAAACATAATTACTGTATGTCTATATTGCAAAGATGTATTACCTGTTTCATAACCAGAACCACTAGATTCATATTCTGTTGTTACACTTGTAGTGAAAGCTACAAAACAAAAGCAGAAACAAAATTCTAGACATTGAAAGGATTAAAAAAAACTATCTTTTGTAACATTTTGCTTCTCTCTGTGAATGCCAAACAAGTTCAAAAATTGGAAGTGTGAAAAAGGAATATACATTGGACTTTCAATTAATTCTGTCCTCAAATTGTTAATTCGGTCTCACTAATTGTTAAATATCAAGACTTAGATCCAGAAGGATGACATATCATTCTAATGTGTTAAATAAATAATAAGCTATTCACATTAGTCAATATCTATGCACCAAATAAATCCACAATAAAATTTATCACAACTATGATTAAGAAAATAGAGCAGATTAAACAAGGGTTGGTATTAATTATGGGGGACTTTAATTGCATAGTGGACCCTCTCAAAGATAGAAAGAGCCAGAATGACAAGATAAGTAAAAAAAAAACAACCAGAAAACAGATTGCAAAACCTATAAAACAATCATAACTTAAGAGACATATGGAGAACATGCAATCCTTCAGACTTGGGTGATACATGCTAGTCTAGAACATTCAACTCATACTCAAGAATCAACCTTATCTTGGGCAACGTGTCCATACTGTATCTTGTTAAAAGAGTAGAGATACAGGATGTAGCATGGTCAGACCATAGTGCAATTATGCTGGAATATAAAGATAACTTCGACATATTCCGAAAAGAGTGGCACCTAAAAAGATTCTTATTACATAAAAAAGCAATGTTAAAAAAATTAAGAATATAGCAAATCATTTTTTCTTAGAAAACAAAAACAAAGGTACATCTGATGTAATGGTCTGGTGCACCTATAAAAGCGTAGTAAGAGGCCATTTGATAAAAGTGGTTGCCACTGCAAAAGGGAAAGGATTACCACCGCTCTCTAAATTGTATATAACACTAAGCAAATATAAGAGGCAAAACAAAACAACTCCCTCCACACAAATTGCAAGGAAGATTGAAGAAATAAAAAAATATTTAAATATCCAGCTAACAAATAAAGCAACCAAGCAGTTAGAAGTACTACAATCCAAGAGGTACTCAAAGGGTAAGAAGCCAGAAACACTAATGTCCAATAAATTAAAAAAAGAGAAGCAAAAAAGAGTAATCACTAAAATAAAAGATAAAGAAACCTATTTAATGTCCCTAGAATAACATAGAAACATAGAATGTGACGGCAGATAAGAACCAATCGGCCCATCTAGTCTGCCCAATTTTCTAAATACTTTCATTAGTCCCTGGCCTTATCTTATAGTTAGGATAGCCTTATGCCTATCCCACGCATGCTTAAACTCTTTTACTGTGTTAACCTCTACCACTTCAGCTGGAAGGCTATTCCATGCATCCACTACCCTCTCAGTAAAGTAATACTTACTGATATTATTTTTAAACCGTTGTCCCTCTAATTTAAGACTATGTCCTCTTGTTGTGGTAGTTTTTCTTCTTTTAAAATAAAGTCTCCTCCTTTATTGTGTTGATTCCCTTTATGTATTTAAATGTTTCTATCATATCCCCCCTGTCTCGTCTTTCCTCCAAGCTATACATGTTAGGCAGAGCGTTTCAAAGATTTTATCAGAATTTATATAACCTACCAAAAGAAACATTTGGCAAGGAAAAAGAGATTGAAAAATTCTTTAAAAATGTATCCATGCCAAAAATCCCACCCAACCAATTAAAACAGATAAACAAGCCCATAACAGAAATGGAGGTCAGTAAGTCCATAGATAAGCTTAAAATAAAAACTGCCCAAGGCCCAGATGGCTTCACAAACAAATTTTACAAAATAATATAAGACCAATTAGAAGGGGAACTCACCAATATTTTTAACTTAAAAATTAATACAGGAAGCTGTCCTGGAGAGCTGTTGAGAGCAAACATTGTCCCTATTCCAAAAGCAGATAAAAATACAGAGTTGATTGGCAACTATAGACCCATATCATTAATCAACACAGATATTAAAATACTATCCTCTATCCTTGTTGATCGAATAAAAACAGTCATACCACAACTAATTAATAATGACCAGGTAGGATTCATACCAGGGAGGTCTCCAATAAACACGCTTAGAAAAATAATAAACATATTGGAAGAAACAGAGAACAATGGTATGGGGAGTAGAGTGATTATGGCAATCCCCAGAGTGTAGGTCTCCAATCCCCCAAACATGATCCAAGACTTCATGAACGTGCAAGATGATCTGATCTTTAATGGCTCAGATACTTTTATACAATTCTCCAGGTCAGAGGAACACCCCCTAGACCTGATGGGGCACAGGAACACAAAGGACACAAACCAATCAAAACAAACATACAGTCTGTTACACGCCCACGTACAGCACACAATCCCTCCCCTCTACTTGGGAGATAATTGAGTAAAGTCCTGTAAGTAACTCAATTATCTCCAGGCAGAAAAAACTAATTTTCACAAAGTTCAGAAAGTACCCCAAAACATAATATACCCCATACATCCCTGGATAGCCCTGATGTGGGTGAACAACATATCCAAAAATCACCCAGATCAGAGCAGGGGTTCAAAGGTTTCATGGAAGTCTCTTTTTGACCGGCTGTAAGCATGGCTTCATGCCTAAAACAGTTCCAGGGAATTAGGACCAGCGGTCGGTCTCTCTTTGTGCAATACAAAAGTACTTACATTACATGAATGGAGCCTTTTAAAGAATATTGGACAAGGTATATTAGAGGGCCCATAGTCACAGGGTAGGAGGCAAGCAAACAGGCCCCTCCAGAAACTCTTGGCAAACTTACAGAAAAAAGGGAGTTTGTCACAAATGGAACCCCACTAATGCTACTGTCAATAGACGCAGATAATGCGTTTGACAGAGTTGGATGGGACTTCATGTTTGCCACCTTAAAACAACTTGGATTTGCTGGACCAATATTACAAGCGATGTCCGCTTTCTACAGCTCTCCATCAGCTAAAGTAACAGGCTCAGGATTCACATCACAAAACTTTAGTATCAAAAATGGGACTAGACAAGGGTGTCCTCTTTCCCCTCTTTTGTAAATAACGCTGTTGGAACCTCTTGCGATTCTAATAAGTCAAAACAAAATAATTAAAGGATTTACAAACTCCTTAGGATAAAGCAAATTAAATATTTATGCAGACAAAAGCTTATTAACTTTGGAAGAACTTAAAACCTCAGTCCCAGAGCATCTAAAGGAGATAAACAAATACTCTATTGTGTCAGGATACAAAATGAATATAGAGAAATCAATATTTATAGCCAAAAACCTGAACACAAGACTAATCAAATTTCTTGTACAAAACCTTGGGCTTTCAGAAAACAAGGACAAGCTAAAATACCTAGGTATACCACTAACCTCAGAATTAAAAGATTTAGTAGAAGCCAATTTTTTACCTTTCATAATCCAAACTAAATCTTAAGGATTGGAAAGGTATGGGATTCTCCTGGTCGGGTAGGATCAATATCCTAAAAGCATATATTTTACCAAAATGGCAGTACCTATGGGGAATGATCACTCTTAACTTCCCAGAAAACTGGTTATCTTTGGTACACTCATAATTTTTTGAATTTGTATGGGGCGGAAAGAAAGCTAGAGTTATAATAAAAGTTTTGGCTAGATCAAGGCAGGATGGAGTTCTTGGATGGCCTGAAATTTTACAATGTTACCAAGTTAGTAGACTTTTCCACATGATGCTTACACATGACATCGCAGGAACCCACGAAATATGGTATAAAATGGAAAAAGCCAAAACCAGGGTAGGAAATTTAACGTCACTATTTTGGGTCCTAGACGGGAACAAAAAATCCATCCAAGTGGAACAAACTAAATCTCAGATCCTCATAGAATTAACGAGCTGGTGGGATAAATTCTCAAACAATATAGGCCTAAGAAACAGAATAATAGATAAGCTCCCTTTGTCTAGTATTACAGATATGCTAGATAACATAAAAATAGACACTTGGAAATCTGGACGGATAAGAGAATTCAAAAATATACTGGTGGAACATAAAATTAAAACCTTCAATTAAATTTAGGAGGAATTCAATATTCCCTCCAAGGAAACTTTCAACTTCCTGCGAATTAAGGACTTTTTAGTAGAACAACTTCTCCAATACGAGGGGGAGAAAATCATAACCCTCAAACATCTATTCTAATTAAAGAACTATAAAAACCTAATGGCAAAATGCACTAAAGTTATATACAAATGGAGACACAATAAACCAACAGAACTTAAGAAGAATGGATAAGTTCTCTAAACAAATGAAATAAACATGTACATTGTCTAAATCGTACAGAAACCCAATTCAAACTCTCAAACAGATGGTACTTGACACCGAAACTCTTAAAAAAAAATCTTTCCAGAATATTCAGACAGATGTTGGAAATGGAATATTAACGAAGGTAACTTAATCCACAGCTGGTGGCATCGCATACCTATAAATAACTTCTGGAAAGAAGTAACCAATATAACATATCAATTAACGGAAATAAAATGTGTTTTTAAGCCTGAAGTGACTGCACTGGCCAAAAATGACAAAAATATTGATGATAATTCTACATATGACTACAGCAGCTAAACTTATCTTAGCACAAAACTGGAAAACAGTGACAATACCAGGCGTTCAAGAATTAATATCTCAAGTCATATGGCAAGCAAGAATGGAAAATGGCATCCTGGTGAATTTAAGGATACACCCAAATAGAAGAAAGGGATACATGGATATGTAAAATGGAAATGATAACCTAACAAATACCATCATGGTTACTTTACGCCCCTTCTTATTCATGCAATAATTAAATAAAGTATAGCTAAGACTCAGAGTAAAAGAGCCGAGGACCAGAAACGAGGAGGGAGGAAAAGAAAAGAAGATACAAGATCGCAACCCTGAATTGGGCGGATAAAAAAAACAAAAACAAAGAATAGAAAACAATACATAAAATATACTGAGCATAAGAGGCTCTCTCTCTCCAAGGAAAATGAAATAAGCAGAACGATAGATTAGAATACATAACAAAATCTACAAAGGTCGGGGGTGGAAGGGTAAAGAGGAATGGGAATTTGGGGGGAAGAGGGTTCGTCACAGGGAGCACAATCCAGACTGCACAAGATATTTATGATGACTAAAGTACCATGGCCTGAAATATAGAAACACTAACAAAAACTATCCAATGTCTGAAATACAAAAAAATATATAAAAAAAATTCTGTCCTCAAATTATTCATGGTTTTGATCATT
Organism: Pelobates fuscus; assembly: GCF_036172605.1. NCBI lineage: Eukaryota > Metazoa > Chordata > Amphibia > Anura > Pelobatidae > Pelobates > Pelobates fuscus. The sequence continues at coordinate 256,713,853 of NC_086318.1, forward strand.
CAAAATATTATATCATGTCTATCAACTATTGTTTATTATTGTTGAGGAATTATTCAGTAGACTACGTAAAAAAAATTAAATTGTAATGGCAAAATGTATTTATTTATTTAATTTTCAATCATTTTATTGAGTTTTCAATATATGCAAGTAAAGATCAAATATAAAAGCAGAGAGACGCACAGGTCTCAAATATTACTATAATGTGCAGCTATACATCAAACATAACATTTGATTATGCATTACTTAATAATTATCCTGTTAATCCCAATGTCACGACTACTAGTGTGGTCCAGCACGCAGAAACTATGTAAACATATACATAGGCAAGAAAAGGAAAATAAAAACACAGAGCGTAAACCGGACCTTAGAATGGCCGGACTAATACGCTAGAGACAGAGAATGGTCAAAGGGAAAGCCGAGGTCAAGGAAGCCAGAAAATACACAATACCGTTTACACAAGCCAAGTCAGGGAAACCAGAATTCAGAATAACCAGGGAAAAGCCAAGATCAGGATACCAGGAAATCAGATTCACAATGATAAAGCACTCTCAGGAAACCAGGAACAGGAAACCACGACAGGGCAAGGTACTGGGGTGAGCTAGGGATTTAACTATCACGCGGCGGGCCGGCAGCCGCGACACCCTGTTACGTCCCCCTCATCAGGCCTTTTTTAGTCGACTGTATCACCCACTGTCAGTCCCTTCGGGATCCATCCCTCATTCATCTTAATAAACGTGAGGTAATCTAGACTTTTTTGACCTATGCGACTTCTCTTCTCAGTGACAATACCTCCTGCTGCACTGAAGGTCCTTTCTGACAGGACACTTGAAGCGGGGCAGGCCAGAAGTTCTATCGCAAATTGGGATAGCTCAGGCCACAGGTCAAGCCTGACACCCAGTAGTCAAGGGGTTCATCGCTCCTCAGAGTGTCGATATCTGCAGTTAAGGCGAGGTAGTCTGCTACCTGTCGGTCGAGTCGTTCTCTGAGGGTGGACCCCAAAGGTCTGTGGTGATGCGTAGGACTTAAAAAGCTCTGCATGTCCTCGATCAACAACACGTCTGTAAAGCATCCTGTCCTTGCCGGCGTGGTCGTGGGAGGAGGAGGATTACTTTCACCTCTTCCCCTGTTAGATTCCTGTTGTGCATCACCCTTATAAGCATACTTTTTAATTGATTTTGGAACTGCTGCATCCTTTCCGACTTGCCATAATTCGGTAACATTTCAGGCACTTTTTGCTTATACCGGGGGTCTAGTAGCGTGGACACCCAGTACAGGTTGTTCTCCTTCAGCCTTTTTATACGAGGGTCCCTGAACAGGAACGACAGCATGAAAGACCCCATTTGCACAAGGTTGGATGCCGAGCTGCTCATGTCCCGTTCATCTTCCTCAGTGATCTCACTGAGGGTATGTTCTTCCCCCCAGCCACGTATAACACCACGGGTACCAGATAGGTGACAACGAGCACCCTGGGATGCCTGTTGTGGTTGGTCTTCCTCCTCCTCCTCAAAGCCACATTCCTCCTCTGACTCCTCTTCCTCTCTGACTCCTCTTCCTCACAATCCTCTTCCATCGTTACCGCAGGTCCAGCAAGCGATGCTGATAAGGCTATTTCTGGTGGTGATGGTGACCACAACTCTTCCTCTTCACGCTCATCTACGGCCTGATCCAGCACTCTTCGCAGGGCACGCTCCAGGAAGAAAACAAATGTCATGATGTCGCTGATGGTGCCTTCGGTGCGACTGACTAGGTTTGTCACCTCCTCAAAAGGATGCATGAGCCTACAGGCATTGCGCATGAGCGTCCAGTAACGTGGCAAAAAAATTCCCAGCTCTGCAGAGGCTGTCCTAGCACCCCGGTCATACAAATACTTGTTAACGGCTTTTTCTTGTTGGAGCAGGCATGATGTAAATGTAAGTGTCTTGAGACAGGCGTCTCCAAATGTCTCCTGACTGAATTTACATGTTCTCGTATCCTGAGTCTAAAATGACGAAAAGTCTTGCCTACATATTTTAGACCACAGGAGCAAGTCAACAAGTAAACTACTCCTGTTGTATGACAATTGAAAAAGGAACGAGGTTGAAAAATCTTCATATCACTACTGTCAGAGATGTCTTGGATTGTCTACTGATGAATGGGCAAGCGCTGCAGCGACCACATTGAAACATACCCATTGGTAGGTATTTTTGGAAATAGCCGGAAGGAGAGGTAGTCGGGAGATGGCTAGGTGCTAGAATGTCTCTCAAATTTCTACCCCTCCGTGCTGTAATCGAAGGAAAAGGTGGCACAATTTCCTTAAGATGTTTGTCCCCTTTTCCTTATTTCTCTCACTGCTTTTATACCCTGAGCTGTGCATAGTTTAGTATATTGCCCTATCTTTTTTTCTGTGAGGACTTTCCTTTATTAGGCTCATTGTTAGCCGCTTTTCTATGCTACATATCTCTCTCTTAATGAGACTCTGTCTATTTCTGTTCTGTCCCAGTTTTTTAAATAGACTTTAATAAAGTTTTTGTTTTTTTCGCTACTACATTACTATTAAGATTGGGCTGGGCCCTTCCCTTATTGGCTATCTTCTTGTAAGATATCCTTTTGGGCTTTTTTTCATTTCATTCACTGGCATGTTGTTTCACCGCTGGATATCTGAAAAGTACGCCATGGCCGTGTAGGAACGCCTGAAATGGCCACACACCTTCCTGGCCTGCTTCAGGACGTCCTATAAGCCTGGGTACTTAAGCACAAAGCGTTGTACGATCAGATTACACACATGTGCCATGCACGGCACATGTGTCAACTTGCCCAAATTCAATGCCGCCAACAAATTTCTTCCATTGTCACAAACCACTTTGTCAATCTCCAGTTGGTGCAGAGTCAGCCACTGAACCACCTGTGCGTTCAGGGCGGACAGGAGTGCTGGTCCGGTGTGACTCTCTGCTTTCAGGCAAGTCAACCCCAAGACGGCGTGACACTGCCGTATCCGGGATGTGGAATAGTACCTGGGGAGCTGGGGGGGTTCCGTTGATGCGGAGCAAGTTGCAGCAGCAGAAGAGGACTCAGCCGAGGAGGTTATGGAAGAGGATGGAGTAGGAGGAGTAGAGGAGGTGGCAGCAGGCCTGCCTGCAAGTTGTGGCGGTGTCACCAACTCCTCTGCAGAGCCACGCATTCCATGCTTGGCAGCCGTCAGCAGGTTTACCCAATGCGCAGTGTAGGTGATATACCTGCCCTGACCATGCTTTGCAGACCAGGTATCAATGGTCAGATGGACCCTTGCCCCAACACTGTGTGCCAGACATGCCATTACTTAATTTTGCACAATCGAGTACAGGTTGGGGATTGCCTTTTTTTACCTTCCACTGCGGTGTCCCAATAGCTACAAATTTTTTGAACACCTCAGACTCCACCAGCTTGTATGGTAAAAGCTGGCGGGCTAAGAGTTCAGTCAAACAAGCTGTCAGACACCTGGCAAGGGGGTGACTTTGTGACATTGGCTTCTTACGCTCAAACATGTCCTTGACAGACACCTGACTGTGGTCAGATGAGCAGGCAAGAGCCGGAGTGGCGGATGGTTGAGAGGGGGCAAGGAGGACAGCAGTGGTTGACTGTGTTAGCCAGTCAACTATGTCCTCAGAACTTTTCGAGTTCAGGGTACGTGGCCTCTGAACACTGGGCATTATTCTAGGGCCAAAGGGAATGACAGCACCATGACCACGACGGCCCCTGCGGGGTGGCCTGCCTCTGCCTGTCTTTTTTTTTTTCGATTAGTGGTACTATGCGTGCAAGCTACTGTGACAACAGATATGAGTGGCACTGTGCACTGGCAGAAGTTGGCAGAGTAGACACTGTAGGCCTGACACACACGCTTGCAGACAACTAACTGCTATTCATCTATTACAGTCCAAAACATTTTTTTTTTTTATGTACACTACTGTTACATCAGATATGAGTTGCACTGGTGTGACACTGTGCCCTGGCAGGCCCTGAAACGCACACGTGTGAAGGAAACTGACTGCTATTATATTACAGTCAAAAAAGTGTTGTTGTTTTTTAAATGCAAGCTATTGTGACACCAGTGAGTGCGTGGTGGCACTGGGCAGGCCGGGAAACGCACACTCGTGAAGGAAAATGACTGCTATTATATTACAGTCAAAAAAGTTTTGTTTTTTATAAATGCAAGCTATTGTGACACCAGTGAGTGAGTGGCGGCACTGGGCAGGCCCTGAAACACACACTCGTGAAGGAAACTGACTGCTATTATATTACAGTCAAAAAAGTTTTGTTTGTTTTTTAAATGCAAGCTATTGTGACACCAGTGAGTGAGTGGTGGCACTGGGCAGGCCCTGAAACGCACACTAGTGAAGGAAACTGACTGCTATTATATTACAGTCAAAAAAGTATTTTTTTTAAATGCAAGCTATTGTGACACCAGTGAGTGAGTGGTGGCACTGGGCAGGCCCTGAAACGCACACTAGTGAAAGAAACTGACTGCTATTATATTACAGTCAAAAAGTTTGTTTTTTTAAAAATGCAAGCTATTGTGACACCCGTGAGTGAGTGGTGGCACTGGGCAGGCCCTGAAACGCACACTCGTGAAGGAAACTGAATGATATTATATTACAGTCAATTTTTATTTTTTTTTAAATGCAAGCTATTGTGACACCAGTGAGTGTGTGGCGGCCCTGGGCAGGCCCTGAAACGCACACTAGTGAAGGAAACTGACTGCCATTATATTACAGTCAAAAAAGTTTTGTTTTTTAAATGCCAGCTATTGTGACACCAGTGAGTGAGTGGTGGCACTGGGCAAGTGGGCACAGTATACGCTGTGATCCTGACACACAGGCTGGCATGAAGGCAACTGCAATTACATTACACAGATCTAGAAAAAAAAAGAGACTGATATTCTAGCCCTAAAAAGGGCTTTTTGGGGTGCTGTCCTTACAGCAAAGATCAGATGAGTCATTCAGGACTGTATTGGACACTGAATACTACCTAGCTATCAATGTCCCTATCAAATCAGCAGTAGCTACACTGTCCCTACTCTCACTAAGAATGCATCTTCACAATGAACGTAAAATGGATGCTGTCCAGGAGGTGGAAGAGTCTGGGAGGGAGGGTCTGCTGCTGATTGGCTGGAATGTGTCTGCTGACTGTGAGGTACTGTGAGGTGTTTACGCAATGATGACGAATAGGGGGCGGACCGAACATCGCATACGTTCGCCATCCATGGCGAACGCGAACAAGCGTTGTTCGCCAGGAACTATTCACCAGCGAACCGTTCGGGACATCACTATTCATAAGCTGGGAAACAGGAAGCAGAATATTTCAAATTGTATTTTCACTAACTCACATTTACCAAAATATTTTCTTCTTAAAATGCTTTGCTGTTTACAATAATAATAATAAAAATAATAATAATAACGTCTCTTCTATCTTGCCCATTTTAAGATACTAGAATAATCAAAGTTTTGGTTACAAAACACTAATTTTTTTTTAATCATCTTACACTGACAATGGTTGTAAATTGATGCAAGATACGTATTAGTAATATCTCTTTGAGTTGTAAAAAAAAATGCACCTTTTGCATAAATATAAAGTATTTAGCAATCATGCTTTTCAATTCTAAGTATTCAAACATAATTAATGTATATTTATCTTGCAAAAAATGTATTACCTGTTTCTGAACCAGAACCACTAGATTCATATTCTGTTGTTACACTTGCTGTAGTAAAAGCTACAAAAAAAAGCAGAAACAAAGTTCTAGACATTGAAAGGATTAAAAAAAAAATTTGTAACATTTTGCTTCTCTCTATGAATGCTATACAATCAAATTTCCGATTTCAAAATTTGGTAGTATTAAAAAGGAACATACATTGGACTTTCAATTAATTATTTCCTCAAATTATTCATGGTTTTGATTATGCATAATATTATAGCATGCCTATCACGTATTCTTTATTATTAAACATATAGAAACATACATAGAATGCGATGGCAGATAAGAACCATTCGGCCCATCTAACCTGCCCAATTTTCAAAATACTTTATTTAGTCCCTGGGCTTATGGTAAGTCTAGTATAGCCTTCTGCCTATCACATGAATGCTTAAACTCCCTCATTGTGTTAACCTCTACCACTTCAGATTGAAGGCTATTCCATGCATCCACTACCCTCTCTGTTAAGAAATACTTCCTGAAATTATTTTTAAACCTTTGCCCCTCTAATTTAAGACGATGTGCTCTTGTTGTGGTAGATTTTCTTCTCTTAAATATAGTCTCCTCCTTTACTGTGTTAATTGCCTTTATGTATTTAAATGTTTCTATCATATTCATCCTGTCTCGTCTTTCCTCCAAGCTATTCAAGTTATTGTTGATAATCATTCACTAGACTCCGTACAAAATGTAAATCGGAATGGCAAAATTTATTTATATGTATTTTTAAAATATTAACATGTCTAATAAATATATTACATTAAACCTCAACCTGCTCATAAGTAAAAATATGTTTAGCAGTGAAAAAAATAAATATTCGTTTTGCTGCTATCTTAAATGCAAATTTTAAAAGGATGAATACAAATTTTCTTTAGAAACTCATTTGCATTATTTTTTAAAAAACGATTTCGCCATTTCAAATATTAAGGCATTTGAAAATTTATATATTTGATTAGTTATACATTTCGACTTACAGTGCATAGCATAGTTTTCATTAAGCTGGGATACAGGAAGCAGACTATTTCAAAATGCACTTTCACTAACTCACATTTACCAAAGTATTTTCTTCTTAAAATGCTTTGCTGTTAACTATGATAATAATAATAATAATAATAATAATAATAATAATAATAATAATAACAAGGTCTCTTTTATCTTGCCCATTTTAAGATACTAGAATAATCAAAGTTTTGGTTATAAACCCTATGTGTTTTAATCTTCTTTCACTGACAATGGTTGTATATTGATGCAAGGTACTTACTAGTAATATCTCTTGGAGTTGTATTAGGCTCATCTATTTAAAAACAAAAGTCATACCATGATTGACAAAAAAAGAACATTTTGCATGAATATCATGAAGTATTTAGCAATCATGTTTTTCAATTCTAAGTATTCAAACATGATTAATGTATGTCTACATTGCAAACAAAGTATTACCTGTTTCTGAACCAGAACCACTAGATTCATATTCTGTTGTTACACTTGTTGTAGTAAAAGCTACAAAAAAGCAGAAACAAAGTTCTAGACATTGAAAGGATGAAAAAAATATATTTTGTAACATTTTGCTTCTCTCTGTAAATGCTGTACAGTCAAATTTCAGATTTCAAAATTTGGTAGTATTAAAAAGGAATATACATTGGACTTTAAATTAATTATTTCCTCAAATTATTCATGGTTTTGATTATTCATAATATTATAGCGTGCCTATCACGTATTCTTTATTATTAAACATATAGAAACGTAGATAGAATGTGATGGCAGATAAGAACCATTCGGCCCATCAAATCTGCCCAATTTTCAAAATACTTTATTTAGTCCCTGGCCTTATGGTAAATCTAGTATAGCCTTATGCCTATCACATGCATGCTTAAACTCCCTCATTGTGTTACCCTCTACCACTTCAGATTGAAGGCTATTCAATGCATCCACTACCCTCTCTGTTAGGTATTATTTCCTGAAATTAATTTTAAACCTTTGCCCCTCTAATTTAAGACTATGTGCTATTGTTGTGCTAGATTTTCTTCTTTTAAATATATTCTCCTCCTTTACTGTGTTGATTCCCTTTATGTATTTAAATGTTTCTATCATATTCATCCTGTCTCGTCTTTCCTCCAAGCTATTCAAGTTATTGTTGAGAATCATTCACTAGACTCCGTAAAAAATGTAAACCGGAATGGCAAAATTTATTTATATGTATTTTAAAAATATTAACATGTTTAATAAATATATTACAATAAACCTCAACATTAGTGTTGTCGCGAACCCGAAATTTTCGGTTCGCGAACGGCGAAAGCGAACTTCCGCAAATGTTCGCGAACCGGCGAACCGCGCGAACCGCCATTGACTTCAATGGGCAGCCGAATTTTAAAAACAACAGGGACTCTTTCTGGCCACAATAGTGATGGAAAAGTTGTTTCATGGGGACTAACACCTGGACTGTGGCATGCCAGAGGGGGATCCATGGCAAAACTCCCATGGAAAATTGTACAGTTGATGCAGAGTCTGCTTTTAATCCATAAAGGGCAGAAATCACCTAACATTGACACCTGTCCTCAAAGCCCAACCCTGATACACACTGACACAGAGCAGAATAGAGACTGTTCCCCCTACATAGGGTCACTTGGCAGATATGGATTGACACCTGTCCTCAAAACCCCTGATACACACTGACACAGAGCAGAATAGGGACTGTTCCCCCTACATAGGGTCACTTGGCAGATATGGATTGACACCTGTCCTCAAAACCCCTGATACACACTGACACAGAGCAGAATAGAGACTGTTCCCTGTCCACAGAGACCATGATACACACTGACACAGAGCAGAATAGGGACTGTTCCCCCTACATAGGGTCACTTGGCAGATATGGATTGACACCTGTCCTCAAAACCCCTGATACACACTGACACAGAGCAGAATAGGGACTGTTCCCTGTCCACAGAGTCCATGATACACACTGACACAGAGCAGAATAGAGACTGTTTCCCGTCCACAGAGACCATGATACACACTGACACAGAGCAGAATAGGGACTGTTCCCAGTCCACAGAGACCATGATACACACTGACACAGAGCAGAATAGAGACTGTTCCCCCTACATAGGGTCACTTGGCAGATATGGATTGACAACTGTCCTCAAAACCCCTGATACACACTGACACAGAGCAGAATAGAGACTGTTCCCCCTACATAGGGTCACTTGGCAGATATGGATTGACACCTGTCCTCAAAGCCCCTGATACACACTGGGGGGAGCTACTGTCCTCCCCCCTCTGCCCTCACCCCTGCGCGGTGGGTGGGGGGCATAAATCACAATGGGACGGACCTACTGATAGGAGTGGAGTATTGTTCATATCAGTTTAATACCTTCCGCGTCTCCTATCAGTGGACGTGTAAATGGCAGAGATTTTTAATTGTTGAATCACCTCCCCTTTTTAGGCCAAGGTGGGAAGATGCTTAGACCACTGGTATATTGGTGCCATCTTGGAGGATTTTAATTTTTGGTTTGGTTTTTGAAGCCACAGTGCTGCACCAGTGGGCCTAAAAATTAGGCATGTACACATGCCTGAAAAATTTGGTATTGTTGCAGCGGCCAGAAAAGTTGATGTTTGTTTCACAGGCAGAAAGTGCTCTAAAACATGGCGGCTTGAACCCTAGTTGGTGGCGGATAAGTCACGCAAGTCAAACGTCATTCAGAGCTAAAATACAGCAGCGTGTGGACCATTTTTAGCCCAAGGCAGCTCATCTCATCAGGCCTTTTTTAAGCGAATGTATCGCCCAGTGTCAGTCCCTTCGGGATCCATCCCTCATTCATCTTAATAAAGGTGAGGTAATCTAGACTTTTTTGACCTGCTGCACTGAAGGTCCTTTCTGACAGGACACTTGAAGCGGGGCAGGCCATAAGTTCTATCGCAAATTGGGATAGCTCAGGCCACAGGTCAAGCCTGCACACCCAGTAGTCAAGGGGTTCATCGCTCCTCAGAGTGTCGATATCTGCAGTTAAGGCGAGGTAGTCTGCTACCTGTCGGTCGAGTCGTTCTCTGAGGGTGGATCCCGAAGGGCTGTGGCGATGCGTAGGACTTAAAAAGATCTGCATGTCCTCCATCAAAAACACGTCTTTAAAGCGTCCTGTCCTTGCCGGCGTGGTCGTGGGAGGAGGAGGAGAAGGATGACTTCCACCTCTTCCCCTGTTAGATTCCCGTTGTGCTGTGACATCACCCTTATACGCTGTGAGAAGCATACTTTTTAATTTATTTTGCAAATGCTGCATCCTTTCCTACTTGTTGTAATTGGGTAACATTTCCGCCACTTTCTGCTTATACCGGGGGTCTAGTAGCGTGGACACCCAGTACAGGTCGTTCTCCTTCAGCCTTTTTATACGAGGGTCCCTCAACAGGCACGACAGCATGAAAGACCCCATTTGCACAAGGTTGGATGCCGAGCTACTCATTTCCCGTTCCTCCTCCTCACTGATGTCATTGAAGGTATGTTCTTCCCCCCAGCCACGTACAACACCACGGGTACCAGATAGGTGACAACGAGCACCCTGGGATGCCTGTTGTGTTTGGTCTTGCTCCTCCTCCTCCTCCTCAAAGCTACAATCCTCCTCTGACTCCTCTTCCTCACAATCCTCTTCCAGCGTTGCCACAGGTCCAGCAAGCGATGCTGATAAGGCTGTTTCTGGTGGTGATGGTGACCACAACTCTTCCTCTTCACGCTCATCTACAGCCTGATCCAGCACTCTTTGCAGGGCACGCTCCATGAAGAAAACAAATGGTATGATGTCGCTGATGGTGCCTTCGTTGCGACTGACTAGGTTTGTCACCTCCTCAAAAGGACGCATGAGCCTACAGGCATTGCGCATGAGCGTCCAGTAACGTGGCAAAAAAATTCCCAGCTCCCCAGAGGCGTTCCTAGCACCCCGGTCATACAAATATTCATTAACAGCTTTTTCTTGTTGGAGCAGGCGGTCGAACATTAGGAGTGTTTAATTCCAACGTGTAGGGCTGTCGCAAATCAAGCGCCTCACTGGCATGTTGTTTCGCCGCTGGATATCGGCAAAGTGAGCCATGGCCGTGTAGGAACGCCTGAAATGGCCACACACCTTCCTGGCCTGCTTCAGGACGTCCTGTAAGCCTGTGTACTTATGCACAAAGCGTTGTACGATCAGATTACACACATGTGCCATGCACGGCACATGTGTCAACTTGCCCAACTTCAATGCCGCTATCAAATTTTTTCCGTTGTCACACACCACTTTGCCGATATCCAGTTGCTGCGGAGTCAGCCACTTTTCCACCTGTGCGTTCAGGGCGGACAGGAGTGCTTGTCCGGTGTGACTCTCTGCTTTCAAGCAAGTCAAACCCAAGACGGCGTGACACTGCCGTATCCGGAATGTGGAATAGTACCTGGGGAGCTGGGGGGGTGCCGTTGATGTGGAGCAAGAAGCAGCGGCACAAGAGGACTCAGCCGAGGAGGTTATGGAAGAGGATGGAGTAGGAGGAGTAGAGGAGGTGGCAGCAGGACTGCCTGCAATTCGTGGCTGTGTCACCAAGTCCTCTGCAATGCCACGCAATCCTTGCTTGTCAGCCGTCAGCAGGTTTACCCAATGCGCAGTGTAGGTGATATACCTGCCCTGACCATGCTTTGCAGACCAGGTATCAGTGGTCAGATGGACCCTTGCCCCAACACTGTGTGCCAGACATGCCATGACTTCCTTTTGCACAATCGAGTACAAGTTGGGGATTGCCTTTTGTGAAAAGAAATTCCGGCCGGGTACCTTCCACTGCGGTGTCCCAATAGCTACACATTTTTTGAACGCCTCAGACTCAACCAGATTGTATGGTAAAAGCTGGCGGGCTAATAGTTCGGACAAGCCAGCTGTCAGACGCTGGGCAAGGGGGTGACTTGGTGACATTGGCTTCTTACGCTCAAACATGTCCTTGACAGAAACACAGGACTGTGGGCAGATGAGCGGGAACTGCTCAAGGCGGGAGACGGAGTGGCGGATGGTTGAGAGGGGCAAGAAGGACAGCAGTGGTTGACGTGGCTGAAGATGCTGGACCAGGAGGAGGATGGCGGCTTAGAGTAGGCGTGCTGCTTGTACTCATGTGTTGATCCCATAGGCGTTTGTGATGTGAGATCATGTGCCTACGCAAAGCAGTTGTACCTAGGTGGGTGTTGGACCTCCCACGACTCAGTTTCCTTTGGCACAGGTTGCAAATGGCATCACTGTTGTCAGAGGCAGACACACAAAAAAAATGTCACACTGCTGAGCTCTGCAATGACGGCATTCTGGTGGTGGACACAGCATGCGTTGATTGGCGTGCTGTCGGGCTGACCCCGGGTGCCGATGCATGCTGTCTGACTGTGCCACTAGTTCCTTGCGACGACCCCCCCTGCTTCCAACTCGTCTCCTCCTCCTCTCTGTCTCCCCATCTGAACTTTCGCCCTGTTCTTCTTCTTGCCGAGCGGGCACCCACGTGACATCCATGGACGCATCGTTATCATCAACCGCTTCGCTTGTATCTGACAACTCAGAAAAGGAAGCAGCAGCGGGTACAACATCATCATCATCACACCGTACCTCCATGTGTTTAATGCTGCCTGCCTGAGACATATCCCTGTTATCTACATCCTCTAGCAATAATGGTTGCGCATCACTCATTTCTTCAAACGGGTGTGTGAATAACTCCTCTGACATACCAAGTAAAGTGGCTGTGGTGCTAGTTTTGGTGGTGGCAGCAGGCGGGTGAGTGCTATCTTGAGAGGTGCCTGAAGCTAAGCTGGAGGAGGATGGTGCGTCAAGGTTCCGAGCGGAGGCTGTACAAGATTGGGTGTCCTGTGTTAGCCAGTAAACTATGTCCTCAGAACTTTTCAAGTTCAGGGTACGTGGCTTCTGAAAACTGGGCATTATTCTAGGGCAAAAGGGAATCACAGCACCACGACCACGACGGCCCCTGCGGGGTGGCCTGCCTCTGCCTGTCATTTTTTTGGGGATTAGTGGTACTATGCGTGCAAGCTACTGTGAGACCAGATATGATTGGCAATGTGAACTGTAACAGTTCTGCAGAGCACACACTGTAGGCCTAAGACACCCGCTTGAAGACAAGTAACTGCTATTCAATCTATAACAGTGAAAAATAAATTTTGGTTTTAAAAGCACGCTATAGAGACACCAGATATGATTGGCAATGTGCACTGGAACAGTTCTGCAGAGCACACACTGTAGGCCTGAGACACCCGCTTGAAGACAAGTAACTGCTATTCAATCAATAACAGTGAAAAACAAATTTTGGTTTTAAAAGCACGCTATAGAGACACCAGATATGATTGGCAATGTGCACTGGAACAGTTCTGCAGAGCACACGCTGAAGGAAGGACTGACAGAGCCGCTTGAAGACAAGTAACTGCTATTCAATCTATAACAGTGAAAAACACATTTTGGTTTTAAAAGCACGCTATAGAGACACCAGATATGATTGGCAACTGTCAAAGCACGCTGGCACAGGTCTACAGAGCACACGCTGAAGTAGGCCTGACACCCAGACGCTTGCAGACAACTAACTGATCTTCTATTACAGTGAAAAAAAATGATTTCTTTAAAATCTAAAGCTTAAGCTATTGTTAAAACAGATATGAGTGGTGGCACTGACTGTGCAAATGGGCAAGGCATCCAACCTGACACAGAAGCTGGCAGGCAGGCAGGCAACTGCTCTTCTATTACAGTGAAAAAAAATATTTATTTTAAATGTAAAGCTTAACCTATTGTTAAAACAGATATGAGTGGTGGCACTGGGCAAGTAGGCACAGTATCCAATGTGAACCTCACACAGAAGCTGGCAGGCAGGCACCTGCAATTACATTACACAGGAAAAAAAAAAAAAGCAACCTGATGTTCTAGCCCTAAAAAGGGCTTTTTGGGGTGCTGTCCTTACAGCAGAGATCAGATGAGTCCTTCAGGATTGTAGTGGACACTTAATACCCTAGCCTAGCTATCAATTTCCCTATCTAATCAGCAGCAGCTAACGCGAACGCGAACACGCTAATTTCGCCGGGAACTGTTCGCCGGCGGACAGTTCGGTACATCACTACTCAACATGCTCATAACATGCTCATAAGTCCAAATATGTTTACCAGTGAAACAAATAAATATTTGTTTTGCTGCTATCTTGAATGCCAATTTTAAAAAAAAAATTAATACAAATTCTCTTTAGAAACTCATTTGCATTTTTTATTTATTTATTTTTTTAAGATTTCGCCATTTCATATATTAAGGCATTTGAAAATGTATATATATTTTAATTATTTATTTTGACTATCAGTGCATAGCATAGTTTTCATAAGCTGGGATACAGGAAGCAGATGATTTCAAATTGCACTTTCACTAACTCACATTTTCCAAAGTATTTTCTTCTTAAAATGCTTTGCCGTTTACTATGATAATAATATTAATAATAATAATAATAATAATAATAATAATAACAAGGTCTCTTCTATCTTGCCCATTTTAAGATACTAGAATAATCAATGTTTTGGTCATAAACCCTATTTGTTTTAATCTTCTTTCACTGACAATGGTTGTATATTGATGCAAGGTACTTACTAGTAATATCTCTTGGAGTTGTATTAGGCTCATCTATTTAAAAACAAAAGTCATACCATGATTGACAAAAAAAAAGAAAATTTTGCATGAATATCATGAAGTATTTAGCAATCATGTTTTTCAATTCTAAGTATTCAAACATGATTAATGTATGTCTATATTGCAAACAAATTATTACCTGTTTCTGAACCAGAACCACTAGATTCATATTCTGTTGTTACACTTGTTGTAGTAAAATCTACAAAAAAAAAACAGAAACAAAGTTATAGACATTGAAAGGATTAAAAGAAAAATATTTTGTAACATTTTAATTCTCTCTGTAAATGCTATACAATCAAATTTCAGATTTCAAAATTTGGTAGTATTAAAAAGGAACATACATTGGACTTTCAATTAATTATTTCCTCAAATTATTCATGGTTTTGATTATTCATAATATTATAGCGTGCCTATCACATATTCTGTATTATTAAACATTTAGAAATGTAGATAGAATGTGATGGCAGATAAGAATCATTCGGCCCATCAAATCTGCCCAATTTTCAAAATACTTTATTTAGTCCCTGGCCTTATGGTAAATCTAGTATAGCCTTATGCCTATCACATGCATGCTTAAACTCCCTCATTGTGTTAACCTCTACCACTTCAGATTGAAGGCTATTCAATGCATCCACTACCCTCTCTGTTAAGTATTATTTCCTGAAATTAATTTTAAACCTTTGCCCCTCTAATTTAAGACTATGTGCTATTGTTGTGCTAGATTTTCTTCTTTTAAATATATTCTCCTCCTTTACTGTGTTGATTCCCTTTATGTATTTAAATGTTTCTATCATATTCATCCTGTCTCGTCTTTCCTCCAAGCTATTCAAGTTATTGTTGAGAATCATTCACTAGACTCCGTAAAAAATGTAAACCGGAATGGCAAAATTTATTTATATGTATTTTAAAAATATTAACATGTTTAATAAATATATTACAATAAACCTCAACCTGCTCATAAGTCCAAATATGTTTACCAGTGAAAAAAATAAATATTTGTTTTGCTGCTATCTTGAATGCCAATTTAAAAAAAAAATGAATACAAATTCTCTTTAGAAACTCATTTGCCTTTTTTTAATTTTTTTATTTTTTTAAAGATATCGCCATTTCATATATTAAGGCATTTGAAAATGTATATATTTTTTTAATTATTCATTTTGACTATCAGTGCATAGCATAGTTTTCATAAGCTGGGATACAGGAAGCAGATGATTTCAAATTGCACTTTCACTAACTCACATTTTCCAAAGTATTTTCTTCTTAAAATGCTTTGCCGTTTACTATGATAATAATAATAATAATAATAATAATAATAATAATAATAATAACAAGGTCTCTTCTATCTTGCCCATTTTAAGATACTAGAATAATCAATGTTTTGGTCATAAACCCTATTTGTTTTAATCTTCTTTCACTGACAATCGTTGTATATTGATGCAAGGTACTTACTAGTAATATCTCTTGGAGTTGTATTAGGCTCATCTATTTAAAAACAAAAGTCATACCATGATTGACAAAAAAAAAAGAACATTTTGCATGAATATCATGAAGTATTTAGCAATCATGTTTTTCAATTCTAAGTATTCAAACATGATTAATGTATGTCTATATTGCAAACAAATTATTACCTGTTTCTGAACCAGAACCACTAGATTCATATTCTGTTGTTACACTTGTTGTAGTAAAATCTACAAAAAAAAAAACAGAAACAAAGTTCTAGACATTGAAAGGATTAAAAAAAAAAAATATTTTGTAACATTTTAATTCTCTCTGTAAATGCTATACAATCAAATTTCAGATTTCAAAATTTGGTAGTATTAAAAAGGAACATACATTGGACTTTCAATTAATTATTTCCTCAAATTATTCATGGTTTTGATTATTCAAATATTATAGCGTGCCTATCACGTATTCTTTATTATTAAACATATAGAAACGTAGATAGAATGTGATGTCAGATAAAAACCATTCGGCCCATCTAATCTGCCCAATTTTCAAAATACTTTATTTAGTCCCTGGGCTTATGGTAAATCTAGTATAGCCTTATGCCTATCACATGCATGCTTAAACTCCCTCATTGTGTTAACCTCTACCACTTCAGATTGAAGGCTATTCAATGCATCCACTACCCTCTCTGTTAAGAAATACTTCCTGAAATTATTTTTAAACCTTTGCCCCTCTAATTTAAGACTATATCCTCTTGTTGTGGAAGTTTTTCTTTTTTGAAATATAGTCTCCTCCTTTACTGTTTTAATTGCCTTTATGTATATAAATGTTTCTATCATATTCATCCTGTCTCGTCTTTCCTCCAAGCTATTCAAGTTATTGTTGAGAATCATTCACTAGAATCCGTAAAAAATGTAAACCGGAATGGCAAAATTTATTTATATGTATTTTTAAAAGATTAACATGTTTAATAAATATATTACAATAAACCTCAACCTGCTCATAAGTCCAAATATGTTTAGCAGTCAGAAAAAGAAATATTCCTTTTGCTGCTATCTTAAACGCAAATTTTAAAAGGATGAATACAAATTTCTTTAGAAACTCATTTGCATTATTTTTTTTAACAAAAACGATTTCGCCATTTCAAATATTAAGGCATTTGAAAATGTATATATTTGATTAGTTATCCATTTCGACTTACAGTGCATAGCATAGTTTTCATTAAGCTGGGATACAGTAAGCAGACTATTTCAAAATGCACTTTTACTAACTCACATTTTCCAAAGTATTTTCTTCTTAAAATGCTTTGCTGTTAACTATGATAATAATAATAATAATAATAATAATAATAATAATAATAACAAGGTCTCTTTTATCTTGCCCATTTTAAGATACTAGAATAATCAATGTTTTGGTCATAAACCCTATTTGTTTTAATCTTCTTTCACTGACAATCGTTGTATATTGATGCAAGGTACTTACTAGTAATATCTCTTGGAGTTGTATTAGGCTCATCTATTTAAAAACAAAAGTCATACCATGATTGAAAAAAATAAAATAAAATTTTGCATGAATATCATGAAGTATTTAGCAATCATGTTTTTCAATTCTAAGTATTCAAACATGATTAATGTATGTCTATATTGCAAACAAATTATTACCTGTTTCTGAACCAGAACCACTAGATTCATATTCTGTTGTTACACTTGTTGTAGTAAAAGCTACAAAAAAAGCAGAAACAACATTCTAGACATTGAAAGGATTAAAAAAAAAATATTTTGTAACATTTTGCTTCTCTCTGTAAATGCTATACAGTCAAATTTCAGATTTCAAAATTTGGTAGTATTAAAAAGGAATATACATTGGACTTTCAATTCATTATTTCCTCAAATTATTCATGGTTTTGATTATTCATAATATTATAGCGTGCCTATCACATATTCTTTATTATTAAACATATAGAAACGTAGATAGAATGTGATGGCAGATAAGAACCATTCGGCCCATCAAATCTGCCCAATTTTCAAAATACTTTATTTAGTCCCTGGGCTTATGGTAAATCTAGTATAGCCTTATGCCTATCACATGCATGCTTAAACTCCCTCATTGTGTTAACCTCTACCACTTCAGATTGAAGGCTATTCAATGCATCCACTACCCTCTCTGTTAAGTATTATTTCCTGAAATTATTTTTAAACCTTTGCCCCTCTAATTTAAGACTATGTGCTCTTGTTGTGGTAGATTTTCTTCTTTTAAATATAGTCTCCTTCTTTACTGAGTTGATTCCCTTTATGTATTTAAATGTTTATATCATATTCATCCTGTCTCGTCTTTCCTCCAAGCTAGTCAAGTTATTGTTGAGAATCATTCACTAGACTCCGTAAAAAATGTAAACCGGAATGGCAAAATTTATTTAGATGTATTTTAAAAATATTAACATGTTTAATAAATATATTACATTAAACCTCAACCTGCTCATAAGTCCAAATATGTTTACCAGTGAAAAAAATAAATATTTGTTTTGCTGCTATCTTGAATGCCAGTTTTAAAAAATAAATGAATACAAATTCTCTTTAGAAACTCATTTGAATTTTTTTTTATTTTTTTTTTAAGATTTCGCCATTTCATATATTAAGGCATTTGAAAATGTATATATTTTTTTAGTTATTCATTTTGACAGGAAGCAGATGATTTCAAATTGCACTTTCACTAACTCACATTTTCCAAAGTATTTTCTTCTTAAAATGCTTTGCCGTTTACTATGATAATAATATTAATAATAATAATAATAATAATAATAATAATAATAATAATAACAAGGTCTCGTCTGTCTTGCCCATTTTAAGATACTAGAATAATCAATGTTTTGGTTATAAACCCTATTTGTTTTAATCTTCTTTCACTGACAATGGTTGTAGATTGATGCAAAGTACTTACTAATAATATCTCTTGTAGTTGTATTAGGCTCATCTATTTTAAAACAAAAGTCATACCATAATTGACATTTAAAAAAAGAACAGTTTGCATTAATCTTGTGAAGTATTTAGCAATCATGTTTTTCAATTCTAATTATACAAACATGATTAATGTATGTCTATATTGCAAAAAATGTATCACCTGTTTCTAAACCAGAACCACTAGATTAATATTCTTTTGTTACACTTGTTGTAGTAAAAGCTACAAAAAAATGCAAAAACAAAGTTCTAGACATTGAAAGGATTAAAAATTGTAACATTTTGCTTCTCTCTGTAAATGCTATACAATCAAATTTCAGATTTCAAAATTTGGTAGTATCCATAAATAATGATTTCCTCAAATAATTCATGGATTTGATTATTCATAATATTATAGCGTGCCTATCAACTATTCTTTATTATTAAACATAGAATCGTAGATAAAATTTGATGGCAGAAACACTACTTACCCCAAAGTCCATAGCAGAGAGCTTCCGACAGTCCTACTCCTCTCTATATTGTCTACCCCAGAACGCCACACGCATGAGCAAGGGAGATGAAGACTTTATGGCACGCCAAAAAGCATACATAGCACAAAACATGATAACCATGCTGACGCCCCATGACGTCTCCGCACTCTTGGAAGATATCACGAGCAAAGTAATATGCTTGGCCATTAAACTGGCTAAGCAGGGAAAGAGCCCTGGACCCGACGGATATACGGCGAAGTATTACAAAATGTTTGGGGGCATTCTTACCCCCCACCTGCTTACTCTGTTTAACTACACTCATCGTAGGGATCCCCTGGACCCTAATATGCTCCTGGCACACGTCCTGCTATTCCCGAAAGAGGGAAAGGACCCCTCCTCCTGTGCCAGCTACCGACCGATTTCCCTGTTGAACGCCGATCTCAAACTGTTCGCCAAAATGATAGCCCTGCGCCTTCAGCCCCTACTGCCGACTCTCATCCACCTGGACCAGGTGGGCTTTGTGGAGGGCCGGGAGACCAGGGACAATACAATCAAAACACTTAACCTGATTCATGCGGCACGGAGGGGATCTTCCCCACCCTGCTGGTCTCGACCGACGCAGAGAAGGTGTTTGACAGGGTTGATTGGTCGTTCCTACTATCTACACTGGAACTCATTGGGTTAGGACCAGACATGATAGCGTGGATCTCAGCTCTGTACACCAACCCGGCAGCCCGAGTCCAGGTCAACGGGATTCTCTCTGAACCATTTGAGATTAAGAACGGCACCAGACAAGGATGCCCCCTATCACCCCTGCTCTTTGTCATCAGCTTGGAGCCTTTCCTTAACGCAATACGAGCCCAACCCCACATCGCAGGAATAGGGGGAAAGTGAGGCGTTTGCAAAGTCTCCGCCTACGCGGATGACCTTCTGTTTACTATCACCAACTCAGCCTCGTCCCTCAGAGAGCTCAAGCACCAATTCGACATATACGGCACACTATCCAACCTGAAAATTAACTTAGAGAAATATGAAATCCTCAACATGGGCTGCCCCCAAGCACTAGCTACCACACTGCAGAACATGCTTCCCTTTCAATGGGGCAAGGAAGCAATCAAATACCTGGGGATCTGGCTCACAGCGGATCTATCAAACATCTACCGCATAATCTTCCCACCCTTTCTAGAATGGATACAGAAGGACCTGGACTCTTGGCAACTCCCACACGTTACGTGGCTGGGGAGGATCAGCGTCCTCAAAATGAACATACTTCTGCAAATCCTATACCTCCTACAAACCCTACCAATCAGTATCCCCAAAATCTTCCTATCACAAACTCAAAAAACATTGACAGACTATGTCTGACACCGCAAAAAAGCGAGACTAAACTTTGTCACCCTCACCAAGCCCAAACAACATGGGGGACTGGGGCTACCGGACCTAACGAAATACCGGCAAGCCGTCCACCTCCAGCGGCTGATCAAATGGACACATAGCCCAAAAGACAAACTCTGGATCTCAATAGAGGACAGTTTCTCACAGACACTTCTATCTCTCCTACCGAAAGCCATGAACGGTGAACTGCCGACCCGACACCCGACCATCAACGCAACGATGGCCATCTGGAGGAGAATGGCAACACACAAAGACATAGCTCTGGAGCTCTCGCCGTTGTGCCCCATATCGCACAACCCGTGATTCACGCCAGTGGCGGATCCCCATTATGCCTCGGCCCTGGGCCTACCGACCCCTTGCAGACTGAGGGATGTCTGCAGCTGGGGAGTGATAACGCCCCTGGGAGATCTGGTCCCAAACACACCCCACACCTTACTACTACGCTTCCGCTATCACCAACTAACTAGGTTCCTAAAGAGCATTCCTGGCTTAGACTCAGCATAACGAAGGCTCTCCCCGTTCAAGACCATCCGCACAAGTCCCCCCAGCACCCACATGCAATCTCGATCCTCTACCGCATGCAAGTCTCCCCTCCCACGGACTTCACTAAGTATTGGGAAAGGGACCTGGAACACACACTCTCGAAAGAACAATGGACGACAGTGTTCACACTCACACACAAAGCCTCTATCTCCACCAAATTCCAGGAAACTGGATACAAAATGATCTCACACTGGTAGAGGACGCCGGACAAACTAACAATGATGAAAGCTACGAATGACCCAGAATGCTGGAGATGCGGGAAGGAACTCGGAACCCTCTTCCACATTTGGTGGTCATGTCCACTTATTAAGCCCTTCTGGGCCACGGTCCACACAGTGCTAATGACCATCATCAACGCGAACCTGCAACTCACACCTGAAGCATACTTGCTCCAGCTGACCACGATGCCCACAAAATCAGCGATGCCACACCTACTGAACGCGTCAAGTAGCCTCATCCCAGGACACAGGAAGCAACACATGGCCCCGACATTACAGGAATGGATGACCAGAGTGGAGGACATCAGGCACATTGAAGAGCTAATCCACTCCACAACGGGACGTATACAACGCTACCACGATGCATGGTACCACTGGCTCCAGTGGCTCTCCTCCCCCGCTGCGGGCACAGGAGACACACAACACCCGGCAGAGGGCGTCTCTGGCCTTAAGGTAAGTCTAGTATAGCCTTATGCCTATCACATGCATGCTTAAACTCCCTCATTGTGTTAACCTCTACCACTTCAGATTGAAGGCTATTCAATGCATCCACTACCCTCTCTGTTAAGTAATACTTCCTAAAATTATTTTTAAACCTTTGCCCCTCTAATGTAAGACTATGTGCTCTTGTTGTGGTAGTTTTTCTACTTTTAAATATAGTCTCCTCCTTTACTGTGTTAATTGCCTTTTTCCTGGTCATTTATGGCAGCATCACTAATGGGTTAGCTCCGCCCCTAACAGGAACAGGACAGGAAACAATTAACCAATAATAACCAGACTGTAGTTATAAAAGATCCCTCCTCCCTCCAACCCACAGTCTTTTTTTCTGTCCTTAACAGGACAAACAGGAATTATTGCCTATACTATTTTTCTTTTGAGGCCACCTTCCCATGTTTACCATGGGTTCTTACCAGATAACGTTCAGCCTATCTTTATCTGAGGAACTCAGTAATCAGCCTGCATGAGCAGAACTAATTGAGTTAGGTACATTTTAGTATATGTACCTATTCATGGAATAACAGGGCTGTTTTAAAATTATACAATGATGAGGGGTCGGTATATCCTTAAAAATTCCCCTTGCACCATCAATAACCCCCCTCAGAGATTGTGGCATAGGAGAAGCTGGGTAAGTGGCTGGAAAAATCCTTTGGTCTTACCCTAATTTCATTGAAGTATAGCTCCTGTGTTTATTTTCTTCTGTTGTGCCTGTATTTTCTCATTCAGGTAGAAAGAGGTGGCCTAATGGGGCTTGCCAGAGGTTCTCTGCTTGTTGTTTCACTGGCTGGTGTGCTACTTCCAGTTTCGGAATGCAGGGCATGCGAAGTAACATCGGCGTCATGCAGTTACAATTGCGCATGCGCGAACCGCCGGGGCTCTTTTCGAGATTTCGTGCCAAAATTTAAAAACCCGGGAATTCTATAAAATAATGCTCTGCTGTTGTTTTTAGTGTTCTGTCTGAAGCTTAAAACAGTTTTGGTGTGTTTAAGGCTGCCCTAGACTGAAACATTGATCTATAAGGTAATTGTGTTTTTCTCTCCTTTTATTCTTGTGTTCTATTGTTCAGTGATATATTGAATTGATAGAATAACAAAAATATTTTTTTAGTTTAAAATAGATGGATTCACATAGGTGAGCCTCATATACATTTATCCTATAAATGGGGGGTAAAAGAGTGCCACTATGGGCCAGAAATGTATTATTATTAAAATCGCCTTTCTTGCAGCCCGAGCAATCCAAAAGAGGATTCACAAAGAAAGCATGAAGAAAAAACAAATAGATGTGTTAACTGCAATCAAATTGCACCCAGTGGAGAAACTTATGTCAAGATTGTCTGACAGAAGCCGTTGATGTAATGGAGATAAGAAAGTCTCCTCAAATAGAGCTGAAAAAATGGATTACAGAAGCAATTGCAGAAGGATTTAAGTCCACAAGCAACCTAAAAATACAAATGGAGACCACAATAGTGCAGATAAAACAAAAAATAAAAAGTAATAAAAAAAGGGGACTAAAATGCACTCACAGGGTGGCAACATTTACTTTATTATTGATTTTTCAACTGTGGACTCTTTCATCTACTTGGTCTCCATACCCTGAAGGCTACTTTTGTTCCTGGTGGGGAAGACATCGAGTTTAATTTGATGAGCCTTTTAACTACTGTTATTTTGTAAGTGCATTAAATAAAGTTAATCTCTTTAACTCATACAGCTATACACTATGTTTTGTTCTTGTGCTTTGTTCTAAGCCTTCATCTTGGAATAAGAGAAGAAAGGAAGCACTTGAAGAGACTGATTATACCCTGCCTTTTTATTTCTACTTTTGTGAGTGCATTTTAGTCCCCTTTTTTTATTACTTTTTATTTTTTGTTTTATCTGCACTATTGTGGTCTCCCTTTGTATTTTTAGGTTGTGCATTTTTATTATTTTATATTTATGCTATTGAAGACATTTGAGGAGTCTTCGCACTTCCTTTTTAACCCCTTAAGGACCAAACTTCTGGAATAAAAGGGAATCATGACGTGTCACACACGTCATGTGTCCTTAAGGGGTTAAAGGGTATTTATATTTTTGTATATTTTATCCTTTTTTAGCCACAAGGTTTTTTTTGCACTTGGTGCAAATTATTTCTTTAAGTCCACAAGCAAGATGTCCTCATCTAAACGCATGAGAAGAGAAGAAATCTCCTCTGAGTCTAGCGATAATATGGAGATGGAAGATATGTCGGACAAAGAGGAAGGTGAAGTCAACTATGCCCCCAGAAATCTGGATTCGAAATCTGTTACATAGTTACATAGTTACATAGCTGAAAAGAGACTTGCGTCCATCAAGTTCAGCCTTCCTCACATATGTTTTTTGCTGTTGATCCAAAAGAAGGCAAAAAACCCAGTTTGAAGCACTTCCAATTTTGCAACAAGCTAGGAAAAAAAATCCTTCTTGACCCCAGAATGGCAGTCAGATTTATCCTTGGATCCAGCAGTTATTACCCTACATTGAAAGATTATATCCTTGAATATTCTGTTTTTGCAAGTATGCATCTAGTAGCTGCTTGAACATCTGTATGGACTCTGATAAAACCACTTCTTCAGGCAGAGAATTCCACATCCTGATTGTTCTTACAGTAAAAAAACCTTTCCTCTGCCTTAGACGAAATCTTCTCCCTTCCAGTCTAAACGCATGACCCCGTGCCCTATGTAAAGTCCGGTCCGTGAATAGATTTCCACACAACGGTTTGTATTGGCCTCGAACATATCTGTATAATGTTATCATATCCCCTCTCAGGTGACGTTTTTCTAAACTAAATAGGTTTAAATTTGTTGATAAGCTGATCAACATTATAAGAGAGACCCTGAGATTCCCGGAAGAAGAATCTGAAAAAAAGGAATCTGATAGATATTTTGAGGATTTAAGAGCTAATAGGCCTACTTTTCCGGTACACTCTACAATCAAAGAGATAATTTCCCAAGAATGGCAGAAACCAGAGAGAAAAGCGACTCTGAAGAACAAAGCATTCAGATTATATCCGTATTCAAAAGAAGATTGCAAAACCTGGAATTCTGTCCACAAGATTGACGCCGCAGTTATACATATGGTGAAAAAGACAGCTCTTCCTATTGACTCAATGGCTTATTTGAGAGAGCATATAGAGAAAAGGCTAGATGCCAGCCTGATAAAGTCATACCTGGCATTAGGATCTGCGCTACATCCAGCAGTAGCATTAACTACGCTGTCAAGAGCCTTCAAAGAATGGCTAGACAACTTAGAGGAAGATATCGCCAAAGGAGTTCAGAGAGATCATCTTTTGGAAGGACTGAGAGATCTGAAGTTGGCAACAGAGTTTTTCTCTGAAGCATCTCTGGATGTTACCAAAATGGTGGCAAAAAGCATGGGCCTGTCTATAGCAGCAAGAAGAGCATTATGGCTGCACTCCTGGGGAGCAGACTATGCTTCTAAAGCGACCCTGTGTGCTCTTCCATTTCAAGGAGATCTCCTATTCGAAAAGGTCTTGGATGAAGCTATCCATAAGGCAGCAGATGGGAAAAAACCCTTTCTCTCGCAAGTCAGAAAATATGGTTCTTCAGCATGGTAAGATAGGCGGTACAAAGACCATGCCTTTCGTAAAAGCAGGGCATATAAACCTGGGAAAGAGTATTCCAGATCCAATTGGAAAAACACTCAGCCAAAATCTTCCAGAGGAAAAGGAGCAAGACCAGGGAAAAACTTCTGAACTTGTGCCGGCCCAGCCAGGAATTACAGGAGGAAGACTGCACCTCTTATATCCTGTCTGGGTTAGAAGTGTGACAGACTCCTGGGTCCTATCAATCTTGGCTGAAGGATACAGGTTAGAATTCAAGGCCATTCCAACAAAAGATGTGTTTACCTAGTCTCGGGTAGCAAAAGGAGAAAAAGAGAGAGCTATGAGGGACTGCGTCTCGAAACTCCTAAAAGAACAGGTGATAGAATACGTTCCAATAAAAGAACAAAGAAAGGGTCACTAGTCTACGTTTTTTCTAGCCCCAAAACCACAAAAGAAGTGGAGACTTATCCTGGACTTGAAGAATTTGAATTAAAAAATTAAAATAAAAACATTCAAGATGGAATCCATTTCAACTATTGCACCAAACATCAGTATGGGGGATTGGATGACTTGAAATATACATATCACCAGATCCCAATCAACATATGGCACCACAAGTTCCTCAGATTTTGTGTATTTGGAAGACACTACCAGTTCAAGGGACTTCCGTTTGGACTAAGCCTGGCACCGAGAACATTCTCAAAGGTATTCATTGCCTTAGTGGCAGTGATCCAAAAGAAAGGCATAGAGATATACCATCCAGCCAGAAGGTAGCACTCCACAGTCAGTTGGCCTTAGAAATCTTTGTGAACCCTGGTTGGAAACTGAACTTGGAAAAGAGTATGATGATTCCCTCTCAGAATATCATATTCCTGGGGCAGCCATAGATACGGTAATCGGTCGAGTGAATTTGTCTGCAGAAAGAATGAAGAGGATTCGGATGAAGATCAGGAATCTTCACTACAAAAGATGCATTACATTAAGGGAATTCATGAGCCTTATAGGATCTCTTACATCAACTATAGCAGCGGTTACAAAGTGTGGGTCGCGACCCACTGGTGGGTCACAGGGCAATTCCCAGTGGGTCGCGCTGACCCACACATCCAGGGCCGCCGGGGAGTCAGACAGGCAGACTGACACCAGGAGGGAGCCCGGCGGTTTGCCCTGTATGCCGCCGGGCTCCCTCCAATCAGTCTGCCCAGCACCTCCGGTCTGCAGCTCCGCCGGGTGCAGAGCTGCAGACCGTGTGATAGAAGCCTCGCGAGCTCCCAGAGCGTTACCATGGCAACACTCTGGGAGCTTGCAAGACTTTTATTACATGGTCTGCAGCTCTGCACCCGGCGGAGCTCAGACCGAAGAGATAAACCACCGGGCCACCAGGGAGACACTGGACCACCAGGGATGTCTAATGAAGGTAGGGCACAGAGCACAAACAATGCCCCCCCACCCCAATGTAACCCCTTCTCTGCCTGCCCCCCCACCCCAATGTAACCCCTTCTTTGGCTGCAGCCCCACCCCAATGTACATGGTCTGCAGCTCTGCACCCGGCGGAGCTCAGACCGAAGAGATAAACCACCGGACCACCAGGGAGACACTGGACCACCAGGGATGTCTAATGAAGGTAGGGCACAGAGCCCAAACAATGCCCTCCCACCCCAATGTAACCCCTTCTCTGGCTGCCCCCCACCACAATGTAACCCCTTATCTGCCTGCTCCCCACCCCAATGTAACCCCTTCTCTGCCTGCCCCCCTGCCCCAATGTAACCCCTTCTCTGCCTGTCCCCCATCCCAATGTAACCCCTTCTCTGCCTACCCTCACCACTATAACTCCTTCTCTGCCTGCCCCTCTCCCCCACTGTAGCCCCTTCTCTGCCTGCCCCCCCCACCCCAATGTAACCCCTTCTCTGCCTGCCCTCCCCCCACTGTAACCCCTTCTCTGCATACCCCCCACTGTAACCCCTTCTCTGCCTGCCCTCCCCACTGTAACCCCTTCTCTGCCTACCCTCCCAACTGTAACCCATTCTCTGCCTGCCCTCCCCACTGTAACCCCTTCTCTGCCTGCCCTCCCCACTGTAACCTCTTCTCTGCCTGCCCTCCCCACTGTAACCTCTTCTCTGCCTGCCCTCCCCACTGTAACCCCTTCTCTGCCTACCCTCCCAACTGTAACCCCTTCTCTGCCTCCCCTCCCCACTGTAACGCCTTCTCTGCCTGCCCTCCCCACTGTAACCCCTTCTCTGCCTGCCCTCCCCATTGTAACCCCTTCTCTGCCTGCCCTCCCCACTGTAACCCCTTCTCTGCCTACCCTCCTGTTACGGTTACCCTCAGTCTTGCTGAAAGCTGGACCGCTTAGTTAGTCTGGATTCCTGTTGCTGAGAAGAGGAGAGGCTGCTTTCCTTAGTAGTCCATACGAATCCTGAAAATGTAGAATAATCCCACTAGCTATAGTACAGCTAGGATACCCTTCTGCCACAAAACAAGTCAAGGCTGCGATTTGAAGGTCAAACAAGAACTGGCATGCTTTCTCCTTTTATGCAGTAAGGCTCATGCAAGAGCGACACCTACATAATTAACAAAACAACCAATGACATACATGGTACATCCCACACATCTCCTCCCCCCAGATAACATTTAACAAAATTAACAAGTTTTTCCCCAAGTTTTGGATGTACCCCAAATATCTGGGGTACATTCATAAGTTCAGTGTCCCCAGATAGCCCTGATGTAGAGGAGCAATCCCTGAAAAAATCATCCGAATCGGTTGCTGGGTTCGGGAGATATGGAGCTTTAACGTTTTGACCGACCGCACAGGCAAACTAGCCGAAAATAGTTCCATGAGTTTTGGCCTTGCGGTCGGTCCTCTTTCGTGCATAAAATTTATACAAAAGCTTGCCATCCACAGTTATCTGTATATTCGTTATAATCCCTGTTTGTTGCATAGTCTTTCTACCGAACGGCCGATCGTTCGGTAGTTTTGGCACGAATTCTCGGGGTTATGGAGGTCTCAGCGGTGTTCGCCTACTCGAGTGTCCGATTTTAGTTCCAGACACTCAACGGCAAAACACCGCTGTTCGGGAGTTAAAAAGGCCGCGACCACGTGGAAATGTCCCGAAATGGCGGCCACCCCGGTATACGAACAAAGGATTCATGTGTTTCCATTCATGCTGAATCTGCCGATCAGTGAGAAGGATGAATATAGCAATTAAACGAATGATCCACAGGTAATCAATTCGGGGGTTGTGACAAAGGAAATTGTCTATAGTAGGTTCTGTAACATCTCCCCACTGTAACCCCTTCTCTGCCTGCCCTCCTCCCCCCTACTGTAACCCCTTCTCTGCCTACCCTCCACACTGTAACCCCTTCTCTGCCTACCCTCACCACTGTAACCCCTTCTCTGCATACCCCCCACTGTAACCCCTTCTCTGCCTACCCTCCCCACTGTAACCCCTTCTCTGCCTACCCCTCCACTGTAACCCCTTCTCTGCCTACCCTCCCCACTGTAACCCCTTCTCTCCCTGTCCCCCTCCCCCCACTGTAACCCCTTCTCTGCCTACCCTCCCCACTGTAACCCCTTCTCTGCCTACCCCCACTGTAACCGCTTCTCTGCCTACCCCCACTGTAACCCCTTCTCTCCCTGCCCCCCACTGTAACCCCTTCTCTGCCTACCCCCCTACTGTAACCCCTTCTCTCCCTGCCACCCCCCCACTGTAACCCCTTCTCTGCCTACCCCCCACTGTAACCCCTTCTCTCCCTGCCCCCTCCCCCCACTGAAACCCCTTCTCTGCCTACCCCCCACTGTAACCCCTTCTCTCCCTGCCCCTCTCCCCACACTGTAATCTTTTCTCCCCCTGCCCCATGCACACTGTAACCCTTTCTCCCCCTGCCTGCCTACTGTAACCCTTTCTCCCCCTGCCTGCCCACTGTAACCCTTTCTCCCCCTGTCCACCCACTGTAACCCTTTCTGACACTGACCCCACACTGTTACCAGTACACACACTCCCTCCCACACTGTCACCCTCACCTCCTCTCTCTGCGTGTCCTTTTGTGTCAGTGTGTGTCTGTGTGTATCTGTGTACATGAGTGGCTGTGTATCTGTGTGTGGGAAGTGTCATTGTGTGTATAGCTGTGTCAATGTGTGTATTTGTGTGTCTGTGTGTGTGTGTGTATACACTGCACACATACCCCATACAAAAAAACATGCTTAGATTGAAACGCACATTGTGTATATGTATATTTTATAAACACAATATACACACACTGCATCCACTACAAACACACACACACTGCAATCAAACGCAAACATTACATACAAACACACCCCTGCATTAAAACACTAAAATGATCTACAAACACCCCTTCATTCAAACACCAACACTACACACAAAAAGCACACCTGCATTTAAAGTCCTACACTACATAT
Source organism: Pelobates fuscus (assembly GCF_036172605.1). Taxonomy (NCBI): domain Eukaryota; kingdom Metazoa; phylum Chordata; class Amphibia; order Anura; family Pelobatidae; genus Pelobates; species Pelobates fuscus. The sequence goes on from NC_086318.1 coordinate 256,743,710, forward strand.
ACAAACACCTCTGCATTCAGATGCAAACATTACAAACAAGTACACCACTACATTCCAATAGCAACAGTACATACAAATACACCCATACATGCACACATATACTTAATACAAAAACATGCTTACATTCAAACACTGCTCACAAATATAACCCTGCAATAATGTGCAAATGGTAGATCTCCATCTGGCATATTATTGTTGAAGTTCTCCGACAGATGGAGATTTACCTTTTGGTCACACTTTCACTAGATGGGGTCCCAGAAAACATACTTGCACCAGGGTCCTCTCTACATTAGTTCCACCACTAGGATAACCAACGTGCTTCTGAAGCTGATTGCCATGATGTGTCAAGTTTATGCATCTAAAAGTGATTGCCATGATATGCCAAGTTTATGCATCACTAAAGGGTAATACCCAAGCTCCGCAACAAAGGGAGGGTGAATTAAACAAGACCCCATCATTCTGCTTCAAAATAGATTTATTCATGAGAGTTAACTGAGGACAAAACCCCTCTTCCGAAGGATGAGGAGGAAGAAGCCACATCCAGCTTGTAATGCTTGATGAAAGTTATAGGTGACGATCAGGTGGCTGCCCTGCATATGTCGTCAGGGGGAACCTCTGCCCAGTTAGCCCAGGAGGTAGCCAATGCTCTAGTAGAATGTGTATTGATCTTTTCCGGAGGAGATAGGTTCTTGACTTTATAGGCCATTTTTATGCTGTTCGAAACCCAATGCCTCAAAGTAGCGGTAGAAGGGATAAGAAATAGGTGCTGCGATTTTCTAAAATAGGTTAATGACCTCTATATATTTCTGTACACATTCCTTCACATCCAACTGAAGGAGTTTAACTTCTTCCGAAGATGAAGGGTTTTGGTAAAAGGAAGGTAGAATCACTTCCTGTGCCAAGTGTAAACGAGAAACCACCTTAGGTAGGAATTCCATTCTAGGTCTTAAGATAATTCTATTGTGGAAAACCTGAACGTGATTCGGATCACTTCAGAAGGCTTGAATTTCAGACATTCTTTTAGCCATAGTGATTGCCACCAAGAACAAGGTCTCGTATGTCAGATGTACGATACCCAACTCATCCAATGGAGCAAAGGGGGTGTCTGACAAAACATCCAGAACCAAGGGAAGATCCCAAGGAGGAGCATAATTTCTAGAAGGAGGTCTTATGCATATCGCTGCCTTAAAGAACCTTGCAATGATTGGGTCTGATGCCCAGGAGGTGTTACACAGAGCAGACAAGGCTGATGACTGCACTTTTAAAGTGCTTAAGTTTAGGCCTTTCTCCAGTCCTTCGTGTAGAAATTCCAGAATAGCTATATTCGAAGGCTGTAGGAAATTCTTGGATTTCTTTTCCGTCCATAATCAAAAGATATCCCATATTCTGTGGTAACACGCAGAGGTGGAACTTTTCCTGTATTTTAACAGTGTATTCACCACAGGCTCTGGTAATCCTTGCTCTAAAAGTCTCTGCTTTTCAAGAGGCAAACCACCAGTTTCCATAGGTTTGGATTGGGATGAATCACTGGACCTTGTATTAACAGGTCTGCTCTCTGAGGAAGAGGCCATGGAGGACCTAAGCACATTTTGTTCAGGAGTGGGAACCACGGACTTCTCGGCCAACTTGGAAGTATAGCAATCACTGTCTTCCGTTCCTTCCGAATTTTCCTCAACAATCTGTGAATCATCGGCAGGGGAGGGAATGCATACCCCAGATCGATGTCCCAAGGAAGGGAAAAGGCATCTTGTCCTGCTGATTGATAATCTGCCTTTAGGGAAAAATAATTTGGGACTTGAGCATTCCGATATGTGCCCCACCTTAACGATATCTGATGAAATACCTCTGGGTGCAATTGCCATTCTTCTGATTGAATCTTCGTTCTGCTCAGATAGTCTGTGTAACGGATCACCTGGCTCGCCGACTGGGTACCTCCATTGATGGATGCTCCTAGCGCTTCCTGAGGGCTCCAAGCACTCCAGCCGACAGCATAACCACCGTATACTCCTTCAGAGAGCAGCAGGAACAAGCTCTTAAAAGAGCTTAGGAGTGATTATAGCAAGGGAGTATGCCTAGCATAGCAATCCCTTGTAGCAGATTCCCCCAATAAGAGACGGCACTCCAAATTGAGGGTGGAGTAGAACTGAAGCTTTTAATCAAACACTCTGCTTTTATGGACCATTCTACAAGCATAGTACTGCCCACAGGGTTTTGCAGAACAACCAATCAATACGTACAATACCCACAGACACTCCCACACATAATCCTCCCCTCTGCCTGTGATACAATTACCTTACACAATGGGTTAATGTAATTATCACAGGCAAAGAAATACAGTTTTTACACATGTACTGTAACTTTAAAAATATGCATTCAATCTTCATAAATTCCATCCAGGGGTTAAAAAGTTAGCTGGAAGACCGCAGCACATTTTCATGCCCAAAACAGTTCCATAGATTTGGGCTGTGCGGTCTATTTCACACTGAAAAAAATACTAAGTCCCATTCGAACATGCGTTCGAATCGCCGAACGGGACTTAGTCTCTGCAGCTGAAAATTCAGTGTAGGAGAAGGTAAGGGTCAGCGGTGTTCGTGGAACTGTGTAGCTGATTTCAGTTCCACAAATTTGGCTCCAAACACCGCTGACCGCATTAGAATTAGTCCCAGAAGATTGGAAGTTGGCGAATGTTGTGCCCATTCACAAGAAAGGTAATAGGAAGGAGTCGGGTAACTATAGGCCAGTAAGCCTTACTTCAGTAGTGGGGAAAGTGATGGAAACCATGTTGAAGGATAGGATTGTTGAACATCCAAAAACACATGGATTTCAAGATCAGAGACAACATGGGTTTACTTCAGGGAGATCATGCCAAACTAATCTGATTTTTTTTGATTGGGTAACTAAAATTATAGATCAGGGTGGTGCAGTAGACATTGCTAACCTAGACTTCAGTAAGGCTTTTGACACTGTTGCACATAGAAGGCTTATCAATAAACTGCAATATTTAAGTTTGGATTCCAATATTGTCGAATGGGTAAAGCAGTGGCTGAGTGACAGGCAATAGAGGGTTGTAGTCAATGGAGTATATTCGAACCATGGTCTTGTCACTAGTCGGGTACCTCAGGGATCTGTACATTTACCAATTCTCTTTAATATTTTTATTAGTGATATTGCAGAAAGTCTTGATGGTAAGGTATGTCTTTTTGCTGATGATACTAAGATATGTAACAGGGTTGATATTCCAGGAGGGATAAGCCAAATGGCTAATGATTTAGGTAAACTAGAAAAATGGTCAGATTTGTGGCAACTGACATTTAATGTGGATAAGTGCAAGATAATGCATCTAGGACGTAAAAACCCAAGGGCAGAGTACAGAATATTTGATAGAGTCCTAACCTCAACATATGAGGAAAGGGATTTAGGGGTGATTATTTCTGATGACTTAAAGGTAGGCAGACAATGTAATAGAGCAGCAAGAAATGCTAGCAGAATGCTTGGTTGTATAAGGAGAGGTATTAGCAGTAGAAAGAGGGAAGTGCTCATGCCATTGTACAGAACACTGGTGAGACCTGACATGGAGTATTGTACGCAGTACTGGAGACCATATCTTCAGAAGGATTTTGATACCTTAGAGAGAGATCAGAGAAGGGCTACTAAACTGGTTCATGGATTGCAGGATAAAACTTACCAGGAAAGGTTAAGCTTGGCGGAAAAAGGAGATGGGGGGATGTGATAAAAACATTTAAATACATAAAGGGAATTAACACAGTAAAGAAGGAGACTATATTTAAAAGAAGAAAAACTACCACAACAAGAGTACATAGTCTTAAATTAGAGGGAAAAAGGTTTAATAATAATATCAGGAAGTATTACTTTACTGAGAGGGTAGTGGATGCATGGAATAGCCTTCCAGCTGAAGTGGTAGAGGTTAACAGAGTAAAGGAGTTTAAGCATGCATGGGATAGACATAAGGCTATCCTAACTATAAGATAAGGCCAGGGTACAATGAAAGTATTTAGAAAATTGGGCAGACTAGATGGGCCGAATGGTTCATATCTTCCGTGACATTCTATGTTTCTATGTTTCTATAAGCATGGTTTTATTAAGCAGGGATACAGGAAGCAGATGATTTCAAATTGCACATTCGCTAACTTACATTTACCAAAGTATTAATGAAGCAGTTTTGGTGTATAGAACATGCCCCTGCAGCCTCACTGCTCAATCCTCTGCCATTTAGGAGTTAAATACCTTTGTTTATGAACCCTAGTCACACCTCCCTGCACAGCCTTCCATAAACACTTCCTGTAAAGAGAGTCATATTTAGGCTTTCTTTATTGCAAGTTCTGTTTAATTAAGATTTTCTTATCCCCTGCTATGTTAATAGCTTGCTAGACCATGGAAGAGCCTCCTGTATGTGATTAAAGTTCAATTTAGAGATTGAGATACAATTATTTAAGATAAATTACATCTGTTTGAAAGTGAAACCATTTTTTTTTTCATGCAGGCTCTGTCAATCATAGCCAGGGGAGGTGTGGCTAGGGCTGCATAAACAGAAACAAAGTGATTTAACTCCTAAATGACAGTGAATTGAGCAGTAAAATTGCAAGGGAATGATCTATACACTAAAACTGCTTTATTTAGCGTAAGTAATTTAGGTGACTATAGTGTTGCTTTAAGATACAAGAATAATCAAAGTTTTGGTTATAAACCCTATTTGTTTTAATCTTCTTTCACTGACAATGCTTGTATATTGATGCAAGGTACTTACTTGTGATATCTCTTGGAGTTGTAGCAGGCTCATCTATTTATTTAAAAACAAAAGTCATACCATGTTTGACAAAAAAATAAAATTTTGCATGAATTTCTTGAAGTATTTCGCAATCATGTTTTTCAATTCTAAACATTCAAACATTATAACTATATGTCTACCAAAAAAAATGCATTACCTGTTTCACAACCAGAACCACTAGATTCACATTCTGCTGTTACACCCGTAGTGAAAGATACAAAACAAGCAGAAACAAAATTCCAAACATTGAAAGGATTAAAAAAAACATATTTTGTAACATTTTGCTTCTCTCTGTAAATGCCATACAATCAAATTTCAGATTTAAAAAAACTGGTAGTATTAAAAAGGAATATACATTGGACTTTCAATTAATTATTTCCTCAAATTATTCATGGTTTTGATTATTCATAATATTATAGCGTGCCTATCACGTATTCTTTATTAGTAAACATATAGAAACATAGATAGAATGTGATGGCAGATAAGAACCATTCGGCCCATCTAACCTGCCCAATTTTCAAAAGAATTGAATTAGTCCCTGGCCTTATCGTAAGTCTAGTATAGACTTTTGCCTATCGCATGCGTGCTTAAACTCCTTCATTGTGTTAACCTCTACCACTTCAGATTGAAGGCTATTCAATGCGTCCACTACCCTCTCTGTTAAGAAATACTTCCTGAAATTATTTTTAAACCTTTGCCCCTCTAATTTAAGACTATATCCTCTTGTTGTGGAAGTTTTTCTTTTTTGAAATATAGTCTCCTCCTTTACTGTTTTAATTGCCTTTATGTATATAAATGTTTCTATCATATTCATCCTGTCTCGTCTTTCCTCCAAGCGATTTAAGTCATTGTTGAGAATCATTCACGAGAATCCGTAAAAAAATGTAAATCAGAATGGCAAAATGTATTTATATGTATTTTTAAAATATTAATATGTTTAATAAATATACTACATTAAACCTCAATCTGCTCATAAGTCTAAATATGTTTACCAGTGAAAAAAATAAATATTTGTTTTGCTGCTATCTTGAATGCCAATTTTAAAAAAAAATGAATACAAATTCTCTTTAGAAACTCATTTGATTTTTTTTTTTAAAGATTTCGCCATTTCATATATTAAGGCATTTGAAAAGGTATATCTTTTTTAAGTTATTCATTTCGACTTACAGTGCATAGCATGGTTTTCATAAGCTGGGATACTGGAAGCAGATGATTTCAAATTGCACTTTCACTAACTCACATTTACCAAAGTATTTTCTTCTTAAAATGCTTTGCTGTTTACTATGATAATAATAATAATAATAATAATAATAATAATAATAATAATAATAATAATAATAATAATATTAACAATAATAACAATAATAACAATGTCTCTTCTATCTTGCCCATATTAAGATACTAGAATAATCAACGTTTTGGTTACAAAGCCTATGTGTTTTAATCTTCTTTCACTGACAATGCTTGTATATTGATGCAAGGTACTTACTAGTCATATCTCTTGGAGTTGTAGTAAGCTCATCTATTTATTTAAAAACAAAAGTCATACCATGATTGACAAAGAAAAATAAAATTTTGCAAGAATATCATGAAATATTTAGCAATCAATTCTAAGCATTCAAACATGATAACTTTTTGTCTATATTGCAAAAATGTATTACCTGTTTCACAACCAGAACCACTAGATTCACATTCTGCTGTTGCACCAGTAGTGAAAGCTACAAAACAAGCAGAAACAAAATTCCAAACATTGAAAGGATTAAAAAAAAAAAACAATATTTTGTAACATTTTGCTTCTCTCTGTAAATGCTATAGAATCAAATTTCAGATTTAAAACTCTGGTAGTATTATAAAGGAATATACATTCGACTTTCAATTAATTATTTCCTCAAATTATTCATGGTTTTGATTATTCATAATATTATAGCGTGCCTATAAACTATTCTTTATTATTAAACATATAGAAACATAGATAGCATGTGATGGCAGATAAGAACCATTCGGCTCATCTAACCTGCCCAATTTTCAAAAGACTTGAATTAGTCCCTGGCCTTATCGTAAGTCTAGTATAGACTTTTGCCTATCGCATGCGTGCTTAAACTCCTTCATTGTGTTAACCTCTACAAATTCAGATTGAAGGCTATTCAATGCGCCCACTACCCTCTCTGTTAAGTAATACTTCCTGAAATTATTTTTAAACCTTTGCCCCTCTAATTTAAGACTATGTCCTCTTGTTGTGGCAGTTTTTCTTCTTTTAAATATAGTCTCCTTATTTACTGTTTTAATTGCCTTTCTGTATTTAAATGTTTATATCATATTCATCCTGTCTCGTCTTTCCCCCAAGCTATTCAAGTTATTGTTGAAAATCATTCACTTGACTCCATAAAAAATGTAAATCAGAATGGCAAAATTTATTTAGATGTATTTTTAAAATATTAACATGTTTAATAAATATATTACATTAAACCTCAACCTGCTCATAAGTCCATATATGTTTCCCAGTGAAAAAAATAAATATTAGTTTTGCTGCTATCTTGAATGCAAATTTTAAAAGAATGAATACAAATTTTCTTTGGAAACTCATTTGCATTGTTTTTTAAAAAAAGATTTTGCTATTTCAAATATTAAGTTATATGAAAATGTATATATTTTTTAGTTATTCATTTCGACTTACAGTGCATTGCATGGTTTTCATAAGCTGGGATACAGGAAGCAGATGATTTCCAATTGCACTTTCACTAACTCACATTTACCAAAGTATTTTCTTCTTAAAATGCTTTGCTGTTTACTATAATAATAATAATAATAATAATAATAATAATAATAACAATGTCTCTTCTATCTTGCCCATATTAAGATACTAGAATAATCAAAGTTTTGGTTATAAAGCCTATGTGTTTTAATCTTCTTTCACTGACAATGCTTGTATATTGATGCAAGGTACTTACTAGTCATATCTCTTGGAGTTGTAGTAAGCTCATCTATTTATTTAAAAACAAAAGTCATACCATGATTGACAAAAAAAATAACATTTTGCAAGAATATCATGAAATATTTAGCAATCAATTCTAAGCATTCAAACATGATAACTTTTTGTCTATATTGCAAAAATGTATTACCTGTTTCACAACCAGAACCACTAGATTCACATTCTGCTGTTACACCCGTAGTTAAAGCTACAAAACAAGCAGAAACAAAATTCCAGACATTGAAAGGATTAAAAAAAAAATTTGGTAACATTTTGCTTCTCTCTGTAAATGCTATACAATCAAATTTCAGATTTAAAAAACTGGTAGTATTAAAAAGGAATATACATTGGACTTTCAATTAATTATTTCCTCAAATTATTCATGGTTTTGATTATTCATAATATTATAGCGTGCCCATAAACTATTCTTTATTATTAAACATATAGAAACATAGATAGAATGTGATGGCAGATAAGAACCATTCGGCTCATCTAACCTGCCCAATTTTCAAAATACTTGAATTAGTCCCTGGCCTTATCATAAGTCTAGTATAGACTTTTGCCTATCGCATGCGTGCTTAAACTCCTTCATTGTGTTAACCTCTACAAATTCAGATTGAAGGCTATTCAATGCGCCCACTACCCTCTCTGTTAAGTAATACTTCCTGAAATTATTTTTAAACCTTTGCCCCTCTAATTTAAGACTATGTCCTCTTGTTGTGGCAGTTTTTCTTCTTTTAAATATAGTCTCCTTATTTACTGTTTTAATTGCCTTTCTGTATTTAAATGTTTATATCATATTCATCCTGTCTCGTCTTTCCCCCAAGCTATTCAAGTTATTGTTGAGAATCATTCACTAGACTCGGTAAAAAATGTAAATCAGAATGGCAAAATTTATTTATATGTATTTTTAAAATATTAACATGTTTAATAAATATATTACATTAAACCTCAACCTGCTCATAAGTCCATATATGTTTCCCAGTGAAAAAAAAATATTAGTTTTGCTGCTATCTTGAATGCAAATTTTAAAAGAATGAATACAAATTTTCTTTAGAAACTCATTTGCATTGTTTTTTTAAAAAAGATTTTGCTATTTCAAATATTAAGTTATATGAAAATTTATATATTTTTTAGTTATTCATTTTGACTTACAGTGCATAGCATGGTTTTCATAAGCTGGGATACAGGAAGCAGATGATTTCAAATTGCACTTTCACTAACTCACATTTACCAAAGTATTTTCTTCTTAAAAGGCTTTGCTGTTTACTATAATAATAATAATAATAATAATAATAACAATGTCTCTTCTATCTTGCCCATATTAAGATACTAGAATAATCAAAGTTTTGGTTATAAAGCCTATGTGTTTTAATCTTCTTTCACTGACAATGCTTGTATATTGATGCAAGGTACTTACTAGTCATATCTCTTGGAGTTGTAGTAAGCTCATCTATTTATTTAAAAACAAAAGTCATACCATGATTGACAAAAAAATAACATTTTGCAAGAATATCATGAAATATTTAGCAATCAATTCTAAGCATTCAAACATGATAACTTTTTGTCTATATTGCAAAAATGTATTACCTGTTTCACAACCAGAACCACTAGATTCACATTCTGCTGTTACACCCGTAGTTAAAGCTACAAAACAAGCAGAAACAAAATTCCAGACATTGAAAGGATTAAAAAAAAAATTTGGTAACATTTTGCTTCTCTCTGTAAATGCTATACAATCAAATTTCAGATTTAAAAAACTGGTAGTATTAAAAAGGAATATACATTGGACTTTCAATTAATTATTTCCTCAAATTATTCATGGTTTTGATTATTCATAATATTATAGCGTGCCTAGAAACTATTCTTTATTATTAAACATATAGAAACATAGATAGAATGTGATGGCAGATAAGAACCATTCGGCTCATCTAACCTGCCCAATTTTCAAAATACTTGAATTAGTCCCTGGCCTTATCATAAGTCTAGTATAGACTTTTGCCTATCGCATGCGTGCTTAAACTCCTTCATTGTGTTAACCTCTACAAATTCAGATTGAAGGCTATTCAATGCGCCCACTACCCTCTCTGTTAAGTAATACTTCCTGAAATTATTTTTAAACCTTTGCCCCTCTAATTTAAGACTATGTCCTCTTGTTGTGGCAGTTTTTCTTCTTTTAAATATAGACTCCTTATTTACTGTTTTAATTGCCTTTCTGTATTTAAATGTTTATATCATATTCATCCTGTCTCATTTTTCCTCCAAGCTATTCAAGTTATTGTTGAGAATCATTCACTAGACTCCGTAAAAAATTTTAAATCAGAATGGCAAAATTTATTTATATGTATTTTTAAAATATTAACATGTTTAATAAATATATTACATTAAACCTCAACCTGCTCATAAGTCCATATATGTTTCCCAGTGAAAAACAAATATTAGTTTTGCTGCTATCTTGAATGCAAATTTTAAAAGAATGAATACAAATTTTCTTTAGAAACTCATTTGCATTGTTTTTTTTAAAAAGATTTTGCTATTTCAAATATTAAGTTATATGAAAATTTATATTTTTTTTTAGTTATTCATTTCGACTTACAGTGCATAGCATGGTTTTCATAAGCTGGGATACAGGAAGCAGATGATTTCAAATTGCACTTTCACTAACTCACATTTACCAAAGTATTTTCTTCTTAAAATGCTTTGCTGTTTACTATAATAATAATAATAATAGTAATAATAATAATAATAATATTAATAATAATAATAGCAATGTCTCTTCTATCTTGCCCATATTAAGATACTAGAATAATCAAAGTTTTGGTTATAAAGCCTATGTGTTTTAATCTTCTTTCACTGACAATGCTTGTATATTGATGCAAGGTACTTACTAGTCATATCTCTTGGAGTTGTAGTAAGCTCATCTATTTATTTAAAAACAAAAGTCATAGCATGATTGACCAAAAAAAAACAACATTTTGCAAGAATATCATGAAATATTTAGCAATCAATTCTAAGCATTCAAACATGATAACTTTTTGTCTATATTGCAAAAATGTATTACCTATTTCACATCCAGAACCATTAGATTCACATTCTGCTGTTACACCCGGGGTGAAAGCTACAGAAAAAAGAAGAAACAAAATTCTAAACATTGAAAGGATTAAAAAAATAATATAATTTGTAACATTTTGCTTCTCTGTAAATGCTATACAATCAAATTTCAGATTTCAAAACCTGGTAGTATTAAAAAGGAATATACATTGGACTTTCAGTTAATTATTTCCTCAAATTATTCATGGTTGTGATTATTCATATTATTATAGCGTGCCTTTCAAGTATTCTTTATTAGTAAACCTATAGAAACATAGATAGAATGTGATGGCAGATAAGAACCTTTCGGCTCATCTAAACTGCCCAATTTTCAAAATACTTGAATTAGTCCCTGGCCTTATCGTAAGTCTAGTATAGACTTTTGCCTATCGCATGCGTGCTTAAACTCCTTCATTGTGTTAACCTCTACAAATTCAGTTTGAAGTCTATTCAATGCGCCCACTACCCTCTCTGTTAAGTAATACTTCCTGAAATTATTTTTAAACCTTTGCCCCACTAATTTAAGACTATGTCCTCTTGTTGTGGCAGTTTTTCTTCTTTTAAATATAGTCTCCTTATTTACTGTTTTAATTGCCTTTCTGTATTTAAATGTTTATATCATATTCATCCTGTCTCGTCTTTCCCCCAAGCTATTCAAGTTATTGTTGAGAATCATTCACTAGACTCGGTAAAAAATGTAAATCAGAATGGCAAAATTTATTTATATGTATTTTTAAAATATTAACATGTTTAATAAATATATTACATTAAACCTCAACCTGCTCATAAGTCCATATATGTTTCCCAGTGAAAAAAAAATATTAGGTTTGCTGCTATCTTGAATGCAAATTTTAAAAGAATGAATACAAATTTTCTTTAGAAACTCATTTGCATTGTTTTTTTAAAAAAGATTTTGCTATTTCAAATATTAAGTTATATGAAAATTTATATTTTTTTTAGTTATTCATTTCGACTTACAGTGCATAGCATGGTTTTCATAAGCTGGGATACAGGAAGCAGATGATTTCAAATTGCACTTTCACTAACTCACATTTACCAAAGTATTTTCTTCTTAAAATGCTTTGCTGTTTACTATAATAATAATAATAATAATAATAATAATAATAATAATAATAATAACAATGTCTCTTCTATCTTGCCCATATTAAGATACTAGAATAATCAAAGTTTTGGTTATAAAGCCTATGTGTTTTAATCTTCTTTCACTGACAATGCTTGTATATTGATGCAAGGTACTTACTAGTCATATCTCTTGGAGTTGTAGTAAGCTCATCTATTTATTTAAAAACAAAAGTCATACCATGATTGACAAAAAAATAACATTTTGCAAGAATATCATGAAATATTTAGCAATCAATTCTAAGCATTCAAACATGATAACTTTTTGTCTATATTGCAAAAATGTATTACCTGTTTCACAACCAGAACCACTAGATTCACATTCTGCTGTTACACCCGTAGTTAAAGCTACAAAACAAGCAGAAACAAAATTCCAGACATTGAAAGGATTAAAAAAAAAATTTGGTAACATTTTGCTTCTCTCTGTAAATGCTATACAATCAAATTTCAGATTTAAAAAACTGGTAGTATTAAAAAGGAATATACATTGGACTTTCAATTAATTATTTCCTCAAATTATTCATGGTTTTGATTATTCATAATATTATAGCGTGCCTATAAACTATTCTTTATTATTAAACATATAGAAACATAGATAGAATGTGATGGCAGATAAGAACCATTCGGCTCATCTAACCTGCCCAATTTTCAAAATACTTGAATTAGTCCCTGGCCTTATCATAAGTCTAGTATAGACTTTTGCCTATCGCATGCGTGCTTAAACTCCTTCATTGTGTTAACCTCTACAAATTCAGATTGAAGGCTATTCAATGCGCCCACTACCCTCTCTGTTAAGTAATACTTCCTGAAATTATTTTTAAACCTTTGCCCCTCTAATTTAAGACTATGTCCTCTTGTTGTGGCAGTTTTTCTTCTTTTAAATATAGACTCCTTATTTACTGTTTTAATTGCCTTTCTGTATTTAAATGTTTATATCATATTCATCCTGTCTCATTTTTCCTCCAAGCTATTCAAGTTATTGTTGAGAATCATTCACTAGACTCCGTAAAAAAATTTAAATCAGAATGGCAAAATTTATTTATATGTATTTTTAAAATATTAACATGTTTAATAAATATATTACATTAAACCTCAACCTGCTCATAAGTCCATATATGTTTCCCAGTGAAAAACAAATATTAGTTTTGCTGCTATCTTGAATGCAAATTTTAAAAGAATGAATACAAATTTTCTTTAGAAACTCATTTGCATTGTTTTTTTTAAAAAGATTTTGCTATTTCAAATATTAAGTTATATGAAAATTTATATTTTTTTTTAGTTATTCATTTCGACTTACAGTGCATAGCATGGTTTTCATAAGCTGGGATACAGGAAGCAGATGATTTCAAATTGCACTTTCACTAACTCACATTTACCAAAGTATTTTCTTCTTAAAATGCTTTGCTGTTTACTATAATAATAATAATAATAGTAATAATAATAATAATAATAACAATGTCTCTTCTATCTTGCCCATATTAAGATACTAGAATAATCAAAGTTTTGGTTATAAAGCCTATGTGTTTTAATCTTCTTTCACTGACAATGCTTGTATATTGATGCAAGGTACTTACTAGTCATATCTCTTGGAGTTGTAGTAAGCTCATCTATTTATTTAAAAACAAAAGTCATACCATGATTGACCAAAAAAACAACAACATTTTGCAAGAATATCATGAAATATTTAGCAATCAATTCTAAGCATTCAAACATGATAACTTTTTGTCTATATTGCAAAAATGTATTACCTGTTTCACAACCAGAACCACTAGATTCACATTCTGCTGTTACACCCGTAGTTAAAGCTACAAAACAAGCAGAAACAAAATTCCAGACATTGAAAGGATTAAAAAAAAAATTTGGTAACATTTTGCTTCTCTCTGTAAATGCTATACAATCAAATTTCAGATTTAAAAAACTGGTAGTATTAAAAAGGAATATACATTGGACTTTCAATTAATTATTTCCTCAAATTATTCATGGTTTTGATTATTCATAATATTATAGCGTGCCTAGAAACTATTCTTTATTATTAAACATATAGAAACATAGATAGAATGTGATGGCAGATAAGAACCATTCGGCTCATCTAACCTGCCCAATTTTCAAAATACTTGAATTAGTCCCTGGCCTTATCATAAGTCTAGTATAGACTTTTGCCTATCGCATGCGTGCTTAAACTCCTTCATTGTGTTAACCTCTACAAATTCAGATTGAAGGCTATTCAATGCGCCCACTACCCTCTCTGTTAAGTAATACTTCCTGAAATTATTTTTAAACCTTTGCCCCTCTAATTTAAGACTATGTCCTCTTGTTGTGGCAGTTTTTCTTCTTTTAAATATAGACTCCTTATTTACTGTTTTAATTGCCTTTCTGTATTTAAATGTTTATATCATATTCATCCTGTCTCATTTTTCCTCCAAGCTATTCAAGTTATTGTTGAGAATCATTCACTAGACTCCGTAAAAAAATTTTAAATCAGAATGGCAAAATTTATTTATATGTATTTTTAAAATATTAACATGTTTAATAAATATATTACATTAAACCTCAACCTGCTCATAAGTCCATATATGTTTCCCAGTGAAAAAAAATATTAGTTTTGCTGCTATCTTGAATGCAAATTTTAAAAGAATGAATACAAATTTTCTTTAGAAACTCATTTGCATTGTTTTTTTAAAAAAGATTTTACTATTTCAAATATTAAGTTATATGAAAATTTATATTTTTTTTAGTTATTCATTTCGACTTACAGTGCATAGCATGGTTTTCATAAGCTGGGATACAGGAAGCAGATGATTTCAAATTGCACTTTCACTAACTCACATTTACCAAAGTATTTTCTTCTTAAAATGCTTTGCTGTTTACTATAATAATAATAATAATAATAATAATAATAATAATAATAATAATAATAATAATAACAATGTCTCTTCTATCTTGCCCATATTAAGATACTAGAATAATCAAAGTTTTGGTTATAAAGCCTATGTGTTTTAATCTTCTTTCACTGACAATGCTTGTATATTGATGCAAGGTACTTACTAGTCATATCTCTTGGAGTTGTAGTAAGCTCATCTATTTATTTAAAAACAAAAGTCATACCATGATTGACAAAAAAATAACATTTTGCAAGAATATCATGAAATATTTAGCAATCAATTCTAAGCATTCAAACATGATAACTTTTTGTCTATATTGCAAAAATGTATTACCTGTTTCACAACCAGAACCACTAGATTCACATTCTGCTGTTACACCCGTAGTTAAAGCTACAAAACAAGCAGAAACAAAATTCCAGACATTGAAAGGATTAAAAAAAAAAATTTGGTAACATTTTGCTTCTCTCTGTAAATGCTATACAATCAAATTTCAGATTTAAAAAACTGGTAGTATTAAAAAGGAATATACATTGGACTTTCAATTAATTATTTCCTCAAATTATTCATGGTTTTTGATTATTCATAATATTATAGCGTGCCTATAAACTATTCTTTATTATTAAACATATAGAAACATAGATAGAATGTGATGGCAGATAAGAACCATTCGGCTCATCTAACCTGCCCAATTTTCAAAATACTTGAATTAGTCCCTGGCCTTATCATAAGTCTAGTATAGACTTTTGCCTATCGCATGCGTGCTTAAACTCCTTCATTGTGTTAACCTCTACAAATTCAGATTGAAGGCTATTCAATGCGCCCACTACCCTCTCTGTTAAGTAATACTTCCTGAAATTATTTTTAAACCTTTGCCCCTCTAATTTAAGACTATGTCCTCTTGTTGTGGCAGTTTTTCTTCTTTTAAATATAGTCTCCTTATTTACTGTTTTAATTGCCTTTCTGTATTTAAATGTTTATATCATATTCATCCTGTCTCGTCTTTCCCCCAAGCTATTCAAGTTATTGTTGAGAATCATTCACTAGACTCGGTAAAAAATGTAAATCAGAATGGCAAAATGTATTTATATGTATTTTTAAAATATTAACATGTTTAATAAATATATTACATTAAACCTCAACCTGCTCATAAGTCCATATATGTTTCCCAGTGAAAAAAAAATATTAGTTTTGCTGCTATCTTGAATGCAAATTTTAAAAGAATGAATACAAATTTTCTTTAGAAACTCATTTGCATTGTTTTTTTAAAAAAGATTTTGCTATTTCAAATATTAAGTTATATGAAAATTTATATTTTTTTTAGTTATTCATTTCGACTTACAGTGCATAGCATGGTTTTCATAAGCTGGGATACAGGAAGCAGATGATTTCAAATTGCACTTTCACTAACTCACATTTACCAAAGTATTTTCTTCTTAAAATGCTTTGCTGTTTACTATAATAATAATAATAATAGTAATAATAATAATAATAATAATATCAATAATAATAGAAATGTCTCTTCTATCTTGCCCATATTAAGATACTAGAATAATCAAAGTTTTGGTTATAAAGCCTATGTGTTTTAATCTTCTTTCACTGACAATGCTTGTATATTGATGCAAGGTACTTACTAGTCATATCTCTTGGAGTTGTAGTAAGCTCATCTATTTATTTAAAAACAAAAGTCATACCATGATTGACCAAAAAAACAACAACATTTTGCAAGAATATCATGAAATATTTAGCAATCAATTCTAAGCATTCAAACATGATAACTTTTTGTCTATATTGCAAAAATGTATTACCTGTTTCACATCCAGAACCATTAGATTCACATTCTGCTGTTACACCCGGGGTGAAAGCTACAGAAAAAAGAAGAAACAAAATTCTAAACATTGAAAGGATTAAAAAAATAATATAATTTGTAACATTTTGCTTCTCTGTAAATGCTATACAATCAAATTTCAGATTTCAAAACCTGGTAGTATTAAAAAGGAATATACATTGGACTTTCAGTTAATTATTTCCTCAAATTATTCATGGTTGTGATTATTCATATTATTATAGCGTGCCTTTCAAGTATTCTTTATTAGTAAACCTATAGAAACATAGATAGAATGTGATGGCAGATAAGAACCTTTCGGCTCATCTAAACTGCCCAATTTTCAAAATACTTGAATTAGTCCCTGGCCTTATCGTAAGTCTAGTATAGACTTTTGCCTATCGCATGCGTGCTTAAACTCCTTCATTGTGTTAACCTCTACAAATTCAGATTGAAGGCTATTCAATGCACCCACTACCCTCTCTGTTAAGTAATACTTCCTGAAATTATTTTTAAACCTTTGCCCCTCTAATTTAAGACTATGTCCTCTTGTTGTGGCAGTTTTTCTTCTTTTAAATATAGTCTCCTTATTTACTGTTTTAATTGCCTTTCTGTATTTAAATGTTTATATCATATTCATCCTGTCTCGTCTTTCCCCCAAGCTATTCAAGTTATTGTTGAGAATCATTCACTAGACTCGGTAAAAAATGTAAATCAGAATGGCAAAATTTATTTATATGTATTTTTAAAATATTAACATGTTTAATAAATATATTACATTAAACCTCAACCTGCTCATAAGTCCATATATGTTTCCCAGTGAAAAAAAAATATTAGTTTTGCTGCTATCTTGAATGCAAATTTTAAAAGAATGAATACAAATTTTCTTTAGAAACTCATTTGCATTGTTTTTTTAAAAAAGATTTTGCTATTTCAAATATTAAGTTATATGAAAATTTATATTTTTTTTAGTTATTCATTTCGACTTACAGTGCATAGCATGGTTTTCATAAGCTGGGATACAGGAAGCAGATGATTTCAAATTGCACTTTCACTAACTCACATTTACCAAAGTATTTTCTTCTTAAAATGCTTTGCTGTTTACTATAATAATAATAATAATAATAATAATAATAATAATAATAATAATAACAATGTCTCTTCTATCTTGCCCATATTAAGATACTAGAATAATCAAAGTTTTGGTTATAAAGCCTATGTGTTTTAATCTTCTTTCACTGACAATGCTTGTATATTGATGCAAGGTACTTACTAGTCATATCTCTTGGAGTTGTAGTAAGCTCATCTATTTATTTAAAAACAAAAGTCATACCATGATTGACAAAAAAAATAACATTTTGCAAGAATATCATGAAATATTTAGCAATCAATTCTAAGCATTCAAACATGATAACTTTTTGTCTATATTGCAAAAATGTATTACCTGTTTCACAACCAGAACCACTAGATTCACATTCTGCTGTTACACCCGTAGTTAAAGCTACAAAACAAGCAGAAACAAAATTCCAGACATTGAAAGGATTAAAAAAAAAATTTGGTAACATTTTGCTTCTCTCTGTAAATGCTATACAATCAAATTTCAGATTTAAAAAACTGGTAGTATTAAAAAGGAATATACATTGGACTTTCAATTAATTATTTCCTCAAATTATTCATGGTTTTGATTATTCATAATATTATAGCGTGCCCATAAACTATTCTTTATTATTAAACATATAGAAACATAGATAGAATGTGATGGCAGATAAGAACCATTCGGCTCATCTAACCTGCCCAATTTTCAAAATACTTGAATTAGTCCCTGGCCTTATCGTAAGTCTAGTATAGACTTTTGCCTATCGCATGCGTGCTTAAACTCCTTCATTGTGTTAACCTCTACAAATTCAGATTGAAGGCTATTCAATGCGCCCACTACCCTCTCTGTTAAGTAATACTTCCTGAAATTATTTTTAAACCTTTGCCCCTCTAATTTAAGACTATGTCCTCTTGTTGTGGCAGTTTTTCTTCTTTTAAATATAGTCTCCTTATTTACTGTTTTAATTGCCTTTCTGTATTTAAATGTTTATATCATATTCATCCTGTCTCGTCTTTCCCCCAAGCTATTCAAGTTATTGTTGAGAATCATTCACTAGACTCGGTAAAAAATGTAAATCAGAATGGCAAAATGTATTTATATGTATTTTTAAAATATTAACATGTTTAATAAATATATTACATTAAACCTCAACCTGCTCATAAGTCCATATATGTTTCCCAGTGAAAAAAAAATATTAGTTTTGCTGCTATCTTGAATGCAAATTTTTTTTTTTTTTTTTTTTTTTTTTTTTAAATTCTTTATTTTTGACGTGCATGAGATTTACACGAATTCACACTGCGCCATACCAGTAAAAGCAAGACACATTTTTACATTATGCTGAACAGTGGTGGCATATAAGTAATACTGGTGCACATTTTTTTTTAAAAGAATCAAGATTGGTACATCTGTAAATATAGGTATAATATGAATATATAAGGCAGAGTAGCGTAGTATATATAGCACAGTGCTGGACACTTTAAGACACGTTAAGGGAAATCTAGTTGAGAGGGACAGCTTACACTTGAGGTTATGCATGCTTGATTTAAGTAAGTGTGGCATAGACCTATAGGTAAATGCACAGGGTTTAATACACAGAGATTGCAGCCAGATAAAACTAATGTTGCATGAATATGGTAGTGCCTGAGAGGTCATGGATCTGCCAAGTTGGGACATGCTAAATTAAACATCAATATGCGGTGGATGTAGGAGACAGAGCCCCAGGCAGAGCTTTAGTCCACAGATCATTACAATGTCCCGTAGAGTGGCCAGCTGCTCAAGCATGTCCCCAGCTCCACATAACTCACGTCCCATCTCCTTTCAACTTATGCCCGTGGGGTTTACCGGAGTGTCCAGCATGGTGATGGTCTGCCTGTCCGTGGCTCTCCCGCTTGGTGAGTGGATGCCTAGGTCCGGTCTGCTGAGGGGGAGGCCAGGAGGTGGTCAAAAGCCGTTTAGCAGGGCGTCCGGTGTGGCGGTCGTAGGGCCCGCTGTGGCAGTGGTGAGTGAGGTCCTAGTACAGTCCCTGGGAGTTGTGGATGTCGCAATTCTTGCCTGGTTAGTGCTTGTCCCGGTGGGCTGTTCAGCCAGTGCCCCTTAGTGGGAGGCCGCCGCTGTTTAACTGCCACAGTCCAGTTGTGTTGTCTCCCTTGTTGCAGGTAAGTACAGCAGCATGGCTGAGGGGGAGGTGAAGGGTATGGAGTGGGTCCAGAGGAGGCCTGGAGCGCGCTGCCTGAGCCTCTTTGCTGGTGCCGGTCCTCCGATGTGCTGGTCCACCGTTGGGCAAGGGCTTTTTGTGGCAGCCGCTGCGTGTTGTGCACAGGATGGGTGCTGGACGGCCATCTTGGGATCCTATGTACGGACCTCGGTGCTCGGTGTGGCCGGAGCGAGGGTGGTACGGTTTGCGGTGGCCGCTGCCCATGGATACCGGGATGACCCCCCCGGTCCAGAGGGGGGGGGGGAGCAGCCGACCGCCGGCCAGAGAACCGGGAGAGCGGCCGTCTCTCTCGGCTCAAGCTCGTAGGCCTCAGGCCTCGGCCGGGTTACTGTGGCGCCTTTGTCGGTCCTGTTGGGTATCCCCTGGATCGCAACCGTCTTGGTGGTGCAGTGAGCACGGTGTCAGGTCGGTTTCCCGCAGTTGGCTCCGGTATTCCAGCTCAGAGGCCGGAGCTCAGACAAAACGTGTCTGATCCGACCGGCGGTCAGGCCCCGCCCCCTTGAATGCAAATTTTAAAAGAATGAATACAAATTTTCTTTAGAAACTCATTTGCATTGTTTTTTTAAAAAAGATTTTGCTATTTCAAATATTAAGTTATATGAAAATGTATATTTTTTTTAGTTATTCATTTCGAATTACAGTGCATAGCATGGTTTTCATAAGCTGGGATACAGGAAGCAGATGATTTCAAATTGCACTTTCACTAACTCACATTTACCAAAGTATTTTCTTCTTAAAATGCTTTGCTGTTTACTATAATAATAATAATAATAGTAATAATAATAATAATAATATTAATAATAATAGCAATGTCTCTTCTATCTTGCCCATATTAAGATACTAGAATAATCAAAGTTTTGGTTATAAAGCCTATGTGTTTTAATCTTCTTTCACTGACAATGCTTGTATATTGATGCAAGGTACTTACTAGTCATATCTCTTGGAGTTGTAGTAAGCTCATCTATTTATTTAAAAACAAAAGTCATACCATGATTGACCAAAAAAACAACAACATTTTGCAAGAATATCATGAAATATTTAGCAATCAATTCTAAGCATTCAAACATGATAACTTGTTGTCTATATTGCAAAAATGTATTACCTGTTTCACATCCAGAACCATTAGATTCACATTCTGCTGTTACACCCGGGGTGAAAGCTACAGAAAAAAGAAGAAACAAAATTCTAAACATTGAAAGGATTAAAAAAATAATATAATTTGTAACATTTTGCTTCTCTGTAAATGCTATACAATCAAATTTCAGATTTCAAAACCTGGTAGTATTAAAAAGGAATATACATTGGACTTTCAGTTAATTATTTCCTCAAATTATTCATGGTTGTGATTATTCATATTATTATAGCGTGCCTTTCAAGTATTCTTTATTAGTAAACCTATAGAAACATAGATAGAATGTGATGGCAGATAAGAACCTTTCGGCTCATCTAAACTGCCCAATTTTCAAAATACTTGAATTAGTCCCTGGCCTTATCGTAAGTCTAGTATAGACTTTTGCCTATCGCATGCGTGCTTAAACTCCTTCATTGTGTTAACCTCTACAAATTCAGTTTGAAGTCTATTCAATGCGCCCACTACCCTCTCTGTTAAGTAATACTTCCTGAAATTATTTTTAAACCTTTGCCCCTCTAATTTAAGACTATGTCCTCTTGTTGTGGCAGTTTTTCTTCTTTTAAATATAGTCTCCTTATTTACTGTTTTAATTGCCTTTCTGTATTTAAATGTTTATATCATATTCATCCTGTCTCGTCTTTCCCCCAAGCTATTCAAGTTATTGTTGAGAATCATTCACTAGACTCGGTAAAAAATGTAAATCAGAATGGCAAAATTTATTTATATGTATTTTTAAAATATTAACATGTTTAATAAATATATTACATTAAACCTCAACCTGCTCATAAGTCCATATATGTTTCCCAGTGAAAAAAAATATTAGTTTTGCTGCTATCTTGAATGCAAATTTTAAAAGAATGAATACAAATTTTCTTTAGAAACTCATTTGCATTGTTTTTTTAAAAAAGATTTTGCTATTTCAAATATTAAGTTATATGAAAATTTATATTTTTTTTAGTTATTCATTTCGACTTACAGTGCATAGCATGGTTTTCATAAGCTGGGATACAGGAAGCAGATGATTTCAAATTGCACTTTCACTAACTCACATTTACCAAAGTATTTTCTTCTTAAAATGCTTTGCTGTTTACTATAATAATAATAATAATAATAATAATAATAATAACAATGTCTCTTCTATCTTGCCCATATTAAGATACTAGAATAATCAAAGTTTTGGTTATAAAGCCTATGTGTTTTAATCTTCTTTCACTGACAATGCTTGTATATTGATGCAAGGTACTTACTAGTCATATCTCTTGGAGTTGTAGTAAGCTCATCTATTTATTTAAAAACAAAAGTCATACCATGATTGACAAAAAAATAACATTTTGCAAGAATATCATGAAATATTTAGCAATCAATTCTAAGCATTCAAACATGATAACTTTTTGTCTATATTGCAAAAATGTATTACCTGTTTCACAACCAGAACCACTAGATTCACATTCTGCTGTTACACCCGTAGTTAAAGCTACAAAACAAGCAGAAACAAAATTCCAGACATTGAAAGGATTAAAAAAAAAAATTTGGTAACATTTTGCTTCTCTCTGTAAATGCTATACAATCAAATTTCAGATTTAAAAAACTGGTAGTATTAAAAAGGAATATACATTGGACTTTCAATTAATTATTTCCTCAAATTATTCATGGTTTTGATTATTCATAATATTATAGCGTGCCTATAAACTATTCTTTATTATTAAACATATAGAAACATAGATAGAATGTGATGGCAGATAAGAACCATTCGGCTCATCTAACCTGCCCAATTTTCAAAATACTTGAATTAGTCCCTGGCCTTATCATAAGTCTAGTATAGACTTTTGCCTATCGCATGCGTGCTTAAACTCCTTCATTGTGTTAACCTCTACAAATTCAGATTGAAGTCTATTCAATGCGCCCACTACCCTCTCTGTTAAGTAATACTTCCTGAAATTATTTTTAAACCTTTGCCCCTCTAATTTAAGACTATGTCCTCTTGTTGTGGCAGTTTTTCTTCTTTTAAATATAGTCTCCTTATTTACTGTTTTAATTGCCTTTCTGTATTTAAATGTTTATATCATATTCATCCTGTCTCGTCTTTCCCCCAAGCTATTCAAGTTATTGTTGAGAATCATTCACTAGACTCGGTAAAAAATGTAAATCAGAATGGCAAAATTTATTTATATGTATTTTTAAAATATTAACATGTTTAATAAATATATTACATTAAACCTCAACCTGCTCATAAGTCCATATATGTTTCCCAGTGAAAAAAAAATATTAGTTTTGCTGCTATCTTGAATGCAAATTTTAAAAGAATGAATACAAATTTTCTTTAGAAACTCATTTGCATTGTTTTTTTAAAAAAGATTTTGCTATTTCAAATATTAAGTTATATGAAAATTTATATTTTTTTTAGTTATTCATTTCGACTTACAGTGCATAGCATGGTTTTCATAAGCTGGGATACAGGAAGCAGATGATTTCAAATTGCACTTTCACTAACTCACATTTACCAAAGTATTTTCTTCTTAAAATGCTTTGCTGTTTACTATAATAATAATAATAATAGTAATAATAATAATAATAATATTAATAATAATAGCAATGTCTCTTCTATCTTGCCCATATTAAGATACTAGAATAATCAAAGTTTTGGTTATAAAGCCTATGTGTTTTAATCTTCTTTCACTGACAATGCTTGTATATTGATGCAAGGTACTTACTAGTCATATCTCTTGGAGTTGTAGTAAGCTCATCTATTTATTTAAAAACAAAAGTCATACCATGATTGACCAAAAAAACAACAACATTTTGCAAGAATATCATGAAATATTTAGCAATCAATTCTAAGCATTCAAACATGATAACTTTTTGTCTATATTGCAAAAATGTATTACCTGTTTCACATCCAGAACCATTAGATTCACATTCTGCTGTTACACCCGGGGTGAAAGCTACAGAAAAAAGAAGAAACAAAATTCTAAACATTGAAAGGATTAAAAAAATAATATAATTTGTAACATTTTGCTTCTCTGTAAATGCTATACAATCAAATTTCAGATTTCAAAACCTGGTAGTATTAAAAAGGAATATACATTGGACTTTCAGTTAATTATTTCCTCAAATTATTCATGGTTGTGATTATTCATATTATTATAGCGTGCCTTTCAAGTATTCTTTATTAGTAAACCTATAGAAACATAGATAGAATGTGATGGCAGATAAGAACCTTTCGGCTCATCTAAACTGCCCAATTTTCAAAATACTTGAATTAGTCCCTGGCCTTATCGTAAGTCTAGTATAGACTTTTGCCTATCGCATGCGTGCTTAAACTCCTTCATTGTGTTAACCTCTACAAATTCAGTTTGAAGTCTATTCAATGCGCCCACTACCCTCTCTGTTAAGTAATACTTCCTGAAATTATTTTTAAACCTTTGCCCCTCTAATTTAAGACTATGTCCTCTTGTTGTGGCAGTTTTTCTTCTTTTAAATATAGTCTCCTTATTTACTGTTTTAATTGCCTTTCTGTATTTAAATGTTTATATCATATTCATCCTGTCTCGTCTTTCCCCCAAGCTATTCAAGTTATTGTTGAGAATCATTCACTAGACTCGGTAAAAAATGTAAATCAGAATGGCAAAATTTATTTATATGTATTTTTAAAATATTAACATGTTTAATAAATATATTACATTAAACCTCAACCTGCTCATAAGTCCATATATGTTTCCCAGTGAAAAAAAAATATTAGTTTTGCTGCTATCTTGAATGCAAATTTTAAAAGAATGAATACAAATTTTCTTTAGAAACTCATTTGCATTGTTTTTTTAAAAAAGATTTTGCTATTTCAAATATTAAGTTATATGAAAATTTATATTTTTTTTAGTTATTCATTTCGACTTACAGTGCATAGCATGGTTTTCATAAGCTGGGATACAGGAAGCAGATGATTTCAAATTGCACTTTCACTAACTCACATTTACCAAAGTATTTTCTTCTTAAAATGCTTTGCTGTTTACTATAATAATAATAATAATAATAATAATAATAATAATAACAATGTCTCTTCTATCTTGCCCATATTAAGATACTAGAATAATCAAAGTTTTGGTTATAAAGCCTATGTGTTTTAATCTTCTTTCACTGACAATGCTTGTATATTGATGCAAGGTACTTACTAGTCATATCTCTTGGAGTTGTAGTAAGCTCATCTATTTATTTAAAAACAAAAGTCATACCATGATTGACCAAAAAAACAACAACATTTTGCAAGAATATCATGAAATATTTAGCAATCAATTCTAAGCATTCAAACATGATAACTTTTTGTCTATATTGCAAAAATGTATTACCTGTTTCACAACCAGAACCACTAGATTCACATTCTGCTGTTACACCCGTAGTTAAAGCTACAAAACAAGCAGAAACAAAATTCCAGACATTGAAAGGATTAAAAAAAAAAATTTGGTAACATTTTGCTTCTCTCTGTAAATGCTATACAATCAAATTTCAGATTTAAAAAACTGGTAGTATTAAAAAGGAATATACATTGGACTTTCAATTAATTATTTCCTCAAATTATTCATGGTTTTGATTATTCATAATATTATAGCGTGCCTATAAACTATTCTTTATTATTAAACATATAGAAACATAGATAGAATGTGATGGCAGATAAGAACCATTCGGCTCATCTAACCTGCCCAATTTTCAAAATACTTGAATTAGTCCCTGGCCTTATCATAAGTCTAGTATAGACTTTTGCCTATCGCATGCGTGCTTAAACTCCTTCATTGTGTTAACCTCTACAAATTCAGATTGAAGGCTATTCAATGCGCCCACTACCCTCTCTGTTAAGTAATACTTCCTGAAATTATTTTTAAACCTTTGCCCCTCTAATTTAAGACTATGTCCTCTTGTTGTGGCAGTTTTTCTTCTTTTAAATATAGACTCCTTATTTACTGTTTTAATTGCCTTTCTGTATTTAAATGTTTATATCATATTCATCCTGTCTCGTTTTTCCTCCAAGCTATTCAAGTTATTGTTGAGAATCATTCACTAGACTCCGTAAAAAAATTTAAATCAGAATGGCACAATGTATTTATATGTATTTTTAAAATATTAACATGTTTAATAAATATATTACATTAAACCTCAACCTGCTCATAAGTCCATATATGTTTCCCAGTGAAAAAAAAATATTAGTTTTGCTGCTATCTTGAATGCAAATTTTAAAAGAATGAATACAAATTTTCTTTAGAAACTCATTTGCATTGTTTTTTTAAAAAAGATTTTGCTATTTCAAATATTAAGTTATATGAAAATTTATATTTTTTTTAGTTATTCATTTCGACTTACAGTGCATAGCATGGTTTTCATAAGCTGGGATACAGGAAGCAGATGATTTCAAATTGCACTTTCACTAACTCACATTTACCAAAGTATTTTCTTCTTAAAATGCTTTGCTGTTTACTATAATAATAATAATAATAGTAATAATAATAATAATAATATTAATAATAATAGCAATGTCTCTTCTATCTTGCCCATATTAAGATACTAGAATAATCAAAGTTTTGGTTATAAAGCCTATGTGTTTTAATCTTCTTTCACTGACAATGCTTGTATATTGATGCAAGGTACTTACTAGTCATATCTCTTGGAGTTGTAGTAAGCTCATCTATTTATTTAAAAACAAAAGTCATACCATGATTGACCAAAAAAACAACAACATTTTGCAAGAATATCATGAAATATTTAGCAATCAATTCTAAGCATTCAAACATGATAACTTTTTGTCTATATTGCAAAAATGTATTACCTGTTTCACATCCAGAACCATTAGATTCACATTCTGCTGTTACACCCGGGGTGAAAGCTACAGAAAAAAGAGGAAACAAAATTCTAAACATTGAAAGGATTAAAAAAATAATATAATTTGTAACATTTTGCTTCTCTGTAAATGCTATACAATCAAATTTCAGATTTCAAAACCTGGTAGTATTAAAAAGGAATATACATTGGACTTTCAGTTAATTATTTCCTCAAATTATTCATGGTTGTGATTATTCATATGATTATAGCGTGCCTTTCAAGTATTCTTTATTAGTAAACCTATAGAAACATAGATAGAATGTGATGGCAGATAAGAACCTTTCGGCTCATCTAAACTGCCCAATTTTCAAAATACTTGAATTAGTCCCTGGCCTTATCGTAAGTCTAGTATAGACTTTTGCCTATCGCATGCGTGCTTAAACTCCTTCATTGTGTTAACCTCTACAAATTCAGTTTGAAGTCTATTCAATGCGCCCACTACCCTCTCTGTTAAGTAATACTTCCTGAAATTATTTTTAAACCTTTGCCCCTCTAATTTAAGACTATGTCCTCTTGTTGTGGCAGTTTTTCTTCTTTTAAATATAGTCTCCTTATTTACTGTTTTAATTGCCTTTCTGTATTTAAATGTTTATATCATATTCATCCTGTCTCGTCTTTCCCCCAAGCTATTCAAGTTATTGTTGAGAATCATTCACTAGACTCGGTAAAAAATGTAAATCAGAATGGCAAAATTTATTTATATGTATTTTTAAAATATTAACATGTTTAATAAATATATTACATTAAACCTCAACCTGCTCATAAGTCCATATATGTTTCCCAGTGAAAAAAAAATATTAGTTTTGCTGCTATCTTGAATGCAAATTTTAAAAGAATGAATACAAATTTTCTTTAGAAACTCATTTGCATTGTTTTTTTAAAAAAGATTTTGCTATTTCAAATATTAAGTTATATGAAAATTTATATTTTTTTTAGTTATTCATTTCGACTTACAGTGCATAGCATGGTTTTCATAAGCTGGGATACAGGAAGCAGATGATTTCAAATTGCACTTTCACTAACTCACATTTACCAAAGTATTTTCTTCTTAAAATGCTTTGCTGTTTACTATAATAATAATAATAATAATAATAATAATAATAATAATAACAATGTCTCTTCTATCTTGCCCATATTAAGATACTAGAATAATCAAAGTTTTGGTTATAAAGCCTATGTGTTTTAATCTTCTTTCACTGACAATGCTTGTATATTGATGCAAGGTACTTACTAGTCATATCTCTTGGAGTTGTAGTAAGCTCATCTATTTATTTAAAAACAAAAGTCATACCATGATTGACCAAAAAAACAACAACATTTTGCAAGAATATCATGAAATATTTAGCAATCAATTCTAAGCATTCAAACATGATAACTTTTTGTCTATATTGCAAAAATGTATTACCTGTTTCACAACCAGAACCACTAGATTCACATTCTGCTGTTACACCCGTAGTTAAAGCTACAAAACAAGCAGAAACAAAATTCCAGACATTGAAAGGATTAAAAAAAAAAAATTGGTAACATTTTGCTTCTCTCTGTAAATGCTATACAATCAAATTTCAGATTTAAAAAACTGGTAGTATTAAAAAGGAATATACATTGGACTTTCAATTAATTATTTCCTCAAATTATTCATGGTTTTGATTATTCATAATATTATAGCGTGCCTATAAACTATTCTTTATTATTAAACATATAGAAACATAGATAGAATGTGATGGCAGATAAGAACCATTCGGCTCATCTAACCTGCCCAATTTTCAAAATACTTGAATTAGTCCCTGGCCTTATCATAAGTCTAGTATAGACTTTTGCCTATCGCATGCGTGCTTAAACTCCTTCATTGTGTTAACCTCTACAAATTCAGATTGAAGGCTATTCAATGCGCCCACTACCCTCTCTGTTAAGTAATACTTCCTGAAATTATTTTTAAACCTTTGCCCCTCTAATTTAAGACTATGTCCTCTTGTTGTGGCAGTTTTACTTCTTTTAAATATAGACTCCTTATTTACTGTTTTAATTGCCTTTCTGTATTTAAATGTTTATATCATATTCATCCTGTCTCGTTTTTCCTCCAAGCTATTCAAGTTATTGTTGAGAATCATTCACTAGACTCCGTAAAAAAATTTAAATCAGAATGGCACAATGTATTTATATGTATTTTTAAAATATTAACATGTTTAATAAATATATTACATTAAACCTCAACCTGCTCATAAGTCCATATATGTTTCCCAGTGAAAAAAAAATATTAGTTTTGCTGCTATCTTGAATGCAAATTTTAAAAGAATGAATACAAATTTTCTTTAGAAACTCATTTGCATTGTTTTTTTAAAAAAGATTTTGCTATTTCAAATATTAAGTTATATGAAAATTTATATTTTTTTTAGTTATTCATTTCGACTTACAGTGCATAGCATGGTTTTCATAAGCTGGGATACAGGAAGCAGATGATTTCAAATTGCACTTTCACTAACTCACATTTACCAAAGTATTTTCTTCTTAAAATGCTTTGCTGTTTACTATAATAATAATAATAATAATAATAATAATAATAATAACAATGTCTCTTCTATCTTGCCCATATTAAGATACTAGAATAATCAAAGTTTTGGTTATAAAGCCTATGTGTTTTAATCTTCTTTCACTGACAATGCTTGTATATTGATGCAAGGTACTTACTAGTCATATCTCTTGGAGTTGTAGTAAGCTCATCTATTTATTTAAAAACAAAAGTCATACCATGATTGACCAAAAAAACAACAACATTTTGCAAGAATATCATGAAATATTTAGCAATCAATTCTAAGCATTCAAACATGATAACTTTTTGTCTATATTGCAAAAATGTATTACCTGTTTCACAACCAGAACCACTAGATTCACATTCTGCTGTTACACCCGTAGTTAAAGCTACAAAACAAGCAGAAACAAAATTCCAGACATTGAAAGGATTAAAAAAAAAAATTTGGTAACATTTTGCTTCTCTCTGTAAATGCTATACAATCAAATTTCAGATTTAAAAAACTGGTAGTATTAAAAAGGAATATACATTGGACTTTCAATTAATTATTTCCTCAAATTATTCATGGTTTTGATTATTCATAATATTATAGCGTGCCTATAAACTATTCTTTATTATTAAACATATAGAAACATAGATAGAATGTGATGGCAGATAAGAACCATTCGGCTCATCTAACCTGCCCAATTTTCAAAATACTTGAATTAGTCCCTGGCCTTATCATAAGTCTAGTATAGACTTTTGCCTATCGCATGCGTGCTTAAACTCCTTCATTGTGTTAACCTCTACAAATTCAGATTGAAGGCTATTCAATGCGCCCACTACCCTCTCTGTTAAGTAATACTTCCTGAAATTATTTTTAAACCTTTGCCCCTCTAATTTAAGACTATGTCCTCTTGTTGTGGCAGTTTTTCTTCTTTTAAATATAGACTCCTTATTTACTGTTTTAATTGCCTTTCTGTATTTAAATGTTTATATCATATTCATCCTGTCTCGTTTTTCCTCCAAGCTATTCAAGTTATTGTTGAGAATCATTCACTAGACTCCGTAAAAAAATTTAAATCAGAATGGCAAAATGTATTTATATGTATTTTTAAAATATTAACATGTTTAATAAATATATTACATTAAACCTCAACCTGCTCATAAGTCCATATATGTTTCCCAGTGAAAAAAAAATATTAGTTTTGCTGCTATCTTGAATGCAAATTTTAAAAGAATGAATACAAATTTTCTTTAGAAACTCATTTGCATTGTTTTTTTAAAAAAGATTTTGCTATTTCAAATATTAAGTTATATGAAAATTTATATTTTTTTTAGTTATTCATTTCGACTTACAGTGCATAGCATGGTTTTCATAAGCTGGGATACAGGAAGCAGATGATTTCAAATTGCACTTTCACTAACTCACATTTACCAAAGTATTTTCTTCTTAAAATGCTTTGCTGTTTACTATAATAATAATAATAATAGTAATAATAATAATAATAATATTAATAATAATAGCAATGTCTCTTCTATCTTGCCCATATTAAGATACTAGAATAATCAAAGTTTTGGTTATAAAGCCTATGTGTTTTAATCTTCTTTCACTGACAATGCTTGTATATTGATGCAAGGTACTTACTAGTCATATCTCTTGGAGTTGTAGTAAGCTCATCTATTTATTTAAAAACAAAAGTCATACCATGATTGACCAAAAAAACAACAACATTTTGCAAGAATATCATGAAATATTTAGCAATCAATTCTAAGCATTCAAACATGATAACTTTTTGTCTATATTGCAAAAATGTATTACCTGTTTCACATCCAGAACCATTAGATTCACATTCTGCTGTTACACCCGGGGTGAAAGCTACAGAAAAAAGAAGAAACAAAATTCTAAACATTGAAAGGATTAAAAAAATAATATAATTTGTAACATTTTGCTTCTCTGTAAATGCTATACAATCAAATTTCAGATTTCAAAACCTGGTAGTATTAAAAAGGAATATACATTGGACTTTCAGTTAATTATTTCCTCAAATTATTCATGGTTGTGATTATTCATATTATTATAGCGTGCCTTTCAAGTATTCTTTATTAGTAAACCTATAGAAACATAGATAGAATGTGATGGCAGATAAGAACCTTTCGGCTCATCTAAACTGCCCAATTTTCAAAATACTTGAATTAGTCCCTGGCCTTATCGTAAGTCTAGTATAGACTTTTGCCTATCGCATGCGTGCTTAAACTCCTTCATTGTGTTAACCTCTACAAATTCAGTTTGAAGTCTATTCAATGCGCCCACTACCCTCTCTGTTAAGTAATACTTCCTGAAATTATTTTTAAACCTTTGCCCCTCTAATTTAAGACTATGTCCTCTTGTTGTGGCAGTTTTTCTTCTTTTAAATATAGTCTCCTTATTTACTGTTTTAATTGCCTTTCTGTATTTAAATGTTTATATCATATTCATCCTGTCTCGTCTTTCCCCCAAGCTATTCAAGTTATTGTTGAGAATCATTCACTAGACTCGGTAAAAAATGTAAATCAGAATGGCAAAATTTATTTATATGTATTTTTAAAATATTAACATGTTTAATAAATATATTACATTAAACCTCAACCTGCTCATAAGTCCATATATGTTTCCCAGTGAAAAAAAAATATTAGTTTTGCTGCTATCTTGAATGCAAATTTTAAAAGAATGAATACAAATTTTCTTTAGAAACTCATTTGCATTGTTTTTTTAAAAAAGATTTTGCTATTTCAAATATTAAGTTATATGAAAATTTATATTTTTTTTAGTTATTCATTTCGACTTACAGTGCATAGCATGGTTTTCATAAGCTGGGATACAGGAAGCAGATGATTTCAAATTGCACTTTCACTAACTCACATTTACCAAAGTATTTTCTTCTTAAAATGCTTTGCTGTTTACTATAATAATAA
This sequence comes from Pelobates fuscus, assembly GCF_036172605.1. Taxonomy (NCBI): domain Eukaryota; kingdom Metazoa; phylum Chordata; class Amphibia; order Anura; family Pelobatidae; genus Pelobates; species Pelobates fuscus. The sequence goes on from NC_086318.1 coordinate 256,776,164, forward strand.
TAATAATAATAATAATAATAATAATAATAATAACAATGTCTCTTCTATCTTGCCCATATTAAGATACTAGAATAATCAAAGTTTTGGTTATAAAGCCTATGTGTTTTAATCTTCTTTCACTGACAATGCTTGTATATTGATGCAAGGTACTTACTAGTCATATCTCTTGGAGTTGTAGTAAGCTCATCTATTTATTTAAAAACAAAAGTCATACCATGATTGACCAAAAAAACAACAACATTTTGCAAGAATATCATGAAATATTTAGCAATCAATTCTAAGCATTCAAACATGATAACTTTTTGTCTATATTGCAAAAATGTATTACCTGTTTCACAACCAGAACCACTAGATTCACATTCTGCTGTTACACCCGTAGTTAAAGCTACAAAACAAGCAGAAACAAAATTCCAGACATTGAAAGGATTAAAAAAAAAAATTTGGTAACATTTTGCTTCTCTCTGTAAATGCTATACAATCAAATTTCAGATTTAAAAAACTGGTAGTATTAAAAAGGAATATACATTGGACTTTCAATTAATTATTTCCTCAAATTATTCATGGTTTTGATTATTCATAATATTATAGCGTGCCTATAAACTATTCTTTATTATTAAACATATAGAAACATAGATAGAATGTGATGGCAGATAAGAACCATTCGGCTCATCTAACCTGCCCAATTTTCAAAATACTTGAATTAGTCCCTGGCCTTATCATAAGTCTAGTATAGACTTTTGCCTATCGCATGCGTGCTTAAACTCCTTCATTGTGTTAACCTCTACAAATTCAGATTGAAGGCTATTCAATGCGCCCACTACCCTCTCTGTTAAGTAATACTTCCTGAAATTATTTTTAAACCTTTGCCCCTCTAATTTAAGACTATGTCCTCTTGTTGTGGCAGTTTTTCTTCTTTTAAATATAGACTCCTTATTTACTGTTTTAATTGCCTTTCTGTATTTAAATGTTTATATCATATTCATCCTGTCTCGTTTTTCCTCCAAGCTATTCAAGTTATTGTTGAGAATCATTCACTAGACTCCGTAAAAAAATTTAAATCAGAATGGCACAATGTATTTATATGTATTTTTAAAATATTAACATGTTTAATAAATATATTACATTAAACCTCAACCTGCTCATAAGTCCATATATGTTTCCCAGTGAAAAAAAAATATTAGTTTTGCTGCTATCTTGAATGCAAATTTTAAAAGAATGAATACAAATTTTCTTTAGAAACTCATTTGCATTGTTTTTTTAAAAAAGATTTTGCTATTTCAAATATTAAGTTATATGAAAATTTATATTTTTTTTAGTTATTCATTTCGACTTACAGTGCATAGCATGGTTTTCATAAGCTGGGATACAGGAAGCAGATGATTTCAAATTGCACTTTCACTAACTCACATTTACCAAAGTATTTTCTTCTTAAAATGCTTTGCTGTTTACTATAATAATAATAATAATAATAATAATAATAATAACAATGTCTCTTCTATCTTGCCCATATTAAGATACTAGAATAATCAAAGTTTTGGTTATAAAGCCTATGTGTTTTAATCTTCTTTCACTGACAATGCTTGTATATTGATGCAAGGTACTTACTAGTCATATCTCTTGGAGTTGTAGTAAGCTCATCTATTTATTTAAAAACAAAAGTCATACCATGATTGACAAAAAAATAACATTTTGCAAGAATATCATGAAATATTTAGCAATCAATTCTAAGCATTCAAACATGATAACTTTTTGTCTATATTGCAAAAATGTATTACCTGTTTCACAACCAGAACCACTAGATTCACATTCTGCTGTTACACCCGTAGTTAAAGCTACAAAACAAGCAGAAACAAAATTCCAGACATTGAAAGGATTAAAAAAAAAAAATTGGTAACATTTTGCTTCTCTCTGTAAATGCTATACAATCAAATTTCAGATTTAAAAAACTGGTAGTATTAAAAAGGAATATACATTGGACTTTCAATTAATTATTTCCTCAAATTATTCATGGTTTTGATTATTCATAATATTATAGCGTGCCTATAAACTATTCTTTATTATTAAACATATAGAAACATAGATAGAATGTGATGGCAGATAAGAACCATTCGGCTCATCTAACCTGCCCAATTTTCAAAATACTTGAATTAGTCCCTGGCCTTATCATAAGTCTAGTATAGACTTTTGCCTATCGCATGCGTGCTTAAACTCCTTCATTGTGTTAACCTCTACAAATTCAGATTGAAGGCTATTCAATGCGCCCACTACCCTCTCTGTTAAGTAATACTTCCTGAAATTATTTTTAAACCTTTGCCCCTCTAATTTAAGACTATGTCCTCTTGTTGTGGCAGTTTTTCTTCTTTTAAATATAGACTCCTTATTTACTGTTTTAATTGCCTTTCTGTATTTAAATGTTTATATCATATTCATCCTGTCTCGTTTTTCCTCCAAGCTATTCAAGTTATTGTTGAGAATCATTCACTAGACTCCGTAAAAAAATTTAAATCAGAATGGCAAAATGTATTTATATGTATTTTTAAAATATTAACATGTTTAATAAATATATTACATTAAACCTCAACCTGCTCATAAGTCCATATATGTTTCCCAGTGAAAAAAAAATATTAGTTTTGCTGCTATCTTGAATGCAAATTTTAAAAGAATGAATACAAATTTTCTTTAGAAACTCATTTGCATTGTTTTTTTAAAAAAGATTTTGCTATTTCAAATATTAAGTTATATGAAAATTTATATTTTTTTTAGTTATTCATTTCGACTTACAGTGCATAGCATGGTTTTCATAAGCTGGGATACAGGAAGCAGATGATTTCAAATTGCACTTTCACTAACTCACATTTACCAAAGTATTTTCTTCTTAAAATGCTTTGCTGTTTACTATAATAATAATAATAATAGTAATAATAATAATAATAATATTAATAATAATAGCAATGTCTCTTCTATCTTGCCCATATTAAGATACTAGAATAATCAAAGTTTTGGTTATAAAGCCTATGTGTTTTAATCTTCTTTCACTGACAATGCTTGTATATTGATGCAAGGTACTTACTAGTCATATCTCTTGGAGTTGTAGTAAGCTCATCTATTTATTTAAAAACAAAAGTCATACCATGATTGACCAAAAAAACAACAACATTTTGCAAGAATATCATGAAATATTTAGCAATCAATTCTAAGCATTCAAACATGATAACTTTTTGTCTATATTGCAAAAATGTATTACCTGTTTCACATCCAGAACCATTAGATTCACATTCTGCTGTTACACCCGGGGTGAAAGCTACAGAAAAAAGAGGAAACAAAATTCTAAACATTGAAAGGATTAAAAAAATAATATAATTTGTAACATTTTGCTTCTCTGTAAATGCTATACAATCAAATTTCAGATTTCAAAACCTGGTAGTATTAAAAAGGAATATACATTGGACTTTCAGTTAATTATTTCCTCAAATTATTCATGGTTGTGATTATTCATATTATTATAGCGTGCCTTTCAAGTATTCTTTATTAGTAAACCTATAGAAACATAGATAGAATGTGATGGCAGATAAGAACCTTTCGGCTCATCTAAACTGCCCAATTTTCAAAATACTTGAATTAGTCCCTGGCCTTATCGTAAGTCTAGTATAGACTTTTGCCTATCGCATGCGTGCTTAAACTCCTTCATTGTGTTAACCTCTACAAATTCAGTTTGAAGTCTATTCAATGCGCCCACTACCCTCTCTGTTAAGTAATACTTCCTGAAATTATTTTTAAACCTTTGCCCCTCTAATTTAAGACTATGTCCTCTTGTTGTGGCAGTTTTTCTTCTTTTAAATATAGTCTCCTTATTTACTGTTTTAATTGCCTTTCTGTATTTAAATGTTTATATCATATTCATCCTGTCTCGTCTTTCCCCCAAGCTATTCAAGTTATTGTTGAGAATCATTCACTAGACTCGGTAAAAAATGTAAATCAGAATGGCAAAATTTATTTATATGTATTTTTAAAATATTAACATGTTTAATAAATATATTACATTAAACCTCAACCTGCTCATAAGTCCATATATGTTTCCCAGTGAAAAAAAATATTAGTTTTGCTGCTATCTTGAATGCAAATTTTAAAAGAATGAATACAAATTTTCTTTAGAAACTCATTTGCATTGTTTTTTTAAAAAAGATTTTGCTATTTCAAATATTAAGTTATATGAAAATTTATATTTTTTTTAGTTATTCATTTCGACTTACAGTGCATAGCATGGTTTTCATAAGCTGGGATACAGGAAGCAGATGATTTCAAATTGCACTTTCACTAACTCACATTTACCAAAGTATTTTCTTCTTAAAATGCTTTGCTGTTTACTATAATAATAATAATAATAATAATAATAATAATAATAATAATAATAACAATGTCTCTTCTATCTTGCCCATATTAAGATACTAGAATAATCAAAGTTTTGGTTATAAAGCCTATGTGTTTTAATCTTCTTTCACTGACAATGCTTGTATATTGATGCAAGGTACTTACTAGTCATATCTCTTGGAGTTGTAGTAAGCTCATCTATTTATTTAAAAACAAAAGTCATACCATGATTGACAAAAAAATAACATTTTGCAAGAATATCATGAAATATTTAGCAATCAATTCTAAGCATTCAAACATGATAACTTTTTGTCTATATTGCAAAAATGTATTACCTGTTTCACAACCAGAACCACTAGATTCACATTCTGCTGTTACACCCGTAGTTAAAGCTACAAAACAAGCAGAAACAAAATTCCAGACATTGAAAGGATTAAAAAAAAAAATTTGGTAACATTTTGCTTCTCTCTGTAAATGCTATACAATCAAATTTCAGATTTAAAAAACTGGTAGTATTAAAAAGGAATATACATTGGACTTTCAATTAATTATTTCCTCAAATTATTCATGGTTTTGATTATTCATAATATTATAGCGTGCCTATAAACTATTCTTTATTATTAAACATATAGAAACATAGATAGAATGTGATGGCAGCTAAGAACCATTCGGCTCATCTAACCTGCCCAATTTTCAAAATACTTGAATTAGTCCCTGGCCTTATCATAAGTCTAGTATAGACTTTTGCCTATCGCATGCGTGCTTAAACTCCTTCATTGTGTTAACCTCTACAAATTCAGATTGAAGGCTATTCAATGCGCCCACTACCCTCTCTGTTAAGTAATACTTCCTGAAATTATTTTTAAACCTTTGCCCCTCTAATTTAAGACTATGTCCTCTTGTTGTGGCAGTTTTTCTTCTTTTAAATATAGACTCCTTATTTACTGTTTTAATTGCCTTTCTGTATTTAAATGTTTATATCATATTCATCCTGTCTCGTTTTTCCTCCAAGCTATTCAAGTTATTGTTGAGAATCATTCACTAGACTCCGTAAAAAAATTTAAATCAGAATGGCAAAATGTATTTATATGTATTTTTAAAATATTAACATGTTTAATAAATATATTACATTAAACCTCAACCTGCTCATAAGTCCATATATGTTTCCCAGTGAAAAAAAAATATTAGTTTTGCTGCTATCTTGAATGCAAATTTTAAAAGAATGAATACAAATTTTCTTTAGAAACTCATTTGCATTGTTTTTTTAAAAAAGATTTTGCTATTTCAAATATTAAGTTATATGAAAATTTATATTTTTTTTAGTTATTCATTTCGACTTACAGTGCATAGCATGGTTTTCATAAGCTGGGATACAGGAAGCAGATGATTTCAAATTGCACTTTCACTAACTCACATTTACCAAAGTATTTTCTTCTTAAAATGCTTTGCTGTTTACTATAATAATAATAATAATAATAATAATAATAATAATAATAATAACAATGTCTCTTCTATCTTGCCCATATTAAGATACTAGAATAATCAAAGTTTTGGTTATAAAGCCTATGTGTTTTAATCTTCTTTCACTGACAATGCTTGTATATTGATGCAAGGTACTTACTAGTCATATCTCTTGGAGTTGTAGTAAGCTCATCTATTTATTTAAAAACAAAAGTCATACCATGATTGACCAAAAAAACAACAACATTTTGCAAGAATATCATGAAATATTTAGCAATCAATTCTAAGCATTCAAACATGATAACTTTTTGTCTATATTGCAAAAATGTATTACCTGTTTCACAACCAGAACCACTAGATTCACATTCTGCTGTTACACCCGTAGTTAAAGCTACAAAACAAGCAGAAACAAAATTCCAGACATTGAAAGGATTAAAAAAAAAAAATTGGTAACATTTTGCTTCTCTCTGTAAATGCTATACAATCAAATTTCAGATTTAAAAAACTGGTAGTATTAAAAAGGAATATACATTGGACTTTCAATTAATTATTTCCTCAAATTATTCATGGTTTTGATTATTCATAATATTATAGCGTGCCTATAAACTATTCTTTATTATTAAACATATAGAAACATAGATAGAATGTGATGGCAGATAAGAACCATTCGGCTCATCTAACCTGCCCAATTTTCAAAATACTTGAATTAGTCCCTGGCCTTATCATAAGTCTAGTATAGACTTTTGCCTATCGCATGCGTGCTTAAACTCCTTCATTGTGTTAACCTCTACAAATTCAGATTGAAGGCTATTCAATGCGCCCACTACCCTCTCTGTTAAGTAATACTTCCTGAAATTATTTTTAAACCTTTGCCCCTCTAATTTAAGACTATGTCCTCTTGTTGTGGCAGTTTTACTTCTTTTAAATATAGACTCCTTATTTACTGTTTTAATTGCCTTTCTGTATTTAAATGTTTATATCATATTCATCCTGTCTCGTTTTTCCTCCAAGCTATTCAAGTTATTGTTGAGAATCATTCACTAGACTCCGTAAAAAAATTTAAATCAGAATGGCACAATGTATTTATATGTATTTTTAAAATATTAACATGTTTAATAAATATATTACATTAAACCTCAACCTGCTCATAAGTCCATATATGTTTCCCAGTGAAAAAAAAATATTAGTTTTGCTGCTATCTTGAATGCAAATTTTAAAAGAATGAATACAAATTTTCTTTAGAAACTCATTTGCATTGTTTTTTTAAAAAAGATTTTGCTATTTCAAATATTAAGTTATATGAAAATTTATATTTTTTTTAGTTATTCATTTCGACTTACAGTGCATAGCATGGTTTTCATAAGCTGGGATACAGGAAGCAGATGATTTCAAATTGCACTTTCACTAACTCACATTTACCAAAGTATTTTCTTCTTAAAATGCTTTGCTGTTTACTATAATAATAATAATAATAATAATAATAATAATAACAATGTCTCTTCTATCTTGCCCATATTAAGATACTAGAATAATCAAAGTTTTGGTTATAAAGCCTATGTGTTTTAATCTTCTTTCACTGACAATGCTTGTATATTGATGCAAGGTACTTACTAGTCATATCTCTTGGAGTTGTAGTAAGCTCATCTATTTATTTAAAAACAAAAGTCATACCATGATTGACCAAAAAAACAACAACATTTTGCAAGAATATCATGAAATATTTAGCAATCAATTCTAAGCATTCAAACATGATAACTTTTTGTCTATATTGCAAAAATGTATTACCTGTTTCACAACCAGAACCACTAGATTCACATTCTGCTGTTACACCCGTAGTTAAAGCTACAAAACAAGCAGAAACAAAATTCCAGACATTGAAAGGATTAAAAAAAAAAATTTGGTAACATTTTGCTTCTCTCTGTAAATGCTATACAATCAAATTTCAGATTTAAAAAACTGGTAGTATTAAAAAGGAATATACATTGGACTTTCAATTAATTATTTCCTCAAATTATTCATGGTTTTGATTATTCATAATATTATAGCGTGCCTATAAACTATTCTTTATTATTAAACATATAGAAACATAGATAGAATGTGATGGCAGATAAGAACCATTCGGCTCATCTAACCTGCCCAATTTTCAAAATACTTGAATTAGTCCCTGGCCTTATCATAAGTCTAGTATAGACTTTTGCCTATCGCATGCGTGCTTAAACTCCTTCATTGTGTTAACCTCTACAAATTCAGATTGAAGGCTATTCAATGCGCCCACTACCCTCTCTGTTAAGTAATACTTCCTGAAATTATTTTTAAACCTTTGCCCCTCTAATTTAAGACTATGTCCTCTTGTTGTGGCAGTTTTTCTTCTTTTAAATATAGACTCCTTATTTACTGTTTTAATTGCCTTTCTGTATTTAAATGTTTATATCATATTCATCCTGTCTCGTTTTTCCTCCAAGCTATTCAAGTTATTGTTGAGAATCATTCACTAGACTCCGTAAAAAAATTTAAATCAGAATGGCAAAATGTATTTATATGTATTTTTAAAATATTAACATGTTTAATAAATATATTACATTAAACCTCAACCTGCTCATAAGTCCATATATGTTTCCCAGTGAAAAAAAAATATTAGTTTTGCTGCTATCTTGAATGCAAATTTTAAAAGAATGAATACAAATTTTCTTTAGAAACTCATTTGCATTGTTTTTTTAAAAAAGATTTTGCTATTTCAAATATTAAGTTATATGAAAATTTATATTTTTTTTAGTTATTCATTTCGACTTACAGTGCATAGCATGGTTTTCATAAGCTGGGATACAGGAAGCAGATGATTTCAAATTGCACTTTCACTAACTCACATTTACCAAAGTATTTTCTTCTTAAAATGCTTTGCTGTTTACTATAATAATAATAATAATAGTAATAATAATAATAATAATATTAATAATAATAGCAATGTCTCTTCTATCTTGCCCATATTAAGATACTAGAATAATCAAAGTTTTGGTTATAAAGCCTATGTGTTTTAATCTTCTTTCACTGACAATGCTTGTATATTGATGCAAGGTACTTACTAGTCATATCTCTTGGAGTTGTAGTAAGCTCATCTATTTATTTAAAAACAAAAGTCATACCATGATTGACCAAAAAAACAACAACATTTTGCAAGAATATCATGAAATATTTAGCAATCAATTCTAAGCATTCAAACATGATAACTTTTTGTCTATATTGCAAAAATGTATTACCTGTTTCACATCCAGAACCATTAGATTCACATTCTGCTGTTACACCCGGGGTGAAAGCTACAGAAAAAAGAGGAAACAAAATTCTAAACATTGAAAGGATTAAAAAAATAATATAATTTGTAACATTTTGCTTCTCTGTAAATGCTATACAATCAAATTTCAGATTTCAAAACCTGGTAGTATTAAAAAGGAATATACATTGGACTTTCAGTTAATTATTTCCTCAAATTATTCATGGTTGTGATTATTCATATTATTATAGCGTGCCTTTCAAGTATTCTTTATTAGTAAACCTATAGAAACATAGATAGAATGTGATGGCAGATAAGAACCTTTCGGCTCATCTAAACTGCCCAATTTTCAAAATACTTGAATTAGTCCCTGGCCTTATCGTAAGTCTAGTATAGACTTTTGCCTATCGCATGCGTGCTTAAACTCCTTCATTGTGTTAACCTCTACAAATTCAGTTTGAAGTCTATTCAATGCGCCCACTACCCTCTCTGTTAAGTAATACTTCCTGAAATTATTTTTAAACCTTTGCCCCTCTAATTTAAGACTATGTCCTCTTGTTGTGGCAGTTTTTCTTCTTTTAAATATAGTCTCCTTATTTACTGTTTTAATTGCCTTTCTGTATTTAAATGTTTATATCATATTCATCCTGTCTCGTCTTTCCCCCAAGCTATTCAAGTTATTGTTGAGAATCATTCACTAGACTCGGTAAAAAATGTAAATCAGAATGGCAAAATTTATTTATATGTATTTTTAAAATATTAACATGTTTAATAAATATATTACATTAAACCTCAACCTGCTCATAAGTCCATATATGTTTCCCAGTGAAAAAAAATATTAGTTTTGCTGCTATCTTGAATGCAAATTTTAAAAGAATGAATACAAATTTTCTTTAGAAACTCATTTGCATTGTTTTTTTAAAAAAGATTTTGCTATTTCAAATATTAAGTTATATGAAAATTTATATTTTTTTTAGTTATTCATTTCGACTTACAGTGCATAGCATGGTTTTCATAAGCTGGGATACAGGAAGCAGATGATTTCAAATTGCACTTTCACTAACTCACATTTACCAAAGTATTTTCTTCTTAAAATGCTTTGCTGTTTACTATAATAATAATAATAATAATAATAATAATAATAATAATAATAATAATAATAACAATGTCTCTTCTATCTTGCCCATATTAAGATACTAGAATAATCAAAGTTTTGGTTATAAAGCCTATGTGTTTTAATCTTCTTTCACTGACAATGCTTGTATATTGATGCAAGGTACTTACTAGTCATATCTCTTGGAGTTGTAGTAAGCTCATCTATTTATTTAAAAACAAAAGTCATACCATGATTGACAAAAAAATAACATTTTGCAAGAATATCATGAAATATTTAGCAATCAATTCTAAGCATTCAAACATGATAACTTTTTGTCTATATTGCAAAAATGTATTACCTGTTTCACAACCAGAACCACTAGATTCACATTCTGCTGTTACACCCGTAGTTAAAGCTACAAAACAAGCAGAAACAAAATTCCAGACATTGAAAGGATTAAAAAAAAAAATTTGGTAACATTTTGCTTCTCTCTGTAAATGCTATACAATCAAATTTCAGATTTAAAAAACTGGTAGTATTAAAAAGGAATATACATTGGACTTTCAATTAATTATTTCCTCAAATTATTCATGGTTTTGATTATTCATAATATTATAGCGTGCCTATAAACTATTCTTTATTATTAAACATATAGAAACATAGATAGAATGTGATGGCAGCTAAGAACCATTCGGCTCATCTAACCTGCCCAATTTTCAAAATACTTGAATTAGTCCCTGGCCTTATCATAAGTCTAGTATAGACTTTTGCCTATCGCATGCGTGCTTAAACTCCTTCATTGTGTTAACCTCTACAAATTCAGATTGAAGGCTATTCAATGCGCCCACTACCCTCTCTGTTAAGTAATACTTCCTGAAATTATTTTTAAACCTTTGCCCCTCTAATTTAAGACTATGTCCTCTTGTTGTGGCAGTTTTTCTTCTTTTAAATATAGACTCCTTATTTACTGTTTTAATTGCCTTTCTGTATTTAAATGTTTATATCATATTCATCCTGTCTCGTTTTTCCTCCAAGCTATTCAAGTTATTGTTGAGAATCATTCACTAGACTCGGTAAAAAATGTAAATCAGAATGGCAAAATGTATTTATATGTATTTTTAAAATATTAACATGTTTAATAAATATATTACATTAAACCTCAACCTGCTCATAAGTCCATATATGTTTCCCAGTGAAAAAAAAATATTAGTTTTGCTGCTATCTTGAATGCAAATTTTAAAAGAATGAATACAAATTTTCTTTAGAAACTCATTTGCATTGTTTTTTTAAAAAAGATTTTGCTATTTCAAATATTAAGTTATATGAAAATTTATATTTTTTTTAGTTATTCATTTCGACTTACAGTGCATAGCATGGTTTTCATAAGCTGGGATACAGGAAGCAGATGATTTCAAATTGCACTTTCACTAACTCACATTTACCAAAGTATTTTCTTCTTAAAATGCTTTGCTGTTTACTATAATAATAATAATAATAATAATAATAATAATAATAATAATAATAACAATGTCTCTTCTATCTTGCCCATATTAAGATACTAGAATAATCAAAGTTTTGGTTATAAAGCCTATGTGTTTTAATCTTCTTTCACTGACAATGCTTGTATATTGATGCAAGGTACTTACTAGTCATATCTCTTGGAGTTGTAGTAAGCTCATCTATTTATTTAAAAACAAAAGTCATACCATGATTGACAAAAAAATAACATTTTGCAAGAATATCATGAAATATTTAGCAATCAATTCTAAGCATTCAAACATGATAACTTTTTGTCTATATTGCAAAAATGTATTACCTGTTTCACAACCAGAACCACTAGATTCACATTCTGCTGTTACACCCGTAGTTAAAGCTACAAAACAAGCAGAAACAAAATTCCAGACATTGAAAGGATTAAAAAAAAAAAATTGGTAACATTTTGCTTCTCTCTGTAAATGCTATACAATCAAATTTCAGATTTAAAAAACTGGTAGTATTAAAAAGGAATATACATTGGACTTTCAATTAATTATTTCCTCAAATTATTCATGGTTTTGATTATTCATAATATTATAGCGTGCCTATAAACTATTCTTTATTATTAAACATATAGAAACATAGATAGAATGTGATGGCAGATAAGAACCATTCGGCTCATCTAACCTGCCCAATTTTCAAAATACTTGAATTAGTCCCTGGCCTTATCATAAGTCTAGTATAGACTTTTGCCTATCGCATGCGTGCTTAAACTCCTTCATTGTGTTAACCTCTACAAATTCAGATTGAAGGCTATTCAATGCGCCCACTACCCTCTCTGTTAAGTAATACTTCCTGAAATTATTTTTAAACCTTTGCCCCTCTAATTTAAGACTATGTCCTCTTGTTGTGGCAGTTTTTCTTCTTTTAAATATAGACTCCTTATTTACTGTTTTAATTGCCTTTCTGTATTTAAATGTTTATATCATATTCATCCTGTCTCGTTTTTCCTCCAAGCTATTCAAGTTATTGTTGAGAATCATTCACTAGACTCCGTAAAAAAATTTAAATCAGAATGGCAAAATGTATTTATATGTATTTTTAAAATATTAACATGTTTAATAAATATATTACATTAAACCTCAACCTGCTCATAAGTCCATATATGTTTCCCAGTGAAAACAAAATATTAGTTTTGCTGCTATCTTGAATGCAAATTTTAAAAGAATGAATACAAATTTTCTTTAGAAACTCATTTGCATTGTTTTTTTAAAAAAGATTTTGCTATTTCAAATATTAAGTTATATGAAAATTTATATTTTTTTTAGTTATTCATTTCGACTTACAGTGCATAGCATGGTTTTCATAAGCTGGGATACAGGAAGCAGATGATTTCAAATTGCACTTTCACTAACTCACATTTACCAAAGTATTTTCTTCTTAAAATGCTTTGCTGTTTACTATAATAATAATAATAATAGTAATAATAATAATAATAATATTAATAATAATAGCAATGTCTCTTCTATCTTGCCCATATTAAGATACTAGAATAATCAAAGTTTTGGTTATAAAGCCTATGTGTTTTAATCTTCTTTCACTGACAATGCTTGTATATTGATGCAAGGTACTTACTAGTCATATCTCTTGGAGTTGTAGTAAGCTCATCTATTTATTTAAAAACAAAAGTCATACCATGATTGACCAAAAAAACAACAACATTTTGCAAGAATATCATGAAATATTTAGCAATCAATTCTAAGCATTCAAACATGATAACTTTTTGTCTATATTGCAAAAATGTATTACCTGTTTCACATCCAGAACCATTAGATTCACATTCTGCTGTTACACCCGGGGTGAAAGCTACAGAAAAAAGAAGAAACAAAATTCTAAACATTGAAAGGATTAAAAAAATAATATAATTTGTAACATTTTGCTTCTCTGTAAATGCTATACAATCAAATTTCAGATTTCAAAACCTGGTAGTATTAAAAAGGAATATACATTGGACTTTCAGTTAATTATTTCCTCAAATTATTCATGGTTGTGATTATTCATATTATTATAGCGTGCCTTTCAAGTATTCTTTATTAGTAAACCTATAGAAACATAGATAGAATGTGATGGCAGATAAGAACCTTTCGGCTCATCTAAACTGCCCAATTTTCAAAATACTTGAATTAGTCCCTGGCCTTATCGTAAGTCTAGTATAGACTTTTGCCTATCGCATGCGTGCTTAAACTCCTTCATTGTGTTAACCTCTACAAATTCAGTTTGAAGTCTATTCAATGCGCCCACTACCCTCTCTGTTAAGTAATACTTCCTGAAATTATTTTTAAACCTTTGCCCCTCTAATTTAAGACTATGTCCTCTTGTTGTGGCAGTTTTTCTTCTTTTAAATATAGTCTCCTTATTTACTGTTTTAATTGCCTTTCTGTATTTAAATGTTTATATCATATTCATCCTGTCTCGTCTTTCCCCCAAGCTATTCAAGTTATTGTTGAGAATCATTCACTAGACTCGGTAAAAAATGTAAATCAGAATGGCAAAATTTATTTATATGTATTTTTAAAATATTAACATGTTTAATAAATATATTACATTAAACCTCAACCTGCTCATAAGTCCATATATGTTTCCCAGTGAAAAAAAAATATTAGTTTTGCTGCTATCTTGAATGCAAATTTTAAAAGAATGAATACAAATTTTCTTTAGAAACTCATTTGCATTGTTTTTTTAAAAAAGATTTTGCTATTTCAAATATTAAGTTATATGAAAATTTATATTTTTTTTAGTTATTCATTTCGACTTACAGTGCATAGCATGGTTTTCATAAGCTGGGATACAGGAAGCAGATGATTTCAAATTGCACTTTCACTAACTCACATTTACCAAAGTATTTTCTTCTTAAAATGCTTTGCTGTTTACTATAATAATAATAATAATAGTAATAATAATAATAATAATATTAATAATAATAGCAATGTCTCTTCTATCTTGCCCATATTAAGATACTAGAATAATCAAAGTTTTGGTTATAAAGCCTATGTGTTTTAATCTTCTTTCACTGACAATGCTTGTATATTGATGCAAGGTACTTACTAGTCATATCTCTTGGAGTTGTAGTAAGCTCATCTATTTATTTAAAAACAAAAGTCATACCATGATTGACAAAAAAAATAACATTTTGCAAGAATATCATGAAATATTTAGCAATCAATTCTAAGCATTCAAACATGATAACTTTTTGTCTATATTGCAAAAATGTATTACCTGTTTCACAACCAGAACCACTAGATTCACATTCTGCTGTTACACCCGTAGTTAAAGCTACAAAACAAGCAGAAACAAAATTCCAGACATTGAAAGGATTAAAAAAAAAAATTTGGTAACATTTTGCTTCTCTCTGTAAATGCTATACAATCAAATTTCAGATTTAAAAAACTGGTAGTATTAAAAAGGAATATACATTGGACTTTCAATTAATTATTTCCTCAAATTATTCATGGTTTTGATTATTCATAATATTATAGCGTGCCTATAAACTATTCTTTATTATTAAACATATAGAAACATAGATAGAATGTGATGGCAGATAAGAACCATTCGGCTCATCTAACCTGCCCAATTTTCAAAATACTTGAATTAGTCCCTGGCCTTATCATAAGTCTAGTATAGACTTTTGCCTATCGCATGCGTGCTTAAACTCCTTCATTGTGTTAACCTCTACAAATTCAGATTGAAGGCTATTCAATGCGCCCACTACCCTCTCTGTTAAGTAATACTTCCTGAAATTATTTTTAAACCTTTGCCCCTCTAATTTAAGACTATGTCCTCTTGTTGTGGCAGTTTTTCTTCTTTTAAATATAGACTCCTTATTTACTGTTTTAATTGCCTTTCTGTATTTAAATGTTTATATCATATTCATCCTGTCTCGTTTTTCCTCCAAGCTATTCAAGTTATTGTTGAGAATCATTCACTAGACTCCGTAAAAAAATTTAAATCAGAATGGCAAAATGTATTTATATGTATTTTTAAAATATTAACATGTTTAATAAATATATTACATTAAACCTCAACCTGCTCATAAGTCCATATATGTTTCCCAGTGAAAAAAAAATATTAGTTTTGCTGCTATCTTGAATGCAAATTTTAAAAGAATGAATACAAATTTTCTTTAGAAACTCATTTGCATTGTTTTTTTAAAAAAGATTTTGCTATTTCAAATATTAAGTTATATGAAAATTTATATTTTTTTTAGTTATTCATTTCGACTTACAGTGCATAGCATGGTTTTCATAAGCTGGGATACAGGAAGCAGATGATTTCAAATTGCACTTTCACTAACTCACATTTACCAAAGTATTTTCTTCTTAAAATGCTTTGCTGTTTACTATAATAATAATAATAATAGTAATAATAATAATAATAATATTAATAATAATAATAGCAATGTCTCTTCTATCTTGCCCATATTAAGATACTAGAATAATCAAAGTTTTGGTTATAAAGCCTATGTGTTTTAATCTTCTTTCACTGACAATGCTTGTATATTGATGCAAGGTACTTACTAGTCATATCTCTTGGAGTTGTAGTAAGCTCATCTATTTATTTAAAAACAAAAGTCATACCATGATTGACCAAAAAAACAACAACATTTTGCAAGAATATCATGAAATATTTAGCAATCAATTCTAAGCATTCAAACATGATAACTTTTTGTCTATATTGCAAAAATGTATTACCTGTTTCACATCCAGAACCATTAGATTCACATTCTGCTGTTACACCCGGGGTGAAAGCTACAGAAAAAAGAAGAAACAAAATTCTAAACATTGAAAGGATTAAAAAAATAATATAATTTGTAACATTTTGCTTCTCTGTAAATGCTATACAATCAAATTTCAGATTTCAAAACCTGGTAGTATTAAAAAGGAATATACATTGGACTTTCAGTTAATTATTTCCTCAAATTATTCATGGTTGTGATTATTCATATTATTATAGCGTGCCTTTCAAGTATTCTTTATTAGTAAACCTATAGAAACATAGATAGAATGTGATGGCAGATAAGAACCTTTCGGCTCATCTAAACTGCCCAATTTTCAAAATACTTGAATTAGTCCCTGGCCTTATCGTAAGTCTAGTATAGACTTTTGCCTATCGCATGCGTGCTTAAACTCCTTCATTGTGTTAACCTCTACAAATTCAGTTTGAAGTCTATTCAATGCGCCCACTACCCTCTCTGTTAAGTAATACTTCCTGAAATTATTTTTAAACCTTTGCCCCTCTAATTTAAGACTATGTCCTCTTGTTGTGGCAGTTTTTCTTCTTTTAAATATAGTCTCCTTATTTACTGTTTTAATTGCCTTTCTGTATTTAAATGTTTATATCATATTCATCCTGTCTCGTCTTTCCCCCAAGCTATTCAAGTTATTGTTGAGAATCATTCACTAGACTCGGTAAAAAATGTAAATCAGAATGGCAAAATTTATTTATATGTATTTTTAAAATATTAACATGTTTAATAAATATATTACATTAAACCTCAACCTGCTCATAAGTCCATATATGTTTCCCAGTGAAAAAAAAATATTAGTTTTGCTGCTATCTTGAATGCAAATTTTAAAAGAATGAATACAAATTTTCTTTAGAAACTCATTTGCATTGTTTTTTTAAAAAAGATTTTGCTATTTCAAATATTAAGTTATATGAAAATTTATATTTTTTTTAGTTATTCATTTCGACTTACAGTGCATAGCATGGTTTTCATAAGCTGGGATACAGGAAGCAGATGATTTCAAATTGCACTTTCACTAACTCACATTTACCAAAGTATTTTCTTCTTAAAATGCTTTGCTGTTTACTATAATAATAATAATAATAATAATAATAATAATAATAATAACAATGTCTCTTCTATCTTGCCCATATTAAGATACTAGAATAATCAAAGTTTTGGTTATAAAGCCTATGTGTTTTAATCTTCTTTCACTGACAATGCTTGTATATTGATGCAAGGTACTTACTAGTCATATCTCTTGGAGTTGTAGTAAGCTCATCTATTTATTTAAAAACAAAAGTCATACCATGATTGACAAAAAAATAACATTTTGCAAGAATATCATGAAATATTTAGCAATCAATTCTAAGCATTCAAACATGATAACTTTTTGTCTATATTGCAAAAATGTATTACCTGTTTCACAACCAGAACCACTAGATTCACATTCTGCTGTTACACCCGTAGTTAAAGCTACAAAACAAGCAGAAACAAAATTCCAGACATTGAAAGGATTAAAAAAAAAAATTGGGTAACATTTTGCTTCTCTCTGTAAATGCTATACAATCAAATTTCAGATTTAAAAAACTGGTAGTATTAAAAAGGAATATACATTGGACTTTCAATTAATTATTTCCTCAAATTATTCATGGTTTTGATTATTCATAATATTATAGCGTGCCTATAAACTATTCTTTATTATTAAACATATAGAAACATAGATAGAATGTGATGGCAGATAAGAACCATTCGGCTCATCTAACCTGCCCAATTTTCAAAATACTTGAATTAGTCCCTGGCCTTATCATAAGTCTAGTATAGACTTTTGCCTATCGCATGCGTGCTTAAACTCCTTCATTGTGTTAACCTCTACAAATTCAGATTGAAGGCTATTCAATGCGCCCACTACCCTCTCTGTTAAGTAATACTTCCTGAAATTATTTTTAAACCTTTGCCCCTCTAATTTAAGACTATGTCCTCTTGTTGTGGCAGTTTTTCTTCTTTTAAATATAGACTCCTTATTTACTGTTTTAATTGCCTTTCTGTATTTAAATGTTTATATCATATTCATCCTGTCTCGTTTTTCCTCCAAGCTATTCAAGTTATTGTTGAGAATCATTCACTAGACTCCGTAAAAAAATTTAAATCAGAATGGCAAAATGTATTTATATGTATTTTTAAAATATTAACATGTTTAATAAATATATTACATTAAACCTCAACCTGCTCATAAGTCCATATATGTTTCCCAGTGAAAAAAAATATTAGTTTTGCTGCTATCTTGAATGCAAATTTTAAAAGAATGAATACAAATTTTCTTTAGAAACTCATTTGCATTGTTTTTTTAAAAAAGATTTTGCTATTTCAAATATTAAGTTATATGAAAATTTATATATTTTTTAGTTATTCATTTCGACTTACAGTGCATAGCATGGTTTTCATAAGCTGGGATACAGGAAGCAGATGATTTCAAATTGCACTTTCACTAACTCACATTTACCAAAGTATTTTCTTCTTAAAATGCTTTGCTGTTTACTATAATAATAATAATAATAGTAATAATAATAATAATAATATTAATAATAATAGCAATGTCTCTTCTATCTTGCCCATATTAAGATACTAGAATAATCAAAGTTTTGGTTATAAAGCCTATGTGTTTTAATCTTCTTTCACTGACAATGCTTGTATATTGATGCAAGGTACTTACTAGTCATATCTCTTGGAGTTGTAGTAAGCTCATCTATTTATTTAAAAACAAAAGTCATACCATGATTGACCAAAAAAACAACAACATTTTGCAAGAATATCATGAAATATTTAGCAATCAATTCTAAGCATTCAAACATGATAACTTTTTGTCTATATTGCAAAAAT
This sequence comes from Pelobates fuscus, assembly GCF_036172605.1. Taxonomy (NCBI): domain Eukaryota; kingdom Metazoa; phylum Chordata; class Amphibia; order Anura; family Pelobatidae; genus Pelobates; species Pelobates fuscus. The sequence goes on from NC_086318.1 coordinate 256,795,493, forward strand.
GTATTACCTGTTTCACATCCAGAACCATTAGATTCACATTCTGCTGTTACACCCGGGGTGAAAGCTACAGAAAAAAGAAGAAACAAAATTCTAAACATTGAAAGGATTAAAAAAATAATATAATTTGTAACATTTTGCTTCTCTGTAAATGCTATACAATCAAATTTCAGATTTCAAAACCTGGTAGTATTAAAAAGGAATATACATTGGACTTTCAGTTAATTATTTCCTCTAATTATTCATGGTTGTGATTATTCATATTATTATAGCGTGCCTATCAAGTATTCTTTATTAGTAAACCTATAGAAACATAGATAGAATGTGATGGCAGATAAGAACCTTTCGGCTCATCTAAACTGCCCAATTTTCAAAATACTTGAATTAGTCCCTGGCCTTATCGTAAGTCTAGTATAGACTTTTGCCTATCGCATGCGTGCTTTAACTCCTTCATTGTGTTAACCTCTACAAATTCAGTTTGAAGGCTATTCAATGCGCCCACTACCCTCTCTGTTAAGTAATACTTCCTGAAATTATTTTTAAACCTTTGCCCCTCTAATTTAAGACTATATCCTCTTGTTGTGGAAGTTTTTCTTTTTTGAAATATAGTCTCCTCCTTTACTGTGTTAATTCCCTTAATGTATATAAATGTTTCTATCATAGTCAGCCTGTCTCGTCTTTCCTCCAAGCTATTTAAGTTATTGTTGAGAATCATTCACTAGAATACGTAAAAAATGTAAATCGGAATGGCAACATGTATTTATATGTATTTTTAAAATATTAACATGTTTAATAAATATATTACATTAAACCACAACCTGCTCATAAGTCCAAATATGTTTCCCAGTGAAAAAAAAAATATTTGTTTTGCTGCAATCTTGAATGCCAATTTTAAAAAAATGAAAACAAATTTTCTTTAGAAACTCATTTGATTGATTTTTTTTTTTTAAAGATTTCGCCATTTCATATATTAAGGCATTTGAAAATGTATATTTTTTTTAGTTATTAATTTCGACTTACAGTGCATAGCATGGTTTTCATAAGCTGGGATACAGGAAGCAGATGATTTGAAATTGCACTTTCACTAACTCACATTTACCAAAATATTTTCTTCTTAAAATGCTTTGCTGTTTACTATAATAATAATAATAATAGTAATAATAATAATAATAATATTAATAATAATAGCAATGTCTCTTCTATCTTGCCCATATTAAGATACTAGAATAATCAAAGTTTTGGTTATAAAGCCTATGTGTTTTAATCTTCTTTCACTGACAATGCTTGTATATTGATGCAAGGTACTTACAAGTCATATCTCTTGGAGTTGTAGTAAGCTCATCTATTTATTTAAAAACAAAAGTCATACCATGATTGACCAAAAAAACAACAACATTTTGCAAGAATATCATGAAATATTTAGCAATCAATTCTAAGCATTCAAACATGATAACTTTTTGTCTATATTGCAAAAATGTATTACCTGTTTCACATCCAGAACCATTAGATTCACATTCTGCTGTTACACCCAGGGTGAAAGCTACAGAAAAAAGAAGAAACAAAATTCTAAACATTGAAAGGATTAAAAAAATAATAATTTGTAACATTTTGCTTCTCTGTAAATGCTATACAATCAAATTTCAGATTTCAAAACCTGGTAGTATTAAAAAGGAATATACGTGGGGCGTGTCCGACTTCCGGTGAGAGCGGACGCATGGATTAGGATCTCCGCCTTTATCCCGACCTTTAGCGACTAATTGCACGGCAATCAGCGACTGAATCGTCTATACCCTCTACACTGTACTTACAGGCATATTAAAGCACCCTATAATGCCTCCCCCCAAACAACTAAAGCTGTTGGACATGGCAAAATCGAAAAGAGCGGACCGCCGCCAGAAAGAAATCCAAGACGGAGACGAAACTTCTAACTTATCTGATGCACAATCAGACTACGAACAAAGCGCATCCAAATACTCTGAAGCTCCAGTGACAGAACGCAGCCTCCACAAGATGCTGCAAGAGCTCAGATCTACTATAACCTCAGATTTCCACCGCATTAATGGCGATTTGCGAAAATAAATCTCTAATATTGGTGATAGAACCAATCACCTGGAAAATAAAACTGATGAACTCTGTTTGGCACATAATGAGGTAGTGGACAAAGTCCAGAAACTCTCAGAAGAAAATTCTTTATTACATGACAAGATTGCTGACATGGAAGACAGGTCGCGGAGGCAAAATATACGATTCAGGGGTATTCCGGATGACGTTACGCAAGAGGCGCTACCAGCTCGCATCCTATCCATATGCAACACCCTGGTCCCGGCCCACCCGACTCCGCGTGGGCATGTTACCGCATGCACAGACTCCCGCGGCCTGCTCGCCTATCAGCCGATGTCCCTAAGGACGTTATCGTAAGATTTCATTAATTTGCACACAAAGAAACCCTGCTGACAGCGGCGAGGAAAGCATCAGTGCTCCCAGAACCTCATCACCAGATAGCACTTTATGCCGATTTATCAGCAGATACTATGGAAAAACGCAGAGGATTTATAACAGTAACCAAGACATTACGGAACAACAACGTGGCTTACAAAATGATATCCCACAAAATGAATCATCTGGCGACAAGGCCGAAATCATATCGCGACTGACCCGACGGAAGGTATGAAGCTGATCTCAGCCTGGGGACTGGCACTCCTCACCCCCAAAAAGCATTGAATACTGTCTCTCCGAGAAGACTGCAAGCAGACTGGCAAATGGCAAAATCACCAGCTACCACTCCGTAATCTCCCTATGGCTACATGTGTCCATACAAGGACGTATTGATAAGTATCTTGGATATGTAAATATGTAATTGAGAATGCAACAATATCTCTGACTCTATGCCCAGGCGCCCTGTCTAGAAATACTTGGGCATACTGGTAATCTTCGCCATATATACTTTTACAATTTAATTTAATGCGTAAGTTATAGGTAACGCTATTGCCAAATTCTGTTCAGGAGAGGGAATCTAACACTCTAAGGCTCCTAAGCGTATACGACGCGCAGCCTGAGACTCTGGGTGCCTTAACAGTCCCAAATATGACAGTATCTAACTATACATATCAAGCTTATAACTTTGCTCATAATGAGTCCCCAGTATACCCTTCTCAATCCCATTATTAGAGTTGACATGGAAGATCGAGTCGTGTGTATAATTTGCTCTATGAGGAATGTAACAGCCTACATGATTCACCAACCTTATGAGCACCTCACACTACGTATGTTCTAATGTCTAATGTGTGGCATAGCGGGCACGATTGTTGTATGAGTATTGGCGCCCTGATATACCCATTTCGTTTCACTCCATCGAGGGCGTCGAAATGTTTTCCTTGTACGGCTGTGTGATTTAGTCTATAACATTATTTCACCCCTGGAATTAGGGCTCTAGTTCGGGGGGGTCTGAGCTATATTCTTAAGTTGTAAAACAGCTTCAGTGCCATACGGTACGCCCAATTATAACAAACGTCCAACCGATGATAATGGCACTAGGGTAGCAGTATTGCCTATGCATATGCTGCCACAACTTTTGTAATGTTTGGAACTCTCCACTACTATGATTCAGACCAAGGCATTGTCCGTATATTACGAGGATTAGTTCTACAGCATGCATGTTGATGTAAAAAAAAAACAACAACAATGTAGCTGACAATGGTCGGGAGGAGCCCATAGGACCCCCCTAGGTCAACATGGGATATGTACTTGCATATCCTACGGTTGACAGTTTATGTGAAACTCGTCAAGGGTTTCCTTTGTATATACATGTGTTATCGTTATTGTTTGGTTCCTTCTGGTTTTCTTTCCCCTTCCCTCCCTCTCCCCCTCCAGCTCTGCGATTAGGCCTTTGTGTCCATGCAGCACCGGGCCCTAACATGACATTTGTGGGTTTTCACTACAAACTGAAGATAGTGACTATTCCTAATATCATTTTGGCTCCCATTCTTCCAGTTTGGGTGATGGTGTATACCACCAGGGGTGCTAAACCGCATGGTACTGAGTTTAGATGCAATAATATCCCCTTACCTCCTTACTTTACGGAATAGATGCCGCCTCACACACTACAAATCTTTTCCCTTAACGTCAAAGGCCTCAATAGCCCCTACAAATGAAAGCAATTATTAAAGGATATGCAGAAAGCAGGTACTGCGATTGAATGCGTCCAGGAGACACACTTAGTGAAACAAAACCCTCCCCAGATACGCTCCCCAATGTACCCGCAAATGTACCATGCTTATTCACCAAACAAGTCCAAAGGTGTTGCAATTTTTTTCCACAAAGATTTGGCTTTTTACAGCTCACAACCAATACACTGACCCAACCGGCCGTCTACTGGTTCTAGTGGGCGAACTAAATGGTATTCAAATAACTGTGGTATCACTTTACGCCCCTAATGAGGTTCAGTTTTCTTTTGTTAACAAAGCAATTAAAAATATAAACTCCATCAAAAAGGGTCATGTTATCATTTGCGGAGACTGTAACTGCACCCTCATGCCCTCCCTAGATATACAACGCGCCAATAATAAACCTCCCAATAAATTAGCTATTCACAATAGCAAGTTGTTCTCTCGGCTCCTTCATGAGCAAGACCTATATTACACTTGGAGATGTTTATACCCAACCGCACATGATTACACATACTTCTCACAAGTCCATTTAACATACACACGTATTGACCTTTGCCTAGTAGATCAACAAACCCTTCCACACCTTCAAGACCACTCTATAGGGCTTCGAACATGGTCTGATCATGCCCCCATCCTGATCACGTTAGCAGTACCATATCCCACAACAGGGAGAGGTAAATGGCGTTTAAATGAATCTCTATTAGATAACCCTGCCGACGTTCAATATATTTCCACGGAACTAGACAATTACTTTAACACTAACTCCACGTAAGATACCACGGTGGAAACTCAATGGTTGGCACACAAAGCAGTTGTCAGGGGTCATTTAATTAAAATGGGGTCCTTAGCTAAAAAAAGCTATATATCCAAAGAGAATGCACTCCGCCATACTCTTGGGAAGTTGGAAGAATCCAACAAACATTCCCCATCTAAGTCACTCACCCGGCAAATTAACAAAGTACAACAGGATATCCATATTCTTCAGACACAATTATATACCAACCAAGCACGTAAAGCTCAACAAAAGTATTACATTTCAGGGAACAAGGCAGGCAAGTTATTGGCTAATCAACTGAAAGCAAAATACCTACAAACTAAAATCCCCTATATATACTCCAAAGACCATGTAAGAATATACAATCCGAATACAATTGTAGAAGAACTTGCCAATTTCTATGAAGATCTTTACAATCTTTGCAATAGCGCAGACACACCGATTCCCACTACATTCGATATTGCACAATACCTTTCTCGCATCGCACTTCCTCAAATAACAACGCATCACAATAATCTTTTAGATGCCCCCTTTACGGGGGAAGAAGTGGCTACCATGATTAAATCCTTGCCGAAACATAAAGCACCTGGACCTGATGGTCTCTCTAACTATTATTATTTAAAATTGGCACCGCAACTAATTCCACACCTTACAAAATTATTTAACAACATTAGAACGACGGGTACATTCCCACGAGAAATGCTAGAAGCTTACATTATCACATTGCCTAAGCCAAATAAACCACCAACACTCTGCAGCAACCTCAGGCCAATTTCTCTACTTAATGCCGACGTTAAGTTGTACGCCAAGCTGCTTGCCAATAGAATTCGTCCCTTGTTGTCCATGTTATTGTCAGAGGAACAAGCGGGCTTTGTTCCTGGCAGGCAGGTTGGGGACAACACCAGATATTGTATGGACTTAATTGACTGGGCCAACTTTACAAATAAATCGGGTGCCTTGTTGGCGTTAGACGCGGAAAAGGCATTCGATCGACTAAATTGGGAATATATGTCCATAACTTTGTCAGCCTTTGGTTTTTCCAAAGCTTCTATCACCAGTATTATGGCCCTGTACTCCGCTCCATCTGCTAAAGTATTTAGTTCCGGCTTCACCTCAAGGAACTTTCACATAACTAATGGTACGAGGCAGGGGTGTCCTTTGTCACCCCTGATCTTTATATTATGCTTGGAACCTTTAGTCAGAACGATCAAGCTCGATGCGGCCTTACCAGGCATAGACACTCCGGCTGGAGAAAAAAAGATGGCACTTTTTGCTGACAATGTAATACTCTTTCTGGCAAACCCGTCTGAATCCATTCCTCACCTATTACACACATTGTCCACATACGGAGGCATCTCCTATTATAAAAACAACGTTAACAAAACCCAAATACTCCCCATAAGACTTGATAAACAATTGGTGAACCAACTGAAAAATACATACCAATTCGCTTGGCAATCTAACGCAATTTCATACCTAGGTATCAAATTGACGCACACTAAATCCCTAACGATAAAGGAAAATCACATAGCAGTCTTGTCCAATATTTCCAAACAGATGGATTCTTGGGGCAATCTCTATACTTCATGGTTTGGTAGAATAAATTCTATCAAGATGATGATTATGCCACACATACTCTACCTGTTTAGGGCTTTGCCCATCGCCCTACCTAATTCGCTCATTAAACGGTTTCAAAGGGCAATTAACGCTCATATTTGGAAGAAAAAGCCCCCAAGAATCTCCTTTTTGATCCCTATGGCACCCATTCAAAAAAGGAGGCCTTAACATTCCCAACATCATGCTCTATTATAAAGCGACCCTGTTGTCGCAAAGCCTTAATGTCATGTTGGGCACACACAAACCGGTGTGGGTAGAATTAGAATCCGCTTGCGGGGAATTCTCCCTCTATAATGCCCTTTGGTCAGCCACCCCCTTAGAAACTCGTTCCATGCTCCCAACATCAAAATATCTTACAAAATCATGGTCTTTGTGGAATACTGCGTTGTGGCCAAAGACAGAATTGCTGTACCTCACACCACTGTCAGCCCTTTCTACATTCTCCCCCGACCTTCAAACATCTAAATGGTCGTCCTTAGGTGTCACACATGTACACAAACTGTTTGCCATTGATGGCATACATTCTTTCCAGACACTGCAGGAACAGTACAAATTGCCATCAAGAGATATTTTCATGTATTTACGTGTCAAGCATATCTTAATTTCACACTCGATTGAGTATATAAACCCGCTATCACTTAGTACTATAGGTGCACAATGTTACCATGCCAAATTAATTCGTCCTTCTTGTAAACTTCTTTCCCTATGCTATCTGACGATGTCTGACAATCACGATCCTTCTAAACTACCTTATATGAATCAATGGGAAGCATCGTTAGGGGTAACCCCAACATCCGTAGACTGGGAACAAGCTATCACTTACACTAAACAATCATCGAAATGTGTCACACTCTGGGAAGCCTACTTTAAAATGTTAATGAGATGGTACTTAGTCCCGAGTAGGATTCACAAAATTTACCCCAATTCTCCCCCGACATGCTGGCGATGTAATTCAAGCTTGGGAACTATAGAACATATATTTTGGCATTGTCCTAACTTGCATCACTTTTGGAAGGCCATTCAAACAACCATACATGAAATCTGTCAGATAACTCTCCCACTAACCCCGGAAACCTATTTGCTCCACATTATCCCAAACCTACGGGATATAGCATCCAGAGACGCACTATTAAACATACTAGTGGCAGCAAAAATTAGCATTGCATCCCATTGGAAAACCACCACAACCCCTTCCTTGAAAGAGGTTCTACGCATGGTGGAAGTAACATACCACCGCGAATACGAATGGGCAAAAGGGGGTAACAGAACACGCTTTCTGGAAAGATGAAAAAACTGGGAGTCTTAGATAAACTCTCATGCTACACGTGACGAGATGTAGCTACCTGTTCTCCTCTGGCTCATACCATTCCCCTATCTGTACTGTATAGACCATCGCAGGCGGTAAATCCGCACAACGAGACTGTACAAGGTGTCCCATATGGTATAAGGATTAACAGAATATATTACATTCTGCCAAACTACCCTACTTCACCTCATAAGCCACTAGTCCACTACCATATTAATACAATCTGTTCTACGATATTATGACGTATTACAACACTCGACACGCTATATCCTAATGTACCCTTCCCACCTGCCATCCCCCCTTCCTTTATTATGGTTTCTCTTTTTTCTTTTTTTTTTCTTTTATGTAAAATATGTAACTGTTTACATTATGTATGATGTTACCAAAATGAGTATATGGGGCACAGTAACTACTATTGAGTAGCGAGAGGGCATTGGCTGCTTCGGCCACACCCTCATTCATGGAAACTCAGGTGCATTGTTTTAACCCTGGTTCAAAAGTATACAGCCTTTTATTACTTACACCTGAATATCAATATCATTATACTTATTTTCTGTATAAGATGGCCTGTACCTTCACATAGATGTATATATATATATGTATAAATCGTGTACGACGCACATCGAACGTTATTGTTACTGCACATGCTATCACCATATATTTTATGCATCATATTGTAATGTACTGTATGTGGAATTTGACTTTGTTTTTTTGTTCCATCTTTATAAAACAATAAAAATTATATATTGAAAAAAAAAAGGAATATACATTGGACTTTCAGTTAATTATTTCCTCAAATTATTCATGGATGTGATTATTCATAATATTATAGCGTGCCTGTAAACTATTCTTTATTATTAAACCTATAGAAACATAGATAGAATGTGATGGCAGATAAGAACCTTTCGGCTCGGCTAAACTGCCCAATTTTCAAAATACTTGAATTAGTCCCTGGCCTTATCGTAAGTCTAGTATAGACTTTTGCCTATCGCATGCGTGCTTAAACTCCTTCATTGTGTTAACCTCTACAAATTCAGTTTGAAGTCTATTCAATGCGCCCACTACCCTCTCTGTTAAGTAATACTTCCTGAAATTATTTTTAAACCTTTGCCCCTCTAATTTAAGACTATGTCCTCTTGTTGTGGCAGTTTTTCTTCTTTTAAATATAGTCTCCTTATTTACTGTTTTAATTGCCTTTCTGTATTTAAATGTTTATATCATATTCATCCTGTCTCGTCTTTCCCCCAAGCTATTCAAGTTATTGTTGAGAATCATTCACTAGAATCCGTAAAAAATGTAAATCGGAATGGCAAAATGTATTTATATGTATTTTTAAAATATTAACATGTTTAATAAATATATTACATTAAACCACAACCTGCTCATAAGTCCAAATATGTTTACCAGTGAAAAAAAAATATTTGTTTTGCTGCTATCTTGAATGCCAATTTTAAATAAAATGAATACAAATTTTCTTTAGAAACTCATGTGAATTTTTTTTTTTTTTAAGATTTTGCCATTTCATATATTAAGGCATTTGAAAATGTATATATTTTTTTAGTTATTCATTTCGACTTACAGTGCATAGCATGGTTTTCATAAGCTGGGATACAGGAAGCAGATGATTTCAAATTGCACTTTCACTAACTCACATTTATTAAAGTATTTTCTTCTTAAAATGCTTTGCTGTTTACTATGATAATAATAATAGTAATAATAATAATAATAATAATAATAATAACAATGTCTCTTCTATCTTGCCCATTTTAAGATACTAGAATAATCAAAGTTTTGGTTATAAACCCTGTGTTTTAATCTTCTTTCACTGGCAATGCTTGTATATTGATGCAAGGTACTTACTAGTCATATCTCTTGGAGTTGTAGTAAGCTCATCTATTTATTTAAAAACAAAAGTCATACCATGATTGACAAAAAAAATAACATTTTGCAAGAATATCATGAAATATTTAGCAATCAATTCTAAGCATTCAAACATGATAACTGTTCGTCTATATTTAAAAAATGTATTACCTGTTTCACATCCAGAACCATTAGATTCACATTCTGCTGTTACACCCGGGGTGAAAGCTACAGAAAAAAGAAGAAAAACAATTCTAGACATTGAAAGGATTAAAAAAAATAATAATTTGTAACATTTTGCTTCTCTCTGTAAATGCTATACAATCAAATTTCAAATTTCAAAACCTGGTAGTATTAAAAAGGAATATACATTGGACTTTCAGTTAATTATTTCCTCAAATTATTCATGGTTGTGATTATTCATACTATTATAGCGTGCCTATAAACTATTCTTTATTATGAAACATATAGAAACATAGATAGAATGTGATGGCAGGTAAGAATCTTTCGGCTCATCTAACCTGCCCAATTTTCAAAATACTTGAATTAGTCCCTGGCCTTATCTTAAATCTAATATAGACTTTTGCCTATCGCATGCGTGCTTAAACTCCTTCATTGTGTTAACCTCTACAAATTCAGATTGAAGGCTATTCAATGCGCCCACTACCCTCTCTGTTAAGTAATACTTCCTGAATTTATTTTTAAACCTTTGCCCCTCTAATTTAAGACTATGTCCTCTTGTTGTGGCAGTTTTTCTTCTTTTAAATATAGTCTCCTTCTTTACTATTTGAATTGCCTTTATGTATTTAAATGTTTCTATCATATTCATCCTGTCTCGTCTTTCCTCCAAGCTGGTCAAGTTATTGTTGAGAATCATTCACTAGACTCTATAAAAAAATTAAATCAGAATGGCAAAATTTATTTATATGTTTTTCTAAAATATTAACATGTTTAATAAATATATTACATTAAACCTCAACCTGCTCACAAGTGTAGATATGTTTACCAGTTTATATTTTTTAGTTATTCTTTTCGACTTACAGTTAGTTATGTTCCGAACGGTTCACTGGCGAAAAGTTCCTGGCGAACATCGCATGTTCGCGTTCGCCACAGACAGCGAACATATGCAATGTTTGGTCCGCCCCTATTCGTCATCATTGAGTAAACTTTGACCCTGTACCTCACAGTCAGCAGACACATTCCTGCCAATCAGCAGCAGACCCTCCCTCCCAGACCCTTCCACCTCCTAGACAGCATCAAATTTAGATTATTTCTGAAGCTGCATTCTTTTTTTTGTGTGTGTTTATTATACATTATCCTCCATAGCCAGTAACCTGTGTTTATTAAACATTACCCCCCATAGCCAGTAACCTGTGTTTATTATACATTATCCCCCCACAGCCAGTAACCTGTGTTTATTATACATTATCCCCCATAGCCAGTAACCTGTGTTTATTATACATTATCCCCCATAGCCAGTAACCTTTGTTTATTATACATTATCCTCCCATAGCCAGTAACCTGTGTTTATTATACATAATCCTCCCCATAGCTAGTAACCTGTGTTTATTATTCATTATCCTCCCATAGCCAGTAACCTGTGTTTATTATACATTATCCTCCTGTTACGGTACCTCCAGTAATAAATGCACAAACCGCCGTTTAGTGAATGCTCCCCGGTTACAATACTGTGGTCTGATAGCGTATACAGTATAACCATGCGAACCGCCAGCTAGGGAACACTCCAAACTCCCGAACGGTACCTGTACGGCTTTCTCCCTTCTTGAGCTCCAACCATACGAATCGCCACTTACAGCCGAACGGCAATAGGTTCCAAGCGGCATATAATCCCAAAAAGCAGTCTCTAGTTGCCGGTAGTACAATCCCCCTAATAACGAGACCAAGCTCCGCTTTGAGGGTAAAACACGAACTGAGTTTACTGTGGGCTACCTGCCCGTATTTATGCTGGTCTCCCACTTGGTGGACACTCCTCTAGGGGACCAAATGGGAGACTGGAATAACAGAAGGACATGGGGAAATTTCAGACTTACATCCCCACAATATTCCCAACATGCATCACAGTTTCCTCCCCTCTGCTCGGGAGATAATTGGGAAGTAATTCAATTATCTCCCCGAGCAGAGGCACATCGCCATTTTAACTCAAAGTTATAAAACACATTAAAATCTATAACTTTATAACTGCCGAACATATTGCATTTGTATAACACATCCCCAGATAGCCTGGACCTGAGTGCATATTATTGGCGAATAGCGCTCAGATCCCATATGCATAGTTCAATTGCCATGGAGTCAAAGTCGGTTATAGTTCTTCGGTATGCGATCGACTCCATGGGATGGCTATCAGGGTTCAAGTCCATTCGTGCTGTTAAATCTCCCAAGCGGCCGGTATTCGTATCTTTCTGTCGATTGAGAAGGGGAGGTCGATGGCTTCAGCGGTGTTCGGTTGAAACAGTGTCCGTTTTGAGTTCCTTGAAATAATCCTCGAACACCGCTGGGCTTTCGCCTAGTTAAAATGGCCGCCGCCTCGTGGTCGACATACGAACGACGACCACCCTGTCTTCGGTCTTAATTGAGAAGTGGCTGCGGTTAACCTCAACGTTCTAATTGGGGTCAAGAGGTTAACTAGCAGCACACTTCTCTCTTGGGTGGCCGTCCGTTCGGTAGTTGCGGTCGGCAAACAAATGCATTCCCTTAATCCAGGCTTAAGAATGGGGGAATTCATGCAACGGCAAAACAGACGAACACAGTATTTTTAGTCCATACGGATGGGTCTGTCACACCTCCCATAGCCAGTCACCTGTGTTTATTATACATTATCCTCCCATAGCCAGTAACATGTGTTTATTATACATTATCCCCCCACAACCAGTAACCTGTGTTTATTATACATTACCCCCCAATGCCAGTAACCTGTGTTTATTATCCATTATCCTCCCCATAGCCAGTAACCTGTGTTTATTATACATTATCCCTCCCATAGCCAGTAACCTGTGTTTATTATACATTATCCTCCCATAGCCTGTAACCTGTGCTTATTATACATTATCCCCCATAGCCAGTAACCTGTGTTTATTATACATTATCCTCCCATAGCCAGTAACCTGTGTTTATTATACATTATCCCTCACATAGCCAGTAACCTGTGTTTATTATACATTACCCCCATAGCCAGTAACCTGTGTTTATTATACATTATCCCCCCATAGCCAGTAACCTGTGCTTATTATACATTATCCTCCCATAGCCAGTAACCTGTGTTTATTATATATTATCCCTCCCATAGCCAGTAACCTGTGTTTATTATACATTATCCCCTCCATAGCCAGTAACCTGTGTTTATTATACATTATCCCCCATAGTCATTTATCGTTGGACCTAGGCAGCATGATGTCTTAGGCCGGCCCAGAGAGTGAGTGAATGAGTGAGTGAGTGAGTGAATAATATAATATATATGTTCAGAAACATATTAGTAATATATGTAAACCAGGTGCATGCAAAGAGGGTGAAAATGTATTAAAGAAAAACACACTTATTGCATCAAATTTACAAAGCCAAACTTTTAAAAGCTTTTAAAAGCTTTCCTCATTTCGTTCTCGGGATGAGGAATATATCGGTTGTAGACTGAGGATTTCCATCTGCCCAATCTTTTAATAATATGCACTGGAGTGTCAGTGTTGAAGGAGACCGAAGCTGCCCCTATTCTAAATAAAAAACCCAAGACATGGATACAACCCAATCTTAGGAGTAGTGATGTACCGAACTGTCCGCCGGCGAACAGTTCCCGGCGAAATTAGCGTGTTCGCGTTCGCCGCGGCGGGCGGACACATGCGCAGTTCGATCCTCCCCCTATTCGTCATCATTGGGCAAACTTTGACCCTGTGCCTCTCGGTCAGCAGACACATTCCAGCCAATCAGCAGCACTCCCTCCCTTCCACACCCTCCAACCTCCCTCCCAGCATCCATTTTCGATTCATTCGGAAGATGCATACTTAGTGAGAGGAGGGAAAGTTTAGCTGCTGCTGATTAGATAGGGAAATTGATAGCTAGGCTAGGGTATTCAGTGTCCAGTACAATCCTGAAGGACTCATCTGATCTCTGCTGTAAGGACAGCACCCCAAAAAGCCCTTTTTAGGGCTAGAACATCAGGTTGCTTTTTTTTTTTTTCCTGTGTAATGTAATTGCAGGTGCCTGCCTGCCAGCTTCTGTGTGAGGTTCACATTGGATACTGTGCCTATTTGCCCAGTGCCACCACTCATATCTGTTTTAACAATAGGTTAAGCTTTACATTTAAAATAAATATTTTTTTTTCACTGTAATAGAAGAGCAGTTGCCTGCCTGCCAGCTTCTGTGTCAGGTTGGATGCCTTGCCCATTTGCACAGTCAGTGCCACCACTCATATTTGTTTTAACAATTGGTTAAGCATTAGATTTTAAATAAATAATTTTTTTCACTGTAATAGAAGAGCAGTTGCCTGCCTGCCAGCTTCTGTGTGAGGTTCACATTGGATACTGTGCCCACTAGCCCAGTGCCACCACTCATATCTGTTTTAACAATTGGTTAAGCTTTAGATTTAAAATAAATAATTTTTTTTCACTGTAATAGAAGAGCAGTTGCCTGCCTGCCAGCTTCTGTGTCAGGTTGGATGCTTTGCCCATTTGCACAGTCAGTGCCACCACTCATATCTGTTTTAACAATAGCTTAAGCTTTAGATTTTAAAGAAATCATTTTTTTTCACTGTAATAGAAGATCAGTTAGTTGTCTGCAAGCGTCTGGGTGTCAGGCCTACTTCAGCGTATGCTCTGCAGACCTGTGCCAGAATGCTTTGACAGTTGCCAATCATATCTGGTGTCTCTTTAGCGTGCTTTTACAAAGAAAAAAAATTTCCAGTGTAAGCTAATAGCAGACAGTCAGTGTCCTTCAAGCGGCTCTGTCAGGCCTTCCTTCAGCGTGTGCCCTGCACAACCCTGCCAGCGTGCTTTGACAGTTGCCACTCATATCTTGTGTCTCTATAGCGTGCTTTTACAACCAAAATTTTGTTTCCACTGTAATAGAAGAGCAGTTGCCTGTCTGCCAGCTTCTGTGTGAGGTTCACATTGGATACTGTGCCCACTAGCCCAGTGCCACCACTCATATCTGTTTTAACAATTGGTTAAGCTTTACATTTAAAATAAATATTTTTTTTTCACTGTAATAGAAGAGCAGTTGCCTGCCTGCCAGCTTCTGTGTGAGGTTCACATTGGATACTGTGCCTATTTGCCCAGTGCCACCACTCATATCTGTTTTAACAATAGGTTAAGCTTTACATTTAAAATAAATATTTTTTTTTCACTGTAATAGAAGAGCAGTCGCCTGCCTGCGAGCTTCTGTGTGAGGTTCACATTGGATACTGTGCCTATTTGTCCAGTGCCACCACTCATATCTGTTTTAACAATTGGTTAAGCTTTCAATTTAAAAGAAATAATTTTTTTTCACTGTAATAGAAGAGCAGTTAGTTGTCTGCAAGCGTCTGTGTTTCAGGCCTACTTCAGCGTGTGCTCTGCAGACCTGTGCCAGCGTGCTTTGACAGTTGCCAATCATATCTGGTGTCTCTTTAGCGTGCTTTTACAACCAAAATTTTGTTTCCACTGTAATAGAAGAGCAGTTGCCTGCCTGCCAGCTTCTGTGTCAGGTTGGATGCCTTGCCCATTTGCACAGTCAGTGCCACCACTCATATTTGTTTTAACAATTGGTTAAGCATTAGATTTTAAATAAATATTTTTTTTCACTGTAATAGAAGAGCAGTTGCCTGCCTGCCAGCTTCTGTGTGAGGTTCACATTGGATACTGTGCCCACTAGCCCAGTGCCACCACTCATATCTGTTTTAACAATTGGTTAAGCTTTAGATTTAAAATAAATAATTTTTTTTCACTGTAATAGAAGAGCAGTTGCCTGCCTGCCAGCTTCTGTGTCAGGTTGGATGCTTTGCCCATTTGCACAGTCAGTGCCACCACTCATATCTGTTTTAACAATAGCTTAAGCTTTAGATTTTAAAGAAATCATTTTTTTTCACTGTAATAGAAGATCAGTTAGTTGTCTGCAAGCGTCTGGGTGTCAGGCCTACTTCAGCGTATGCTCTGCAGACCTGTGCCAGCGTGCTTTGACAGTTGCCAATCATATCTGGTGTCTCTTTAGCGTGCTTTTACAAAGAAAAATTTTTTCCAGTGTAAGCTAATAGCAGACAGTCAGTGTCCTTCAAGCGGCTCTGTCAGGCCTTCCTTCAGCGTGTGCCCTGCACAACCCTGCCAGCGTGCTTTGACAGTTGCCACTCATATCTTGTGTCTCTATAGCGTGCTTTTACAACCAAAATTTTGTTTCCACTGTAATAGAAGAGCAGTTGCCTGTCTGCCAGCATCTGTGTGAGGTTCACATTGGATACTGTGCCCACTAGCCCAGTGCCACCACTCATATCTGTTTTAACAATTGGTTAAGCTTTACATTTAAAATAAATATTTTTTTTTCACTGTAATAGAAGAGCAGTTGCCTGCCTGCCAGCTTCTGTGTGAGGTTCACATTGGATACTGTGCCTATTTGCCCAGTGCCACCACTCATATCTGTTTTAACAATAGGTTAAGCTTTACATTTAAAATAAATATTTTTTTTTCACTGTAATAGAAGAGCAGTCGCCTGCCTGCGAGCTTCTGTGTGAGGTTCACATTGGATACTGTGCCTATTTGTCCAGTGCCACCACTCATATCTGTTTTAACAATTGGTTAAGCTTTCGATTTAAAAGAAATAATTTTTTTCACTGTAATAGAAGAGCAGTTGTCTGCAAGCGTCTGTGTTTCAGGCCTACTTCAGCGTGTGCTCTGCAGACCTGTGCCAGCGTGCTTTGACAGTTGCCAATCATATCTGGTGTCTCTTTAGCGTGCTTTTACAACCAAAATTTTGTTTCCACTGTAATAGAAGAGCAGTTGCCTGCCTGCCAGCTTCTGTGTGAGGTTCACATTGGATACTGTGCCTATTTGCCCAGTGCCACCACTCATATCTGTTTTAACAATTGGTTAAGCTTTCGATTTAAAAGAAATAATTTATTTTCACTGTAATAGAAGAGCAGTTAGTTGTCTGCAAGCGTCTGTGTTTCAGGCCTACTTCAGCGTGTGCTCTGCAGACCTGTGCCAGCGTGCTTTGACAGTTGTCACTCATATCTTGTGTCTCTATAGCGTGCTTTTACAACCAAAATTTTGTTTCCACTGTAATAGAAGAGCAGTTGCCTGCCTGCCAGCTTCTGTGTGAGGTTCACATTGGATACTGTGCCCACTAGCCCAGTGCCACCACTCATATCTGTTTCAACAATTGGTTAAGCTTTAGATTTAAAATAAATAATTTTTTTTCACTGTAATAGAAGAGCAGTTGCCTGCCTGCCAGCTTCTGTGTCAGGTTGGATGCCTTGCCCATTTGCACAGTCAGTGCCACCACTCATATCTGTTTTAACAATAGCTTAAGCTTTAGATTTTAAAGAAATCATTTTTTTTCACTGTAATAGAAGATCAGTTAGTTGTCTGCAAGCATCTGGGTGTCAGGCCTACTTCAGCGTGTGCTCTGCAGACCTGTGCCAGCGTGCTTTGACAGTTTCCAATCATATCTGGTGTCTCTTTAGCGTGCTTTTACAAAGAAAAAAGGTTTCCAGTGTAAGCTAATAGCAGACAGTCCGTGTCCTTCAAGCGGCTCTGTCAGACCTTCCTTCAGCGTGTGCCCTGCACAACCCTGCCAGCATACTTTGACAGTTGCCACTCATATCTGGTGTCTCTATAGCGTGCTTTTAAAACCAAAATTTGTTTTTCACTGTTATAGATTGAATAGCAGTTACTTGTCTTCAAGCGGCTGTGTCAGTCCTTCCTTCAGCGTGTGCTCTGCAGAACTGTTCCAGTGCACGTTGCCAATTTACGTTGCACTCATTAGAACCAAACACTGTGGGGTGATTTCACCAAGGACCACACGACGGAACAGGATCTGATTTTTAGGGTCCTTCAAATTGAAAAGGAGGATCCAGTATTTATTCTTATATCTGCTGTCAGTACACAGGAAAAGTTTAAATATTTCTTGTTCTACTTTCTCTGCAACTCCACGCACCGACTCATCCAATACGTGAAGATCTGGGGTTTCTCTGACTCTCCTCAGTAGTGTATCAAACAGAGTCTGCACTGTGGTAACACGGACATCTTCAGGACATAACTCAACTATTTGCAGATAGGCAGTCTGCAGCTTCTCTTTTTCACCTGTTCTCTTCTTTCTCTTATGCGTATTCTTGTCTATATGCAGGTGGTCTCTTGCCTTTCTTTTAACCAATTCGTTCCTTCCATATGGTTTCAAAAGATCTCTGGCATCATTACTTTCAACGCAAATAACGTCATCATAGTTAGTCTCCTCATTATTCACCGGGAAGAGAGTGTTTGCACTGACTACCCACAGCATGCTCTTGCCATTGCCTACTCCACCTTCAACGACAGGGTGCAAGTCCCAAGGAGAAGGATCATTCACTTTATTATCTGTCTTTATTTCACAAGTAGTGCCTGGAACATCCTCATGGGTCACAAGATGTAAATCTGGACTAATGTCAACCCCAGGGTCTGGAAAATCATCAATTTGAAATTTTTCGAATAATCCCAGTGGGCTGCCACATTCTTCCTCCTCTGATGGTATTAAAGTTTGCAGAGATTCACTATGGGGTGGTGTCAAGCATTTTGGAGAACAATTAAGCATCTCCATCCCAATACGTTTCAGATGTCCTATCAGCTCTTCCACCCTATGCGATACCATGGGCAGGCTACCCGTGACGTCATTACTCACGGCCTTATTTCACGCGGACACTCTGTGTCAGTGTGTATCATGGTCTCTGTGGACAGGGAACAGTCTCTATTCTGCTCTGTGTCAGTGTGTATCAGGGGTTTTGAGGACAGGTGTCAATCCATATCTGCCAAGTGACCCTATGTAGGGGGAACAGTCCCTATTCTGCTCTGTGTCAGTGTGTATCAGGGGATTTGAGGGCAGGTGTCAATCCATATCTGCCAAGTGACCCTATGTAGGGGGAACAGTCCCTATTCTGCTCTGTGTCAGTGTGTATCATGGTCTCTGTGGACAGGGAACAGTCTCTATTCTGCTCTGTGTCAGTGTGTATCAGGGGTTTTGAGGACAGGTGTCAATCCATATCTGCCAAGTGACCCTATGTAGGGGGAACAGTCCCTATTCTGCTCTGTGTCAGTGTGTATCATGGTCTCTGTGGACAGGGAACAGTCTCTATTCTGCTCTGTGTCAGTGTGTATCAGGGGTTTTGAGGACAGGTGTCAATCCATATCTGCCAAGTGACCCTATGTAGGAGGTACAGTCCCTATTCTGCTCTGTGTCAGTGTGTATCATGCTCTCTGTGGACGGTGAACAGTCTCTATTCTGCTCTGTGTCAGTGTGTATCATGGTCTCTGTGGACAGGGAACAGTCTCTATTCTGCTCTGTGTCAGTGTGTATCAGGGGTTTTGAGGGCAGGTGTCAATCCATATCTGCCAAGTGACCCTATGTAGGGGGAACAGTCCCTATTCTGCTCTGTGTCAGTGTGTATCATGGTCTCTGTGGACAGGGAACAGTCTCTATTCTGCTCTGTGTCAGTGTGTATCAGGGGTTTTGAGGACAAGTGTCAATCCATATCTGCCAAGTGACCCTATGTAGGGGGAACAGTCCCTATTCTGCTCTGTGTCAGTGTGTATCATGGTCTCTGTGGACAGGGAACAGTCCCTATTCTGCTCTGTGTCAGTGTGTATCAGGGGTTTTGAGGACAGGTGTCAATCCATATCTGCCAAGTGACCCTATGTAGGGGGAACAGTCTCTATTCTGCTCTGTGTCAGTGTGTATCAGGGCTGGGCTTTGAGGACAGGTGTCAATGTTAGGTGATTTCTGCCCTTTATGGATTAAAAGCAGACTCTGCATCAACTGTGCAATTTTCCATGGGAGTTTTGCCATGGATCCCCCTCTGGCATGCCACAGTCCAGGTGTTAGTCCCCTTGAAACAACTTTTCCATCACTATTGTGGCCAGAAAGAGTCCCTGTTGTTTTTAAAATTCTCCTGCCCATTGAAGTCAATGGCGGTTTGCCGGTTCGCGAACATTTGCGGAAGTTCGCGTTCGCCGTTCGCAAACCGAAAATTCCGGGTTCGCGACAACACTAGCTGCCACTGTATCTGAGAGTCAAATAGAACCGTCAAATACTGCTGTGACATTGGAGTTTGCCTAATTCAAATTCTTTAGGTGTTAAAAAGTTAATTTGGGGCCTGCACTTCATATATGAGAGTCAAATAGAACCGTCAAATACTTTGGTTACAGCACATTTTTAAACATTCTAATTTTTTAGGTGCTAAATTGTACATTTGGGGCCTGGACTTAATATCTGAGAGTCAAATAGAATCGTCAAATACTGTGCTTACAGCGCAGTTTTAAAAATTCAAATATTTTTGATGATAAATTGTACATTGGGGGCCTCCATTTCATATCTGAGATTCAAATAGAACGGTCAAAAACTGTGGTTACAGCACATTTTTTTTTTTTTAGACAAAATAATATCCCATAGATGGTTTATTACTGCAGAAAATGACATACACTCAATATGTCAGCATCGGACTGGGCTGTATCAGAATGGGACTGGGCTGTATCGGGGTGGGACTGGGCTGTATTGGGGTGGGACTCGGCTGTATCGGGGTGGGACTCGGCTGTATCGGGGTGGGACTCGGCTGTATCGGGGTGGGACTCGGCTGTATCGGGGTGGGACTCGGATGTATCGGGGTGGGACTCGGATGTATCGGGGTGGGACTCGGATGTATCGGGGTGGGACTCGGCTGTATCGGGGTGGGACTCGGCTGTATCAGGGTGGGACTCGGCTGTATCGGGGTGGGACTCGGCTGTATCGGGGTGGGACTCGGCTGTATCGGGGTGGGACTCGGCTGTATCGGGGTGGGACTCGGCTGTATCGGGGTGGGACTCGGCTGTATCGGGGTGGGACTCGGCTGTATCGGGGTGGGACTCGGCTGTATCGGGGTGGGACTCGGCTGTATCGGGGTGGGACTCGGCTGTATCGGGGTGGGACTCGGCTGTATCGGGGTGGGACTCGGCTGTATCGGGGTGGGACTCGGCTGTATCGGGGTGGGACTCGGCTGTATCGGGGTGGGACTCGGCTGTATCGGGGTGGGACTCGGCTGTATCAGGGTGGGACTCGGCTGTATCAGGGTGGGACTCGGCTGTATCAGGGTGGGACTCGGCTGTATCAGGGTGGGACTCGGCTGTATCAGGGTGGGACTCGGCTGTATCAGGGTGGGACTCGGCTGTATCAGGGTGGGACTCGGCTGTATCAGGGTGGGACTCGGCTGTATCAGGGTGGGACTCGGCTGTATCAGGGTGGGACTCGGCTGTATCAGGGTGGGACTCGGCTGTATCAGGGTGGGACTCGGTTGTATCAGGATGGATGTACCATTATGGCTCTTGGCTGCAGTGGAGTCTTTTATTAGAATGGGACTTTGAATCTGCATGTGTGGTTGTATCAGAAAGCGGCTTTGGTTGTGTTAACCATCGGCAGCATGGGGTGCTCTCTCTGTGCTTTGTATAGGAGCCTGTGGGCAGTTTGAGTGAGTCTCAAGTAGCTTGTTGAAAAGAAAAAATGAATTCATGGCTGTATATTCCCGATCCCTAAAAATAAACTGGTACTTTATATCTCATTTTATAAATTATTATTCCTTTAGTCGAGAAAAACAGAGCTGTGAGTGAATAGGAAGCTGTCACTGATCTGAATACTGTCTGATTATAAGCGAGGGAATGGGAAGCTGCCACTGATCTCAGTACTGTCTGATTATAAGCGAGGGAATGGGAAGCTGCCACTGATCCTAGTACTGTCTGATTATAAGCGAGGGAATGGGAAGCTGCCACTCTTCCGAGTACTGTCTGATTATAAACGAGGGAATGGGAAGCTGCCACTGATCTGAGTACTGTCTGATTATAAGCGAGGGAATGGGAAGCTGACACTCATCCGAGTACTGTCTGATTATAAACGAGGGAATGGGAAGCTGCCACTGATCCGAGTATATCTGAGAGTCAAATAGAACCGTCAAATACTGCTGTGACATTGCAGTTTGCCTAATTCAAATTCTTTAGGTGTTAAAAAGTAAATTTGGGGCCTGCACTTCATATCTGAGAGTCAAATAGAACCGTCAAATACTTTGGTTACAGCACATTTTTAAACATTCTAATTTTTTAGGTGCTAAATTGTACATTTGGGGCCTGCACTTCATATCTGAGAGTCAAATAGAACCGTCAAATACTGTGCTTACAGCGCAGTTTTAAAAATTAAAATATTTTTGATGATAAATTGTACATTGGGGGCCTCCATTTCATATCGGAGATTCAAATAGAATGGTCAAAAACTGTGGTTACAGCACATTTTTTTTTTTAGACAAAATAATATCCCATAGATGGTTTATTACTGCAGAAAATGACATACACTCACTATATCAGCATCGGAGTGGGCTGTATCAGAATGGGACTGGGCTGTATCAGAATGGGACTGGGCTGTATCAGAGTGGGACTGGGCTGTATCAGAGTGGGACTGGACTGTATCAGAGTGGGACTGGACTGTATCAGAGTGGGACTGGGATGTATCGGGGTGGGACTGGGATGTATCGGGGTGGGACTGGGATGTATCGGGGTGGGACTGGGATGTATCGGGGTGGGACTGGGATGTATCGGGGTGGGACTGGGATGTATCGGGGTGGGACTGGGATGTATCGGGGTGGGACTGGGATGTATCGGGGTGGGACTGGGATGTATCGGGGTGGGACTGGGATGTATCGGGGTGGGACTGGGATGTATCGGGGTGGGACTGGGATGTATCGGGGTGGGACTGGGATGTATCGGGGTGGGACTCGGATGTATCGGGGTGGGACTCGGATGTATCGGGGTGGGACTCGGATGTATCGGGGTGGGACTGGGATGTATCGGGGTGGGACTCGGATGTATCGGGGTGGGACTCGGATGTATCGGGGTGGGACTCGGATGTATCGGGGTGGGACTCGGATGTATCGGGGTGGGACTCGGATGTATCGGGGTGGGACTCGGATGTATCGGGGTGGGACTCGGATGTATCGGGGTGGGACTCGGATGTATCGGGGTGGGACTCGGATGTATCGGGGTGGGACTCGGAGGTATCGGGGTGGGACTCGGATGTATCGGGGTGGGACTCGGCTGTATCGGGGTGGGACTCGGCTGTATCGGGGTGGGACTCGGCTGTATCAGGGTGGGACTCGGCTGTATCAGGGTGGGACTCGGCTGTATCAGGGTGGGACTCGGCTGTATCAGGGTGGGACTCGGCTGTATCAGGGTGGGACTCGGCTGTATCAGGGTGGGACTCGGCTGTATCAGGGTGGGACTCGGCTGTATCAGGGTGGGACTCGGCTGTATCAGGGTGGGACTCGGCTGTATCAGGGTGGGACTCGGCTGTATCAGGGTGGGACTCGGCTGTATCAGGGTGGGACTCGGCTGTATCAGGGTGGGACTCGGCTGTATCAGGGTGGGACTCGGCTGTATCAGGGTGGGACTCGGCTGTATCAGGGTGGGACTCGGCTGTATCAGGGTGGGACTCGGCTGTATCAGGGTGGGACTCGGCTGTATCAGGGTGGGACTCGGCTGTATCAGGATGGGACTCGGCTGTATCAGGGTGGGACTCGGCTGTATCAGGGTGGGACTCGGCTGTATCAGGGTGGGACTCGGCTGTATCAGGGTGGGACTCGGCTGTATCAGGGTGGGACTCGGCTGTATCAGAGTGGGACTCGGTTGTATCAGGATGGATGTACCATTATGGCTCTTGGCTGCAGTGGAGTCTTTTATTAGAATGGGACTTTGAATCTGCATGTGTGGTTATATCAGAAAGCGGCTTTGGTTGCGTTAACCATCGGCAGCATGGGGTGCTCTCTCTGTGCTTTGTATAGGAGCCTGTGGGCAGTTTGAGTGAGTCTCAAGTAGCTTGTTGAAAAGAAAAAATGAATTCATGGCTGTATATTCCCGATCCCTAAAAATAAACCGCTACTTTATATCTCATTTTATAAATTATTATTCCTTTAGTCGAGAAAAACAGAGCTGTGAGTGAATAGGAAGCTGTCACTGATCTGAGTACTGTCTGATTATAAGCGAGGGAATGGGAAGCTGCCACTGATCTCAGTACTGTCTGATTATAAGCGAGGGAATGGGAAGCTGCCACTGATCTGAGTACTGTCTGATTATAAGCGAGGGAATGGGAAGCTGCCACTGATCCTAGTACTGTCTGATTATAAGCGAGGGAATGGGAAGCTGCCACTCATCCGAGTACTGTCTGATTATAAACGAGGGAATGGGAAGCTGCCACTGATCTGAGTACTGTCTGATTATAAGCGAGGGAATGGGAAGCTGACACTCATCCGAGTACTGTCTGATTATAAACGAGGGAATGGGAAGCTGCCACTGATCCGAGTATATCTGAGAGTCAAATAGAACCGTCAAATACTGCTGTGACATTGCAGTTTGCCTAATTCAAATTCTTTAGGTGTTAAAAAGTAAATTTGGGGCCTGCACTTCATATCTGAGAGTCAAATAGAACCGTCAAATACTTTGGTTACAGCACATTTTTAAACATTCTAATTTTTTAGGTGCTAAATTGTACATTTGGGGCCTGCACTTCATATCTGAGAGTCAAATAGAACCGTCAAACACTGCTGTGACATAGCAGTTTTAAACTTTTTAATTCTTTAGGTGCTAAAAAGTAAATTTGGGGCCTGCACTTCATATCTGAGAGTCAAATAGAACCATCAAATACTGCTGTGACATTGCAGTTTGCCTAATTCAAATTCTTTAGGTTCTAAATTGTACATTTGGGGCCTGCACTTCATATCTGAGAGTCAAATAGAACCGTGAAATACTGCTGTGACATAGCAGTTTTAAACTTTTGAATTCTTTAGGTACTAAAAAGTAAATTTGGGGCCTGCACTTCATATCTGTGAGTCACATAGAACCGTCAAATACTGTGGTTACAGCGCATTTTTAAACATTCAAATTTTTTAGGTGCTAAATTGTACGTTTGGGGACTGCACTTCATATCTGAGAGTCAAATAGAACCGTCAAATACTGCTGTGACATTGAAGTTTGCCTAAAACTAATTCTTTAGGTTCTAAATTGTACATTTGGGGCTGGCACTTCATATCTGAGAGTCAAATAGAACCGTCAAATACTGTGGTTACAGCGCATTTTTAAACATTCAAATTTTTTAGGTGCTAAATTGTACATTTGGGACCTGCACTTCATATCTGTGAGTCACATAGAACCGTCAAATACTGTGGTTACAGCGCATTTTTAAACATTCAAATTTTTTAGGTTCTAATAAGTAAATTTGGGGCCTGCACTTCATATCTGAGAGTCAAATACAACCGTCAAATACTGCTGTGTCATAGCAGTTTTAAACTTTTGAATTCTTTAGGTGCTAAAAAGTAAACATGGTGCCTGCACTTCATATCTGAGAGTCAAATAGAACCGTCAAATACTGTGGTTTCAGTGCATTTTTAAACATTAAATTTTTGGGGGTGCTAAAAAGTAAATTTGGTGCTTGTATTCATATCTGAGAGTCAAATAGAACCATCAAATACTGTGCTTACATTGCAGTTTTAAAATTTTAATTCTTTAGGTGCTAAAGAGTAAATTTGGGGCATGCACTTTATATCTGAGAGTCAAATAGAACCGTCAAATACTGTGCTTACATTACAGTTTTAAACATTCAAATTCTTTAGGTGCTAAAAAGTAAACATGGTGCCTGCACTTCATATCTGAGAGTCAAATAGAACCGTCAAATACTGTGCTTACATTACAGTTTTAAACATTCAAATTCTTTAGGTGCTAAAAAGTAAATTTGGGGCCTGCACTTCATATCTGAGAGTCAAATAGAACCGTTAAATACTGTGCTTACATTGCAGTTTTAAACATTCAAATTCTTTAGGTGCTAAAAAGTACATTTGGTGCCTGCACTTCATATCTGAGAGTTAAATACAACCGTCAAATACTGTGCTTACATTGCAGTTTTAAACATTCAAATTCTTTAGGTGCTAAAAAGTCAATTTGGTGCTTGCATTCATATCTGAGAGTCAAATAGAACCGTCAAATACTGTGCTTACATTGCAGTTTTAAAATAAAAATTCTTTAGGTGCTAAAGAGTAAATTTGGGGCATGCACTTTATATCTGAGAGCCAAATAGAACCATTGTATACGGTGCTTACATAGCAGTTTTAAACATTCAAAATCTTTAGGTGCTAAAAAGTAAACATGGTGCCTGCACTTCATATCTGAGAGTCAAATAGAACCGTCAAATACTGTGCTTACATTACAGTTTTAAACATTCAAATTCTTTAGGTGCTAAAAAGTAAACATGGTGCCTGCACTTCATATCTGAGAGTCAAATAGAACCGTCAAATACTGTGCTTACATTGCAGTTTTAAACATTCAAATTCTTTATTTGCTTAAAAAGTCAATTTGGTACCTGCACTTCATATCTGAGAGTCAAATAGAACCGTCAAATACTGTTGTGACATAGCAGTTTTAAACATTCAAATTCTTTAGGAGCTAAAAAGTCAGTTTGGTGCCTGCACTTCATATCTGAGAGTCAAATAGAACCATCAAATACTGCTGTGACATAGCAGTTTTAAACATTCAAATTCTTTATGTGCTAAATAGTAAATTTGGTGTGTGCACTTCATATCTGAGAGTCAAATAGAACCGTTAAATACTGTGCTTACATTGCAGTTTTAAACATTCAAATTCTTTAGGTGCTAAAAAGTCAATTTGGTGCTTGCATTCATATCTGAGAGTCAAATAGAACCGTCAAATACTGTGCTTACATTGCAGTTTTAAAATTAAAATTCTTTAGGTGCTAAAGAGTAAATTTGGGGCATGCACTTTATATCTGAGAGTCAAATAGAACCATTGTATACGGTGCTTACATAGCAGTTTTAAACATTCAAAATCTTTAGGTGCTAAAAAGTAAACATGGTACCTGCACTTCATATCTGAGAGTCAAATAGAACCGTCAAATACTGTGCTTAGATTACAGTTTTAAACATTCAAATTCTTTAGGAGCTAAAAAGTCAGTTTGGTGCCTGCACTTCATATCTGAGAGTCAAATAGAACCGTCAAATACTGCTGTGACATAGCAGTTTTAACCCCTTCAGGACCGGCCTGTTTTTGCGATGTTTGTACGTTAAGGACCAGAGCAGTTTTAACACTTTTGTGGTGTTTGTGTTTAGCTGTAATTTTCCGCTCTCTCATTTACGGTTCCCATACAAGTTATATATTGTTTTTTTCACGACAAGAAGGGCTTTCTTTACATACCAGTATTTATATTATGTCATATATTGTATTTTAAAAAAATAATGAAATATGGTGAAAAATAAAAAAAAAAACATGTTTTTGGACTTTTACTTGAAAAATCTTTTACTTATCTACAAAAGCTAATGAAAAAAACTGCTAAATAGATTCAAAATTTTGTCCCGAGTTTAAAAACACCCAGTGTTTACATGCTTTATTGCTTTTTTTTGCAAGTTATAGGCCTATAAATACAAGTAGGAAATTGCTGTTTCAATATATATATATTTTAAATGTATCAATAGTGACCTTGTAACACCGTTATCTATCATAAATCCCTGAAACACACCTAACATGTACATATTTTTTTAAAGTAGACAACCCAGGGTATTCAAAATTGGGTATGTCCAGTTTTTTTTAGTAGCCACTTAGTCACAAACACTGGCCAAAGTTAGCATTTATATTTGTTTGTGTGTTAAAAATGCAAGAAACGCTAACTTTGGCCGGTGTTTGTGACTAAGTGGCTACTAAAAAAGGCTGAACATACCCCATTTGCAATACCTTGGGTTGTCTTCTTTTGTAAATGGTATGCCATCATGGGGCTAATTCTCATTCCTTGGCTACCATACGCTGTCAAAGGCAACCTAACCAATCTGACAAATTTCAATAAAAAAAATCAAGCCTTATATTTGACCCTGTAACTTTCACAAACACTATAAAACCTCTACATGTGGGGTACTGTTATACTCAGGAGACTTCGCTGAACACAAATATTAGTGTATCAGAACAGTAAAATATATCACAGCAATAATATCCTCAGTGAAAGAGCTGTTTGTGTGTGAAAAATGCAAAAAACTTCACTTTCACTGACAATATCATCGCTGTGATATGTTTTACTGTTTTGAAACACTAATATTTGTGTTCAGCGAAGTCTCCCGAGTAAAACAGTACCCCCATGTACAGGATTTAGGGTGTCATAGAAAGTTACAGGGTTAAGCACAGTGCTAGCAAATTAAATTATCTGGACTTTTGGCCTGGGTTGGCAGGCAGGTCCCTCAAATTGCAATCATTAAAATTACTTAATTAGGTAAAAATATTACATAAATATGCACGTAGAATTTTAATATATATACATATTTATATATTTGACGTCTACGTGTATATTTATGAAATTATTAATGTAATTTTGTATGTGGACATATGTATATTTCGTATTATTTTTATTTATTTATTTATACATAGATATATATATCATTACATTCTAAGTGTATTTTGATATAAATATATATATATCAATATCAAAATACTGTTAGAATAAAATTGAATATATATATATAATTTTTTTTTAATTATTAAAAATTATTTTTATTTTTTGTTATTTATTTTTATTAACATATTATTTGTATTTTATAATAATATATATATACCATATATATAGTTATTATATATATTGTATATATTCGTGTGTAATTTAAATATAAGTGTATTTTTATATTAATATACGTATATATAAATATAAAAATACACTTAGTGTGACATTATATATATGATACATATACATATATTATATATAGATATAATACATGTATATATATCATATATATATACACATATTATAATTTTTTTTACACTGATTTTTTGTTTTACACTTTATTTAATGATTTTTTACTTGCAGGGAGACTGCCTGTCAGCACAGACAGTCCCCCTGCAGGCAGATACACAGACCCCTATTGCGGTCATGTGATCGAGTGATCACATGGCCGTGGGGTCCTGATCTGCCGAGGGGGGACTGCCCGGGCAGACAGGCAGTCCCCCTGGACCGGGAGGAGAGCTGATCGCCGCCGTGGGACCGACGGCGATCAGGTAAGTAGCCCAAAACCGTTATGACGGTTCAGGACCGTCAGCGGTCCAAACGCACGTTTTACCGCTGACGGTCCTGAACCGTCAGCGGTCCTGAAGGGGTTAAACATTCAAATTCTTTAGGTGCTAAATAGTACATTTGGTGTGTGCACTTCATATCTGAGAGTTAAATAGAACCGTCAAATACTGTGGTTACATCGCACTTTCAAAAATTCAAATTTTTTGGGTACATTTGCGGCCTGCGGTGCATTTCTTGCAGTCCAATAAACTAAAAAATGTAAATAAAAAAAATAAATAAAAGAAATTGTTGACTATTGGTGGTTACATTGTCGCCTGACATAAGAAATCTGTTAGTTTGGTGGGTGAACACAAAGAATGAAGAGAGTGTCAAAGAAGGGACGTGGCCCTGGTCCTGGTGCTGCTGGTGTTGGTGGAGCTCCTGTTGCAAGGAGAGGACGTGGTCGATCTGTACCAGCTACACGCACAAGTGAAACACCTTCCTCGGGTGCGAGTACGCGACAGAACTTTCTGCGTTTAATGGTAGGCCAGAATGCCGCTCTACGAATGGTGAGGCCAGAACAAGTACAGGCAATAGTAGATTAGATGGCTGACAGTGCCTCCAGTTCCTTCACATTGTCTCCCACATGGTCCCCTGCTGAAATCTCAGAGTTGGCACCTGCAGCCCATGGCCATCTGTCTTTCACCTAACCCCTTTGCAAATCAGCCAAGCAGTCTGAGCCACAAGTCATGCAACAATCTCTTATGCTTTTTGATGACTCTGCTGGCGGGGTTTCCATGGGCCATCCACCTAGCCCTGCCCCAGAAGTGAAAGAGATTGAGTGCACTGATGCACAACCACTTATGTGTCAGGATGTGGACATGCAAGGACCACTGCAGCACGTCTCTGATGATGACAAACACAGCGGCAAACTACTGTGGCTTTCTGCAGTGTGCAGACCGGCAAGGAGGCCAGGTTTGAGGAGTGGGTGGAAGATGATGTGGAGGATGATGAGGTCCTAGACCCAACATGGAATGAAGGTCATGCAAGTGACGTGTGCAGTTTGGATGAAGAGGTACCAGCACAGAGGTACGAGCACAGCATAAAATAGAGCAAGGTGCAAAAGCGGAGCGGCCATCCCCTAGACGGTACGCCTGCTACTGCCCACCGCACCCAGGGACCGAGCACACCAAAGCCAGATCCAAGGAGTTCCCTGGCATGGCAGTTCTTCAGACAATGTGCTGACGACAAGACACAATTGGTTTGCACGCCGGAAGTGAGGCATAAACGTGCTAAACCTGAGCACAACCTGCATGACCAGGCATCTACATGCAAAGCACGAGCTGCAGTGGAGTAAGCACCTCAAAAAACAAGAACGGTCTCAGGATCCTCCTGCTTCCTCTTCTGCTGCTGTCTCGGCCTCTTCCTCCACCTCTGGAGTGACAGTGGCACCTGCCACCCCACAAACAGAGGATGTGGCAGCAACACCACCATGTCCGCCACCATCCCCAAGCATCTCCACACTGTCCCATGGAAGCATTCAGCTGTCCATCTCCCAAACACTGGAGAGAAAGAGGAAGTACCCCCCTAGCCACCCGCGATCACTGGCCCTAAATGCAAGCATTTCAAAATTCGTGGCCTTTGAAATGCTGTAATTTTGTCTGGTGGAGACGGACAGTTTTAAAAACCTGATGGCGGTGGCTGTCCCACAGTACGTGGTTCCCAGCCACCACTACTTTTCCAGGCGAGCCATCCCTTCCCTGCACAACCAATTGGCGGACAAAATCAGGTGTGCACTGTGCAACGCCATCTATGGCAAGGTCCACATTACCACAGACATGTGGACCAGTAAGCACGGGCAGGGACGCCATATCTCCCTAACTACACACTGGGCAAATGTAGTGGCGGCTGGGCCTGAGGAGGATAGCAGTTTGGCGCATGTCCTTCCGCCACTGAGGATTGCAGGGCATTTTTCTTTGCCTCCTGTTGCCTCCTCCTCCGCTTCCTCCTCCTCTACCATCACCTCATCTAGGCAGCGTAACACCTTCACCACCAACTTCAGCACAGCCAGGGGGAAACGACAGCAGGCTGTTTTAAAACTCATAAGTTTGGGGGAAAAAACCCACACCGCGATGAGCTGTGGACGGGCATGGAACAACAGACCAATGAGTGGTTGTTGCCACGGAGCCTCAAGCCCGGCCTGGTGGCGTGCGATAATGGTCAAAATCTTGTAGCAGCTCTGGGCCTAGCCAGTTTGCCGCACATCCCTTGCCTGGCACATGTTCTGAATTTGGTGGTGCAGAAATTCCTGAAAAACTACCCAGATATATTAGAGCTGCTGCAGAAAGTGCGGGCCATCTGTGCGCTCTTTCGGCATTCTCACCCTGCTGCTGCTCGCCTGTCTGCGCTGCAGCGTAACTTTGGCCTTCCCGCTCACCGCCTCATATGCGACGTGCCCACAAGGTGGAACTCCACCTTGCACATGCTGGAGAGACAGTGCGAGCAGCAGCAGGCGATAGTGGAGTTTCAGCTGCAGCACGCACGGGTCAGTCGCTCTGCGGAACAGCACCACTTCACCACCAATGAGTGGGCCTCCATGCAAGAACTGTGTGCTTTTTTGCACTGTTTCGAGTACTCCACCAACATGGCCAGTGCCGATGACTCCATTCTCAGCCTTACTATCCCGCTTCTATGTCTCCTTGAAAAAACGCTTAGGGCGATGATGGAAGAGGATGTGGCACAGGAGGAAGAGAAGGAGGAAGAGGGGTAATTTCCACGATTATCAGGCCAGTCATTCACAAGTGGCTTGGAGGGTGGGTTCCTGCACCAGCATAGGCCAGGTACACAATTGTCCAGCCAGGACACAGTTCTGGAGGATGAGGAGGAGGATGATGAGGATGAAGAGGAGGAGGAGGAACCGTGTTCACAGCAGGGTGGCACCCGCAGCTCGTGGGCATCACTGGAGCGTGGCTGGGGGGATACGGAGGACAAGGTTGATACACCTCCCACAGAGGACAGCTTGTCCTTGCCTCTGGGCAGCCTGGCACACATGAGTGACTACATGCTGCAGTGCCTGCGCAATGACTGCCGAGTTGCCCACATTCTAACTTGTGCTGATTACTGGGTGGCCACCCTGCTGGATCCCCATTACAAGGACAATGTTCCATCCTTAATTCCCTCACTGGAGCGTGATCGGAAGATGTGTGACTACAAGCGCACGCTGGTAGACCAGCTGCTGAGGGCATTCCCAACTGACACCGGGGGCTCAGTGGAAGCACAAGGTGAAGGCAGAGGAGGAGGAAGAGGTTGCCAAGGCAGCTGGGGCGCCGCCAGCACTTCAGATGGCAGGGGTAGCTTTGTCAACTTTGTCAACATGCCACAACAACCAGCACCACCATCTGATACGGAACGTCTTAGCAGGAGGCAGCATTTCAGAAACATGGTGGAACAGTACATGTGCACACGCCTACACGTACTGACTGATTGGTCTGCCCCATTCAACTTCTGGGTCTCTAAGCTGGGCACATGGACTGGGCTTTCCCTTTATGCCTTGGAGGTGCTGGCCTGCCCTGCAGCCAGTGTATTGTCTGAACGTGTGTTTAGCACGGCAGGGGCTTTATCACAGACAAGCGCAGCCGCTTGTCCACAGCCAATGTGGACAAGCTCACATTTATTAAAATTAAGCAGGCATGGATCCCACCAGACTTGTCTGCACCTTGTGCAGAATAGACATTTATACCAGCCTCACCCAGCCATTGTTATACTCGAGTGCACTTATTCTTTGTTTTCTTTTTTTACATGTCCCAATATTTTGGGGGCTACCCCAATAAAAAAAACAAAAAAACAGTGTTGGCTACCTCCTCCTCCTCCACCACTGCCTATGGGTCACTTACTATAAACTATGTATACAATAGCAGAGGCTTGTGAAGGCCTTTTTTCCATGCATCAGGAGTTGTGCTCAGTTTGAACAATGAAAGAGAATACCCTGCACTCCAATCCTCTCTCAAATGGATAATGCTGGTGATCCTCCTGACAGCCATGCTTTAGATTCAGATTTATGTTCTTCCAAAGCTAAAATCAAAGATTCCATCTAGTGCTATTTTATGGCTCAGTTGTATTTTTAATTTTTATTTATTTTATGTGATTTCCCTATCCACATTTGTTTGCAGGGCACTCATCCTACTCTTACCCCAATTTTACTTCCTTTTGCAGCCCTCTAGCCATTTCCAGGACTTTTTTAGAGGCATTTTAGTGCCCAAAAGTTCGGGTCCCCATTGACTTTAATGGGGTTCAGGTTCGTGGTCAATTCGGGTCAAGTTCGAGCCCGAATTCGAACTTTTGACGAAGTTCGTCCGAACTCGGCGAACCCATACATCCAGGTGTCCGCTCAACTCCAGTGGCAATGTTATCTTTTGCTGTTGTTGTTTCTCTATACATAGTTGTTTTTGCCTATACATGAAGTTTAATTCCCAAGAAGATAGACAGACATAATTTTGACATCAATAAATAAAAACAAAAATAGCAATATGACCTTGATTTTTTTTTTAAATTAAATAAATAAAGCCATTGTAAAGTGAAGATAATATGTATTCATGCATTTGTAGTGTAAAACTTAATTACCTGAGATTCTTTCTTTGGTAGTAGTGTAGACTGCTGTGAAAACATGCATGTTTTGTAATTAAATTATTTGCAAATAATGAAATATATTTCAATAACTTTAATTGTGTATATGATGAAATTAGTATGTTGTATGTTGTATTATTATTAGTATGTTGTAATATATATATATATATATTATTATATATTATTATTATAAAAGAAACAGGAATACAGAAACTATTTATTGTATTTTCAAAACTTTTATGTTATTGGGTTTTAAAGAAACAATTAGCCTCTCTAAAAACTAAAGTGACCATGACACAGTCGGCAGTCGGGGAAAAGGTCTAACCCAAATTGGTAAAATTACAAAAAGAAGTTGAGTACCAAAAAGCCTTAAAATTTAAAGTATATTCAGTGTATTAGTTAAAAAATATCAATCATAGCACACAAAATATATATCCCTAGGGTTAAGTTGAATGTAAGCTGTCAATGTAGAAAAAAATATTATTTTGCAACCCTCTGTGAACATCAGCAATATTTACAATCTCTTTCCAACTCCGAAGAAAATAACTTCACTCCACAGGTTGCCAAAGGTTGATCACATAAGGAGATAACACGGAGTGCGGTGGCAAAGCAAGTGAGACTCGTGTGCATAAAATTTTTTGGTATACACATATATTTTTTTTTTTTTTTTTTTTTTATTTGCATTTTATAATGTCAACAGTACATACATAATATCACAAAGTATGAGTGA
Organism: Pelobates fuscus; assembly: GCF_036172605.1. Classification (NCBI taxonomy): domain Eukaryota; kingdom Metazoa; phylum Chordata; class Amphibia; order Anura; family Pelobatidae; genus Pelobates; species Pelobates fuscus. Next base: position 256,829,824 of record NC_086318.1, read on the forward strand.
ATAACATTACAGTATAATGCTTCGCAACATTCCTTTTGCGATTCGTACGTCACATTATATGTTGACACGATTTTATATTACAACATTAACAATAACTAAAGGGGGATGGGGTAAGGGGGGGTAAGGGGGGTAGGAGGTCAGAGGAAAAGTGGGTAATGAGGGAAGGATATGATGATCGTGGTTATTGCGGATCTAGAGCAGTTATATAACTTGTACAGAGGATTACAGGGCTTATCCTTCCCCCTATAGGTGGGTGTTTACATTACGATGTCCCTTAACTTCCCTGTAGAGGCATCTGCCCTTCCAGTACCTCCTATTTTGGTCTTATTAGGTAGCACAAATCTCCTTTTTTGCGCTTATTATGTACTCTTCCCATGTTTCCCAGGCGTTCACTATTACTTGCTTTGGTGGTGCATTTTTCCGCGCCATTGTTTCATATTGTTTTGTCATTTGTAATGCTGCAAGGGTTTGAGTCGCAGATGGTGACTTCGTGTTTCGCCATTGCCTGCTAATTGTTTGTAGGGCTGCCACTATAATGTGATATATGAGGTATACTTGGGATTTTGTGATGTCTGTGGGGAAAAGTTGTAATAGATATACCTCAGGTGTTAGGGGTAGGCAGATGCCTGTACTGTCTTGTATGATTTTATGTATGTCTTTCCAATACGTATCTAATTTTGGACATGACCACCATATATGTAGCATGGATCCTTTGTGCTGCATGCATCGCCAGCATGTGTCTGGTATACTTGGATTCCCCTTGTTGAGTCTGGTTGGAACCATGTACCATCTATACATAAGTTTGCGTGTTATTTCTGCATGGGAGGCACACAAGGAGAGATTTCTATGTCCCCTGAGTATTCGGGCCCATTGATCTCGAGTGATAGGGGTTTTTAGTTCCCGGTCCCATGCTTTTATGAATGTATGTTCATGAGAGTCACTCATGGAGTTATAGATTGTGTATATTAAGGATATTAGTTTTTTCTTTGGTTTTAGGTTGAGACAGATGGATTCTATCTCTGTTAGTTGCAGGCCTGATTGTGGATGGTATGAACAGATTGTTTGTGCCTTGTACCAGGACGTTAATTGCATGTAAGAAAAAAGAGCTATGGAGGGTATCCCGAAGTTTTTTTGGAGCTCTAGAAATGGTTTCAGTGCTGAACCTTGGCTTATTTGATAGAGAGTGGTGATGCCATGGTTGTGCCACATCCGAACCGGGAATCCCGGTATTGCTATGGATAGTATCGCTAGTGGTGTCGCTAGGGATATGTTCCCTTTTAATATATATGCCTCCCCGAATTTATCCCAAATTTGTAGCGTGAGTTTGGTGGATGGGAGCATAGTCTTATACTTAGGTCTGAGCTTTCTAGACATCCAAGCTAACGTAGATACTTTGAAGTTATTGGTGTAATATGCTTCTATATGGACCCATTGCGGGGGACTTGGCGTACCAGTGGCCGCCACAAGCGAACTTAATATTGCCGCTTTGTAGTAATTAGTTACATTCGGTAACCCCATGCCCCCTTTCCCCAATGGCTGATGTAGGGTGGTCTTCGCTATCCTAGGTTTAGCTTTATTCCATATGAATAAGGATATCATTCTTTGTACTTCATCTAGATAATGTTTTGGTAGTGCCAGCGGGATGTTTCGAAAGAGGTATTGCAGTCGTGGGAGAAGAAGCATCTTTACAGTGGCTATTCTGCCCATCCACGAGATAAACTTCCCCCTCCAACTGTGTATCTGATTTTTCAGTTCCGTCAAAAGCGGCACATAGTTGGCCCTATAGATTCCCGCTATTGTTTTAGTTAGAGCTATCCCTAAGAATTTAATCTTATCTTTGCACCAGTCGAATTTAAATTTCCCTTTGAGATCCTTCAACTGAGGTGGGGGTATGTCAATGCTCATCGCCTGTGTTTTATTAATGTTCAATTTATAGTACGAGCATTGACCATATTGATGTATCAAATTTTGTAAAGCCGTTAGGGAAGCTTGTGGGCTTTGTAGGGTTAGGAGGATGTCATCCGCAAATAGTGTTATCTTATATTCTTCATTGTTTACTTTAATTCCTTGTATCAGGGGGTCATCCCTGATTAGGTTAGTGAGCGGTTCTAGGGCGAGTATATATAATATTGGTGACAGGGGGCAACCCTGCCTAGACCCATTTGAAATTTCAAAATTTTCCGAGAAAAAGCCCCCATTTACTACTTTTGCAGAGGGGCAGGAATACAATGCTTCCACCAATGATTTGAACCGTGGGGGGAATCCAAATCTCCCTAGGACCGCGCGGAGGAAGGGCCAGTGAAGCCGGTCGAAAGCCTTTTCTGCGTCTAACGACACAACCACACTCGGCTCACCCCCTCCCCGCAGTCCACCCAACAGGTCCAGCACCTTTCGTACCCCATCCGCCCCCTGTCTACCTCTCACAAATCCCACCTGGTCTGCATGTACCAGGGTGGGAACTATCGGCGCCAGTCTATTAGCAAAAATTTTGGCCAAGATTTTTGTGTCTGTATCTAGGAGCGAGATTGGGCGCAAGTTTTGACACTTATTTGGGGGTTTCCCTGGTTTGGGAAGTGTAGCCACATGCGCCACCAGCATCTCCCTTGGCATGACCCCTGTAGTGGTGATGTTATTGTATAATGTCGTCAGGTGTGGTGCCAATATAGTAGCAAATGTCTTATAATAACAATTCGTAAAGCCGTCCGGGCCTGGAGATTTGCCAGACGGTAGTGATTTGATAGTGTTTAGTATTTCTTGGGTCGTTATGGGTGTTTGTAGTTGTTCTATTTGTATCTGAGTGAGTTCTGGTAATCGTGCACGATCCAGAAGTGTTTGGATTTCGTTGTCTGTGGGCTGATGGGTCTGATCGTCCCGTTTGAGGTTGTACAGCCTATAGTAAAATTTTGCCATCTCATTGTTAATGTCTTGGGGATTATATATTTTTGTCCCTTTATTTGTTTGTATATATGGTATTTTAGATTGGGATTGTTTTTTCCTTAATAATGTCGCTAAAAGTTTCCCTGCTTTATTGCCCTGGGAGTATTGCCTCATTTTTAAACGTTGCATAGCGTAAGAAGATTTGGCTATGTGTATGTCATTTAACCTCTTAGTAGCTGACTCGATCAGAGAGAGATGGGCGGGGTCAGGGTGTACTGTGTGTGCTGCTGTGGCATCCCTGATTGTTCTTAATAGCTTTATATATTCCTCAGTGGATTTCCGTTTTAAATGTGCTGCCCTGCCAATCAGTAGACCCCGTATGGTTGCCTTGTGTGCCTGCCATAAAGTGCTAGGGGATAAGTCTGGCGTATCATTGGTATGAAAGTAGTTTTCTAACTCCTGTGAGATGTGCTTCTGGAATGTGGAGTCATTCAGTAGAGAGTCATTTAGGCGCCACGGCGCCCGTCCTCTATGTAGGAAGGAGCTTTGTATCTCGATTGTGACTGGAGCGTGGTCAGACCACACAATGTCCCCGATTCGACATTTGTTTGTCCTCGTCATCAATGTTCCTGAGACTAGAATATTGTCTATTCTTGAGAATGATTTATGTACTTGTGAATAGTACGTAAACTCTCTGTCCTTAGGGTGTAGTGTGCGCCAAGCGTCATACAGATTGTGTTCTATCAATAAACTATTGAGGGCTTTACTCTGTGTCTTAGTCGCTAAATGTCGCGGGGAGATGCCAGGGAGCGACGTGTCCACCTGCGAGTTTAATACATGATTGAGGTCACCACATACAATGACATCGCCCGTGGTCGTGGTGGGTAATTTATTCAAGACTTTCTGTAAAAATTGTTTTTGATTTGTATTTGGGCAGTACACCCCCACCAGGATATACTCAGTGTTGTTAATTATACAGTGAAGCGCTATGTATCTCCCCTGCGTATCCTTTCGTATGCGCAATAATTCAAATGTTAGTGAGTGATGGATTAGGAAAGTCACCCCCTTAGATTTGGAAGTATTTGTTGTGTGGAACTGAGTCGGGAAATCTCTACGACCAAAGTTGGGGACTCTGTTTGTTACAAAATGAGTCTCTTGGACACATAGGATATCAATCTTATCTTTCTTCGCTTCCTCTATTAGTATGCGCCTTTTATGCGGGTGGTTCAGCCCTCTTGCATTATGAGAGCGTATTGTTATAGACATGGGTGCGGGCTAAATTTCTTAATTGGAATCCTTGTTTCTTATAATGGGAGTTGAGCTGTAACATAATGTACTGGTAAGTTATATAGAGGGCAAACAGATTTTTGTCTAGACCTCTGTGTTGTGAGTAAGGAGGGGGGAGGGAAAAACATAACCGGGTAATTTGAACTTGGGGATAGTGATCATTAATACAATTCCCTCCTTTGAGGGCGTGGTGTGGATAGTCCACACCTCGGGGTCGGAGAATCCTCAGTTCTCCCGTGTTGTGGCTGTCGAACTCTATGAGATACGAATAATTTCAAATAAAGGCTAAAGAATAAAAAATAACCTAAACGTTCATATGCGAGGCTCAAGTTCCAAATTTCACGCAATCTATTTTAGTGTACTGGCATATGTTACCCGGGGTCAAAGTAACTATGCTGTGGAGTTTCATTCCCTCAATCCCATGCGGTCACCGTCTCCCGCACTCGTATTTTCCCCACCTATTGAAGGCGCTCGACCTCTGCCCGGCCCACGACCAGTATGCACGGCACGATCACCGTGCATAGGGGTGGTGCTAGCCTGCTTCGTCAGCCGCGCACCTCTCAATCCGCCATTTCGTGGCTTTCTCGGATTTCGTTCCCCCTGCACTCCACATTTACATAAGTTTACATTACCCAGACATGCACCCTATATACATCATTTATCCTATCTACGTCTTCTCCCATGCCTCTAATAGGCACATGTTTGTGCTGCATGAAACCTGAGCCTTATCAACAATAACTGTTTCCTTGTGGGGTTTCCACTAGGACAATTAAACAATTAACCATTTTGGGTGCGCATCAATATTACATGCAATCCAATTATTTTGCAGTCTCTTTTGATAGTCCATATGTAGTATGTATTATTGTACTCAGGCTGTGAAAGTGCTTTGCGGTCCATATATTGGTCAACCGCTTCAGTGTTGTGATATTCTAAGTGTAAGATCGGTGTAACAGCATGGAGGTTTGTGAACAACATAAGCATGAGTGCGGGGTTTGTATAGTGTGATGCGGCATGATAAGCTATTTTGTGGTGCATGAGTAATACTTGCGGTCCCTGCTAATGTGTTTCTAGGTGAGTCTTTTGCGAACCGTGCTCCATTCCCTTGCTATTTTCTTTACTAGGTGCGGTGCCGACTCCGTCGAGTTGAAAGGTATGTCCCATTCTTCCAAGAGTTTGAGGCCTTCCTCCGGAGTGTGGACGGCTTTGTATGTGCCTCCTCGCTGGATCAGCATCTTAGTCGGATAACCCCATCTATATTTGGTTCCATGCTGCCTCAGTGCTTCTGCGACTTGGTGGAATGCCCGCCGCTTTTTCAGCGTTGCCGCGGATAGATCGTTGAATAATTTTACTGTGGGAAAATCTTCGTGCGGACGATTCTTATTTCTACTCGCCATGAGAACCAGCTCTTTAACGTGGAAGAAATGTGCCCGGAGCAGCACATCTCGTGGTGTCGAGTCCGGTAAGTAGGCCGGCTTGGGGACTCTATGTATCCTGTCGATCAGCATCATATCTGTTGGGATGTCTGGTGCATAGGCCCTCAGCAGGCCTCTCGCGTAGGCTTGGAGGTCTGCTTGTTGTACCGACTCCGGTACTCCTCTCAGTCGGATATTATTCCGTCTCGCTCTGTCTTCCGCATCTGCCATTTGTGTCTCCAAATGCTCTATTTTCTCCTCCAGGTGCTGGACGTGGTCCGCCATGTTATTATGGGCAGATGCAAATTCCCCCATTTTATCCTCCATCTTGGATGTACGAGCTCCCAATTCGTGCATCTCCTTCCTCATAGCCTCTGCTGTTTGTTGCCATGAGGTGACTAGCTTATTAGACAATGTGTCTAACGCATGTTCTAGGAAGCTTTTGGTAATTTGTTCCGCTTGTCCGCCATCAGCCGCGGGAAGGCTCGTGTCAGAGTCTCCTCCGCCATCCTGGGCCTCTGGCCGCGAGGTCTTTGGCGACGTCTGGCTTTTGTTGCCAAAGAAGTTCATTTTATCGGTTTTCGCCGCTAATTTTTTCGTCCTATGCGTGGACATTCTCGTTTGTGTTATGTAGGGCGTTCAGTTGTGTCGTTGAAGACTCTTATTTGTGCCTTTAAATTCTTATTTGGTAGAGTTCAGTGCCGGAGCAAGTCCTTATGCGGCCATCTTGCTCGGTGGTCAGCCACGCCCCCATCATACACATATATTTTGACAAATAGTAATGTGCATAAACTGACGCTGTTCGGTTTATAATGTGATCTTGTTTTAAGTCTCTATTCTTTATGGTAATTATTACCAGTTTTTATTTTTTAAATATAAGGGAGCATGATCTGACCAAGTCAAGATAGATATTGTCCAATTATGGTATATTTGTTAAGAACAGGTCAATTCAAGAGTAAGAACAAAAATAAATATAATAATTATTTGATAGTAGGGTTTATGTTCTCCATATATCAATTAAGCTATCCTTCTTTTAAGAATTCATAATTTTTTTTGCTCCTCTTTTTTGTTTATTGTTTAGTGTTTTTCCTTGTCAATTTTTTTAATTATCTAACTTAATATCTCTAACAGAATTACAATTTCTGCCCCAAATAATAATAATTATAATTATTATTATTATTATTATTAATATTATTATTAATATTACTGGTATTTATAAAGCTCCAACAGATTCCACAGCACTGTACAATTAGTGCAGGACATACAAAATAAGGTGACCTTGTGCAATTCTTTGGATTTGATTCATAAGTGATTCAAAAAAATTAAATATAAAATAGCATTTTTATTAGGTGCATAAACATCCACCATTCTGTAAAGTGTAATGTTGATATTACAAACTAGAATCACAGATTTACCTTCTTATCTATTTTCTTATGCAAAATTTCTAGTAAAACCGAATCTCTTATCAAAATCAAAGCGCCTCTGCTCTTTTATTTTTTTATAACATGAAGCAAATTGATACGGATAACTTTTCATATTTTAATTTCTTCGGTGAAATAATCCAGTGTGTTTCCTCTATTATTGTTAAATGTATTTTTTCTTGTTCATTAACATTTTAATGTTAAAATGCAATGCAAAACTTGGAAAATAAAATTTCTTAATTTCTCATGCTTTTTATTCATTTTAAATTATGTTTCATATGAAAATATTTGATGTGAAATGAAATCCCTATTTCTCCTTAACAAAATGATTAATAGCACATGTAGTTGCACTTAATATAAAAGAGGTAAATTATGCTTGAACAGATATAAAGCTCAAATTCTAGGTATTGTTTTGGTTCAGTACTGTGACCATTGCCATAAGGAGTTCATTGGAAATAGGAGGATTTTATAAAAAATAAATAAAAGGATGGACTGGGTAAGTGGTTCATCAATAGCACCAATACTTTTTCCTCTAACTTTTTTTTATAAACCATGTTGTTCCTTATTTTTAATTTACAGTACTCCTGTTGCAGCTGCTCTCCCCCTCTTTTTTTTTTAAAGTCTTTCATTGTAGTAGTTTTACCCTGATTGGCTGAGTTTTGCGGTACCTGCTACCTCAGCTAATATAGTTGGAATGTCGGGACGGAGCCCAATATGCAGATAGATGCTGAAGACAAAGAACCAAGTTTGCAGTACCAAAGGATTAGACAAAGAGAATAGTTGGGGAAGCTAAAGGTCAGACGGGTGGCACAAGTTCAGAAGCGATGATACACGCAAGTGTCAAAATCAGGAACAGGATCAGAATCAGGATCAGGGTCAGGATCAGGATGCAACAGGAGAGTCTCTGACGGTCTTTACACAGTCAGGAGCACAGTACAACTGAGTGAAGGGTGTGTGCGACTTAAGTAGGGAAATTGGGTGGTCTTGTTAATTGAGGTTCCACCCTGGTCTCCGCCTTCTGTATCTTTAAAAGGCTCTGTGTCAGTGTGCGCGCGCCCATTGATTCCCTTGAAATACTTCCTTCTAAGTGGTCGCACGTGGAAGCAGCAGCATTATCACAAAGAGACTTCTGTTAGTTACAATTTTCAAGAAGTGGTGCGATGTTTAGGTGGAAAACCCCATACCACATGCACAGCTAAAAAATCAAATGACAATAATACATATACTCCCAGTAGATGGCAAAATCAGGGTTGTATAGTACATGTAAGAGAAATAGCAATAATAGTACAGATCTGTAGGAAATATTTACTGCACTTACAGTGATTAGAATGTAGCCAAATCCAATATAGTAGCTAATAAGCTAGTGATAAAAATAACAATTTATTCAAACCCAAAGGTTAAAAATAATACAAGTGAAGTATAGTTAGAATATTGTAAAGCAAAATGCAAACAGGCTGCCACTTACAAGATTAAATGGTGAGTATGACGGTACATGTACCCGTTACTCACAACCACGCTCAATCACAATGTGGATTACCCATGTGGATCTGGAGTCTCTGTGCCTTTCGGCTGGTGGAGTTGCAGTATTAGCTGTGTGAATGCCGTTTGTCTTTCCCAGGCAATCTCAGCTCCGCCCACCTGTATGCATATTGCATCACATCTATGCGTTTCGCCCTACACAGATGGCTTCGTCAGGACGTCTGATGCTATTTCAGTCCTTACCCGTAAGGGCTAATAAATGGGCAAATTTTCAATCTCTGATTGGTGAGATCTTGAAGCTTGGATTTGCATAATGCAATCTCTCTCAAGCTTCTGAATGTTCCGTGATTTAAAGTGACACTACTTGCATAGCATTATCATATATTTACGAGACACATTAAAATCTATATGTTGGGGCATGGTCTAGCGCCGGACCTGAACGGCCGCATATGAGAACTGCTCCCGGCAGACAAACCCAAAAGAGCAAGAAATAAACGGCGTACTGAGCAGAATTACCACAGACTTGCTGGCAACAGACTCCACAATGTCCCAACGACAGAAATCCAGAGGGGGGAAGGCGGATCAGGCTTCCTTCTTCCTTACAAAAACCGCGGCCTTGAAACAGCAAGAAGAGCAGGAGCAGTCACAAGATGGTGGCGACACAAGATCGAGGGAACACTCCCTCTCACCCCAAGCATCCCCAACGCACACTGCGGACGAACAACCGCTAACAATGGGGAACATGAGGGCATTTATGTCAGAATTCTCGGACAGCATGCAAAAAACAATCAAGCTTCAAATTCAAAACCTGTCCTCAGAGCTTCAGAAAGAAATCCAAGACATAGGGAATCACACAGCCCACATTGAATCCAAAATGGATGAGTATACAGTGGCACATAACAGCTTAGCAGACAAAGTTCAAGAATTTGAAGACATTTTGGAAGCGCATAGGCTCAAACTGGCTGACAGAAGACAGATCCAGAAGGAACAATCTAAGATTCCGCGGCGTACCAGAGACCATCCTGAACGCTGATTTACAGAAATATCTTTCTGACCTATTCCAATGCCTAACGCCAGAAACTCACCCAGACCAACTAATCATAGACAGAGCCCACAGATTGCGCAGGCCTACAACGGCGGCGAGAGATGTCATCGCAAGGATCCATTTCTTCCATGCTAAGGAGAGGATACTACGTGCTAGCAGGAACACAGACATGCCGGAGACCTACAGATCCATTAAAATCTGTGCAGACCTGTCGGCGGACACACTACACTTCCGAAAGACGCTGGCACCCATTACCACAACCCTGAGAGAGAACAACCTGACATACAGATGGGGATTCCCAGCCAAGCTCCTGGTTTTTCAATCAAGAAGCACTACACTCCATTACAAGCCTAGAAAACGGAATACACAAGCTCAAAGGCTGGGGGCTCCCGGTAACAGCCCAAGCCCCCTCCAAATCGGCTAAAATACCCAGGATGTCTCCGGAGTGGACAAGCCAGTGACGTAGCAGAACCCCCTCGAGTTAAAAGTTACACGTAACTATACGCTACAATATGCATACTTTGTTTATATGATTGTGATCAGTATTAAGGTCAGAAGACACTTACATAACGATTGGTCTTAACAACACAATGTCCAATCATTGGCAGCGTCACACCGCTGGTTAGATCCTGTCTCTGCCCATCTATTATTCCAGGGCACATCCCTTGGACACATACTTATATATAAATGGATGAGCACAGCTCTGCAGCAACAGTCATGTACCTAACATTAGTGTTTACGATGTACAATTGATACTCTGCTGTTTAACACTTTGCTAAGTTAATCTGTTCTATGGGCCACTCTGTTTTAAGGCTATTTGATTATGTTACAACTGCTCTGAGGGTTTTTTCTTCGGTGAGCGCTTTCCATAAGTGAAGTACTCACCCCACTACCCCCACGAGACGCACCTATCTAATGGGCGACGTAAATTGGCTCCATACAGGGGAGCCTGTACGGGCACACCACCCAAAAGTTGTTAACCCCCCCCCCCACTCTGCCCCCTGCCTGACTGTGTTCTCAAACAGTCACAACCCAAAACCTCAAACCCAAAGGTACAACAGTCAGACCCACCTCTTGTTGAGGAACAGCACGATAATACAGCCCACCCAGGAACAGTTCAGACACACTAAAGCTCCAACTGTTACCACCCCAGAACAGTATGAAATTATTGACTTATAAAGGGCTAAATTTGCCCGGTAAATGTAGATTACTACTACAGGATCTCAAAACATGGGATTGACATTGCATGCATACAGGAAACACACTTTAATAATACTAAGACTCCGAAGATTTTTACAAAAACTTTCCCGACCCAGTTCCATGCCCTCTCGGAGAATAAGACGAAAGGGGTATCCATACTTATTCATAAAGACACAGCGTTTCAAATGCAACACATCTCTATTGACCCACAGGGTCGATTCATTATTCTTATCGGTCTGTTTAACAATGTCCAGTACACTTTAGTCTCGGCATACTTCCCCAACACTGGCACAGAGAAGTACCTTGGCAAGTTACTACAAGAGATAGAAAGACAGAAACAGGGAGGACTGATTTTATGTGGCGACTTCAATTTTATCACATCCCCAGATGTAGACACGACAGCGCTCCCAAAAGGGAATAGACGAGCTGCAATGCAGTCCATGGGTAAGGCCCTGTCCAAACTACTCACACTACACAACCTATACGACAGCTGAAGGGTTATCCACCCAATGGAGAGAGACTACTCCTTCCACTCAAAAGTACACAACACGTACACCCGCATAGACACCTACTACGTAGACCAACCCACATTAGCACAAGTCTCCAATTGTAATTGTACCATGGGAAACATTACCTGGTCCGACCACTGCCCAGTGTTCCTAATCTTACATGACTCATTCCAATTTAAGGGCAAAGGGACATGGAGATTAAACAACTCCCTCTTGCATGACCACTCTTTTGTAGACCAAGTGAAGACAGACCTTGCAGACTACTTTCGCGCAAACTCCACGGGAGAAGTGGCAGGGTCAACAGTGTGGTCAGCTCACAAAGCAGTGGTGAGTGGCCTTTTTATCAGCCGATCCTCGTATATTAAAAAACGAGGTGAACAGTCCCTGTTAGAATGCCTGAAACAACTGGCAGTTCTGACCACAAAAAATAAACTATCCCCATCCCAGCCACTTGCGAAACAAATCCAAACAGTAACTGACAGACTTACTGAACTACAAGCCGCAAAAGCCGCACATTTCCTACACAGAATGAGGGCAACCTCTTACCACCATAGCGGGAAAGCCACCAAATACCTTGCTAACAGACTAAGGGAAAAATTGGCAGCCTCCAAAATACCTTACATGCAAGGGCCAAAAGGAGATAAAATACAGAACCCCCAAGATATTACAAAAGAATTTGCAACATACTATTCTAAATTGTACAACCTTAAAGATGACCCAAACATTCCCCCCTTGGAAGAAAGGCCCATCTGGGACTACCTGTCCCGCGTACCTCTCCCCACTGTGACCCAAAACCAGCTCGAATCGATACTCAAGCCCGTCACCCTGGAAGAGGTGACCCAAACCATTGCACATCTTCCAACGGGGAAATCCCCGGGAGCAGACGGCCTACCGAACCCGTACTATAAAACATTCGCAGACATACTGGCCCCACACTTAGTGCAGGTATTCCAGACAGCGACGGACACTGGGGAACTCCCACCTGAGAAGCTCTTAGCGACGATAGTTATCTTACCTAAGCCTGGTAAACCCCCTGACCAATGTAAACATTTTCGCCCCATCTCATTACTAAACACAGACGCGAAAATGTACGCAAAAATTATAGCTACTAGACTGGCCCTGATCCTACCCTTGCTCATCAAAGAAGACCAAACGGGATTCGTGGTGGGGAGACAGGGTTTAGATAACACCCGAACACTATCTTTAGTGATGGAGAAATTGAGAGGGTCTGGCCCAGGTGGACTACTTCTAGCTTTAGACGCAGAAAAAGTGTTTGACCGCCTGGGCTGGACCTTCCTCCGATAGGTGCTAGCGGCATATGGCTTTCCCCAACAGTTCATCCGACAGATTTTTGCTCTCTACTCACAACCTACAGCACAGGTGTTACAAGCAGGCTTTAAATTGGACCCATTTCAGATCATGAACAGCACGAGGCAGGGGTGCCCTTTGTCCCCACTGCTCTATGTGGTAGCCCTAGAACCCCTGCTCACAATGATCAGAACCCACCCAGACATAAGTGGTATAAACTGGCATGGCCAACAGATAAAAGTGGGTGCATTTGCAGATGATATCCTCCTGTACATTTCCCAACCTGAAAAATCCTTAATCCACATAATGCAGATAATCAAAGAATACGGGAATATGTCGTACTATTCCCTCAACACCAGCAAAACCCAAGCGCTGGGGCTCCGCTTAGACCCACTAATGCTAGCACACCTACGTACGGAATACCACTTTGAATGGCGAAGAAACGATATACAATACCTAGGGTTAACGTTTACTAGAAACGTCGCTGATATGTTCCCAACCAACTACTCTAGGGTCTGGAATGCCTGCACAACCATTTTACGTAACTGGGGACAACTATTTCTAACATGGACAGAACGTATAATAGCGATCAAAATGTCCATTATCCCGAAATTACAATACCCGTTTAGGAACCTCCCCTTACGGGCACCACAATCCTATTTCAAGGCTATACACTCAAAACTGGTACAATTTACCTGGGAGGCATAAAGGTGGAATGGCATTCACAAATGTAAAAACCTACTATCAGGCAGCAGTGCTGACTTCCCTACTGACACATCTCAATAAAGACAACCAACCACAGTGGGTGGCAATGGAAAAAATAAAAATTAGAGCCTTTACCACTACAAACTTGATATGGCTGGACAAGAAAACTAGACCGGGCACCCCACACATGCCTACACAACTTAAACTGGCAATGCAACTATGGGATATGCACAGACACAAATTTGAGATGGCTAAACCACTCTCCCTAGCAACACCCATAGAGGCCATAACTTATTGCATCCCAACTTTCCATGCTACGCCGTGGAAAGAAAAGGGGGCCACACACCTGTCTCATGTCTTTGAAGCGGGCAAACTAATAGATTTCACGAGACTCCGTTCCACATATGACCTCCCAAACACATCGCAATTTTCACACCTCCAACTCAAAACCTTTTTAAGCCGTAAGAACAAAGACAGGACAGAAACCAGTTACTCACCACAGGCGCTCACACCTTGAGAACGGATTGGGATAGTGGGGAAACTCCCCCCAAAATTCAAACAATTATCCGATTGCTACAAGCATCTCCTGGTCTACCAACCCTTTCATAGTTCAAAACAGGCAGATAATTGGAACTTAGACTTGCAGACTACAATCACCGAAAACCGGTAGAAACGCATTATTTCTTCTACGAGAAGTTTGATCAAATCTGCTCCACTGTTAGAACAACACTAGAAAACAACATATAGGTGGTACATGGTACCAGCCCGGTTACACAAACTATACCCGCACACACAACCAACATGTTGGAGATGAAAACAGGAGGTAGGGTCAGTCATCCACATCTGGTGGCATTGCCCTCGCCTAGTTCGCTACTGGAAGGAGGTACATAAACTCATCATAGATGTCACCAACACAACCTTGCCCTTTGAACCCACAACCTTCCTATTACTAGATTATCCTAATGGTATACCCACACCGTTAAGAAAAATAATGTGCCATATCTTACTAACTGCACAAAAACTGATAGCAAGGAACTGAAAAAACCCACAACCCCCCACAGTTCCCACCCTTGTTCAAGACATAGATAGGCAACTAATTTATGAAACATGGTTTATAAAGACATACCCAGAAACACACCGACACCAGGACACGTGGGAACGGTGGCGTAAGTGGAGAAGGGACACCCCAAGTTAGGGAGCACAACCACAAGATGGGCAAAATACCATGGGATTGGGAACGGGTGTAGGATGGGAGGTTGGAACCACAGGAGACATGTGACATATGAGATATGTATCCTACAAACCCAACACACTACCGACCATGAGTACCGCAGGAAAGCAACACAGCAGACAGGGGCCTGCTTGTCAGGAGATAGATATATAATTGGATAATGTAACTAAACTGGGAAAACTGTAACCCATTGTATCGTTACTCACTGTACTGTACAATGTTGTATTACCTTGTGGAAACTTGTAACAATGACTGGAATTGTGAATACCCCCCCCCCCCCTCTTTCCTTCTGTACCCCCCCTCTCCTACTGTTTTACAGTTGTGAAAAATAATAAAATACAAATTACAAAAAAATCTATAGGTTAGTAAAACTAAATATCTATTAAAAACAAATATCAAATAACAGATGTTAATACAGGTGAAAACTTTACTATGATTCAGACAACAAACTTCATAAATAATCATACAGTTAAATAGCATATTAAAACCTATTGGTTTACTAAAGGAGAAAACCATAAAAAAACAAAAAAATAAAAAAAAAAATATTAGAATGTTACAGCCAGTTCATAGTATTGATCTTATTATATATTCTATGTATTGCAGGAAGAACAAGTGATAGTAAAAGTATATTACCCCATTAACCCGGATGGGTGTCATAAAAACGTGTATATAGTGAGTTTAGCACACCAAAGAGCATAACATATAGCAGGGTGCAATGAAAATAAAGAAATTAGGTGGATATTATACATTTAAAAATCGCAATCTGAAAAAAAAGGGTGCGTTGTTAAAAATATAACTAATTTAAAAAATTACTAAATCATTATTTAATCCATTTGTACATTATTTAATCTATTTGTACAAATATCCACCTCATCTCCGTACAACCCAAATGTTGCATAAAATTGCCTCCTCTTCAGTTCTTACTAAACTGTTGAATGCCCATAAAATCTAATAAGGATGGATCTGAATTATGAAACTCTTGGAAATGTAAAGAAACATGATGTGGTGAATACTGTCTTTTAATATTATAGGCATGTTCGCATATCCTAATACGAAGTTGTCTTGTTGTTCTGCCTATATATCTCAGTCCGCAGGGGCAAGTTAGCATGTATATCACATTTTTTTTATTGCAGGTTATAAGATCTTTTATTTGGTGTGTCTGTCCGTTTGCCTTGAATTATTTAATGCACTGTTTTCTTCTTAATGTATTGCGAACAAATCATTTAGACTACTCGGTGACACATCCACTTATATCAAACTACCATACAACCCCACTTTAGAAATAAAAGAGAAATTCCCTAATCTGATTAATCAAGGCTTTTAAGAAGGGGTTTTAAATACTAAAGAGAAGACTACATAGGAATTAAGTTTGAAAGAATACCTATTTTTTACTTCCTCCTAAAACTACATAAAAACAGGTATAACCCCCCCGGGAAGACCGATCATCTCAGGCATCAATTCGGTATTCTGCAGACTCTCTGAATATATAGCTTGCATATTACAACCATTGGTGAAAAAATGCCCATCGTATCTGAAAGATACTAAAAGTATATTAAATGAATTACACCAAACCAAGTGTCAGGAAGATTTTCTACTTTTCACAGCGGATGTGTCCACCCTGTACACTAATATTGGCCACGAGTTGGGCATAAGAGCAGACAACCATTATTTGAACAATACCTCTTTTTATCCTAGTAACCAAAAACAATTTGTCTAAGACTCCATTAGACCTTTTCTAGAGAATAATTACTTCTGGTTCAACAACGAGTTTTATCTACAGATATGTGGAACGGCGATGGGCACCGAGTTCGCTCCTAGCTACGCCAACCTTATTATGGCCCATTGGGAAACTCACCATATGGGAGAAGGTAGTGGCTGGGAAGCAAACTTGGTTCTCTATAAGCGCTACATGGATGATTTTTTTTTATTTGTAGAGAAGGAGAACAACGTTTAAATTATTTTATTAAGTAAATCAACTCTAATGATTTGGGCATTAACTTGATGTTTAATTAATTTTTTTTGTTTAATCTTTTTTTTTAATCTATCGATGTGAACAGTTATATAGAGACTAGTAGTTGTAACTACAGTCCTTGGCTTAAAAATATACCAAAAAGCCAATAAATAGACATGTGCTATTCGTTTCGGTCCGAATTAAAATTCAGCCAAATTTCGGGTAATTCGGACATTCGGGTGCTTCCGAATGTCCGAATTGCCGAAGTGCCGAATTGCCGATGTCCTGAAGTTCCAAAATTCCCGAAGTGCTGAGGTGTCGAAGTGCCGAAGTGCCGAAGTTCCGAAGTTGCCGAAGTTCTGAAGTGTCAAAGTGCCGAAGTGCCGAAGTTCCGAAGCACAGTATTGCCTAAGTACTAATATACTTACCCAGTGAAAGAAGAAGAATTTTACACTGTATACAATTTCAAATAAAAAGTATACAAACATAGACAGGATTCAGCTGTAAGCATTTGCAAGTAACATGCATTCATATAAAATGTAAGTTACTTAGCCAGTCATGTAATGACAGGAATGAATAAGTAGATGACTCCCTAATTCCCACAGTATTAGGGAGCTATCTACTAAAAGGCTGAAAGACCTAAATTGGTCTTTCAGCCAAATTTACTAATACTAAGTAAAGATTACTTAGTATTAGTAAATTATTAACAAGATAGAGGGTGAAAGGTGTTGGACTAGCCAACTACAGAGCCTCTATGGAGGTTACAGGAGGTATAAGGGGCTTGACCCCAGGATAATTTAAACAAACAAACAAACAAAGATAATGGGATGGAAGGGCCACTCACACATAGTGGGTGGAGTCCATGCTCATTCACAAATATATACCTATATGTATTATGTATATACCTATATGTGTTACTATATGTAAACGTAACATAAAGAGGGGTTATAAACCTTTATTAGAAAAATAATAATGCTAAAAATTGGTAGAAGACTACCAAGAGTAGATACACCAAACCAGTGTGAATTAAGGTGAAATTAAACACTTAATAAAAATCTGGGAGAAACGCTCCTATATTGCATATAGTCATCTGTAGGTGAATCTATATAAAGGGACCAATTTAGTACATTGTATAGAGCCTATGGATAGGTTAAATATAAGGTTTATATGGACCCTAAATATATAAGTAAAGGGAGCAGAATCTAGTCTAGTCCTCAGTAGAAATCAAGAAAAGCAGTGGATTTAGTAGCGCCAGAAAGTTGTCATGTGTCTGGGAAATAGTGGTAGGGATGTTCAGTGCCTGGCAGTGGTTATAGTGCCAAAAGGAACAAAAAACTGTAGTCACTAATACAGGCAATTGTGTATAGGAGATGCACTAAAAATGGCTTACTTCTGTAGAGTAAAGCTAGAAAGCGCACCAATATGCACATAGGTACTGGGGTTTTTCAGTGTATATAGAGCAATCTCTCTGGTGGTAATAGATGTCCCTAAAGACATAAGATACATGTAAGTTGAGAGAAGTGGGGGTAATCCTGATCTGTCAGTCTGATTAGGAATCCCCCAAATAGAACCAAAACAGTACCCTGAAATGCCCTGGACTAACTGTCTAGCTCACACTGTGGCAATCTAAACTCACTGCTGCTTCAAGGCAGCCTAAAAAGTATCCATACAATCCCATAAAATTACTTAAGCATATCTAAAGAGGAAACTGTATACATAATGAAACCCAGATGAAAATAAAAATAAAAAACAAAAGTAGATCCAAATCAAAATAATTGCATCGGCAAAAAGGTGGCTCGACGCGCGTTTCAGCGTTTCAATGCACCTTTGTCAAGAGCTAGTCGGTGACTGGGCTGAGAGCTGATTATAAATGGGTATAAGTGCCTCCCTTGAGTAAAAGCCCACCAATCCATGTCCGGGAGCAGCCCATGAAACGTTTGTCATGTTGGTACCACCTCCTGTATGTCTTATCCAATGTGGTACGGAGTAGTCATGGTAAAACTCCGATCAATGTAAAGAGGGAGGATATTATATTTTATTCACAAATATCTAAAGTAATAGTGAATGACAGCGATGGGTAAGTGTATGAGTCAAAAGAATCCAGATACTTAGTGAGTAAATGGGTTAAATATCCTACATGTCACCATATCGGTCTCGATGGCTACAGATCCTGTTAAACATATTCGGTTCTTACAGGAAAAATCATGGTACCAAAAAGGTATGGTGTTAAAAAGTCATAACATCATAACTCGGAAATCGAGTGGTACCATACCTAGGGCATTCTTCCATTAATGTTACCACTCGATTTCCGAGTTATGATGTTACTACTTTTTGACACCATACCTTTTGATACCATGATTTTGTCTGTAATAACCGAATATGTTTACTGTGGCTGCTAACTGTAAAAAAAAAAAAAAAAAAAAAAAAAAAAAAAAAAGTCCCACCCTGACCTATTGACCCCCCCCAGCCCCCACCCTTGAGCGGCGGGTGGGGCCCTAAATAAACCCCTTTTTTGGGGGGTAAGGGGTGACTAGGGGTTTGTGGACCCCTAGTCACCTGGGGGGAGGATGGTTAAATTTTCATTTAGGGCCCCCACCCACCGCTCAGGGTGGGGTCACGGGGAAGGACATTAGGTCCCACCTTATTCTTCTTTAGGGCCCCCACCCACTGCTCAGGAGTGGGGGCCAGGGGGGAGGACATTAGGTCCCCCTTTATTCTTGTTTAGGGCCCCCACCCACCGCTCAGTGGTGGGGGCCAGGGGGAGGACATTAGGTCCCCCCAATTTGTATTTAGGGCCCCCACCCACCGCTCAGGGGTGGGGGCCAGGGGGGAGGACAATACGTCCCCCCAATTTGTATTTAGGGCCCCCCACCCGCCGCTTGGGGGTGGGGGCCAGGGGTATGGACATTAGGTCCCCCCTTATTCTTGTTAAGTGCCCCCACCCGCCGCTCAGAGGTGGGGGCCGGTGGGGAGTACAATAGGTCCTCCCCCCTTTTTTACTTTAGGGCCCCCACCCGCCGCTCAGGGAGGGGGGACCCTTTTTTTTTTAACAGTGAGCTGTCACAGGCCACAGTCGCGGTATAGCGAGTAGGGGCACAATTTACTAATACTAAATAATTTTTACTTCGTATTAGTAAATTTGGCTCAAAGACCAATTTAGGTCTTTCAGCCTTTTGGTAGATAACTCCCTAATATCGTGGGAATTAGGGAGTTATCTACCAAGCGACTGCAAGAAAAGTCATGAAATGCCGGAGTTCCGAAGTTGCCAAAGTTGTCGAAGTTCCAAAGTTGCTGAAGTGCCGAAGTTCCGAAGTGTCTAAGATCCGAAGTGTCTAAGTGTCATGACATGAAGGGGTGCTGCCCTGCAATAGCACTGTCCCTTTAAGTGTGGGAACCAACTTAGCAGAGAAATAATTCTAGGACACGATAAATGGAGTAATAAAGAAAATGTATTAAGGCAAACCAAAAGGATATAGATATATATAATATATATACAAAACAAAATATGACAATGCCACAAATATATAAATATATACAATAACCCAATATATACACTAGAGCAGGCAGAGTCCACGATAGTCCTAGGCAAAGGTAAAGGCTTAGTCAGGTTAGTGCAGCCACCAAGTACAAAATGAACCTCAAGGGGCCAAGTCCTAAGCAGGTCACACAGAAATAATGCAACAGTCAGAATCACTGGAGAAGGAGTCTAGACAGGAACACTGCAGGCGAACACTGGAACAGGAGGCACAGGACACAGGACCATAAGGACATCGGAACACCAGATCAGGAAACACAAGATACTCAGGATACTCAGGAAACAAGACACAGGAGACAGGAGACAGGAAACAGGAGCCAGAATCACGGGAGCCAGGAAACAGCAGGTACAGGGTCAAGGATAGAGGATAATGATCTGACAGGGAGTGAGGGGAGAAACCAGAATATATAGGTGCTAAACAAGGGCCAGGTGTAGTGCCTAACGAAAGGAAATGAGAACAGTGCCAAACAGAAAGAGTGGTGAGTGCGAGTACTGCACGAGGGCATGTCGACTAAGGAATGTCGTGACAGTACCCCCCCCTTAAGGAGCGACTCCCGGCGCTCCAAAACCCAAAGATCCCCCACGGGTGACAGAAGGAAATCAGGGCCACCCAACCAGTAGAGGAAAACAAGGAGGAGGCTTAGAAGGAATGAGAGGTGGACAATCCCATGGGAGAAACCAACGAGGCAGAATAGAAACATACAAAAGCAAGGACTGTAGAGTAACATTTAGCAATAGAAGGGCAGACACAGAAACAGAAGGTAAAGGCACATAAGATAAGAAACACTCCATACCAGTGACCGACAAATGTGTTAACCCACTAGATCTGGGACTATTGCTAGTAACAGGTTCATCACTCAGAAGTCCTGGGTCTGACTTGGTTTCTGGCTTGTGGGATCCTCGGAACAAAGACTGCGATGCAACTTCAGTCGAAGGGAGAACAGTCTCTGCGTAATCTTGGGTAGGTACCACTGGAACCAAATAAGGAGAATCCCCTAAATTAATAGGTACAGGATCAAGAACATTCTGCGAGCCTTCCTCCACAGACCGCAGATATGCATCAAGGAACGGTTCCCCAAATTTCTCCGAGCACGGGGCTAACCGAAGCAGAGACGACTCTCTCTCAAATTGACATTTTTCTGTAGCGGCTAGAGATACCTGATTAATGAAATCATTCTCTTCTTCCCTTGTGAACTCAGCTTGAGGTAGTTCTTTATTTGTCGTAGATAGACTTTCAACTGAAGGCAAGTCTTCATTTAATACTTGCTGGAGTTTAGGTGGAGTGATAGACATCATGGTAACTGAAATGTCATAGAAGGAGCTTCCTTCATCATGGGAACAGGTACCTCCTTGTTCGGTTTCACTCCCTTCCTTTGGCGTTTGGTTAAGCGGCTGATTAGAATAATCTTCGGCGCTTGGTTCAGGTACAAGCTTGGTAGTTGGGGTTTCCTCTTGCAGCAGAGAAATTGTTCTACCAGAGCATGTAACTTGAAGAACTGTAGAGTCTTCTTCAGGCTGTGGGTTTAGAACAAGCCTGGTCTCATTTAGATTCTTCTCTTGGGCTTGATCCATCACGGGTTTGTCACGTTGCACCCAGTCGGAGTCTTTGTCTTCTGTTTGAAGATAACTGTCTTTTTTACTTGGCGACAACTCATTTTCCACAGTTGCGGTTGTGAGAGGGGTGCCAATCTTCAAACCCCCAGAGGTAGAAGGGTTAAAATTGGAATCATCAAGCCTCCCCACATCAAAGTCATGAGCTGCCTTTGGCACAATAGCCTCTTCTTCCACTGGTTGTTCTGAAGTTTTCACCTTTGGTTCTTCAGCCTTCTCAGCCAGTGTCTTGAAAGAAGTAGGTCGTTTACCACGTCTCCTACGTGGTGACTTTTTGACAGGAGATTCACCTTCAACGAGATTGGTCCTCAATTTCAATGGTCCAACCTTGTCGTCACTTGCATCACCCGGAGCACATTTTATAGGTGACTCTTCTAGTTCGGATGCATTGTCCTTTGTGGGACAGGCCTTCAGATCAGATCCCGTTACCTGGTTAAGGTCACTGGTGGTCTCCTCAATTGGCACGGTGAGGTAGGAATTCGTATCTCTAGTTGCAGACTCAGGGGAGTCTGTTTCTGCTTCTGCTTCGTGGTTGGGCAGAGTTTGCTTGAGACTTTCTCTGACCAGACTTGTACCCTCTTGAACGGTGTTGAGATCGTTCATCTTGGTAGCCGGTAGCTTCACCTTGGGAATAGGCGAGTGGATCTTGCAGAAAAGAGACGGTAATATATGGGTACTATGGGTCTCTGGTACTGAGACAACAGTAGGAAACTGCGTACTGGTACTACCTTCCCATTCAGACTGCTCGTCCTCTAAAGCTGCTATGCAACGAGCACCTAGTTCATCAAAGACTTGGTCCATGAGGGGATCGCCAGTGCTGTATAACCCCTCAACATCTTCGTCTTTTGTTTGGGCAGGAAGGCATTCAGCTTTAATTTCCAGAGGGACTTCGGTTTTGCAGTCGGGAGGACCAACAAGCCATTTTCCCAAGTCAGAGTCAGGAGGATTTGTTATGCTATGTACATCAGAAAAGGGAATACCATCATTATTATCAGGCATAAAGACAGTCATTCTTTCTTGTACAAGATCAATAATAAATTGCACTTCAGGTAACAAGATTATTGTGCATTACTCTCACTTGTCTCTGCAAATATGATACAGATTTTTTATGTGATATCTCTTTAAGAGACATACGGATAAGTGTATACACCCTACTTATCACAGGAGGCTCTCAACCATATATCGCAATTAGGTAACTGAAAAAGCAATGAATCACATATGTTTTTGTGAAAAGTTTGAAGTTCATAGATAAATCCACATAATACAGATTTCTGGATTTGACAGGAGACATCTATAATAGATAAGCATAAATTAGAGGCCTTTCCAATCTGCCGCTGAATTTTTCCTAACTGATTACAACAAGTCTCAATGAGAGCACACTCTTGCTGTGAATCAGCGTGAATACCAACAAGGTTCTTCATTGTGATCCTAGACATTATACTCTGCCGGTTCCAAGTGGTCAGATCATTCTGTCATGACATGAAGGGGTGCTGCCCTGCAACAGCACTGTCCCTTTAAGTGTGGGAACCAACTTAGCAGAGAAATAATTCTAGGACACGATAAATGGAGTAATAAAGAAAATGTATTAAGGCAAACCAAAAGGATATAGATATATATAATATATACAAAACAAAATATGACAATGCCACAAATATAAAAATATATACAATAACCCAATATATACAATAGAGCAGGCAGAGTCCACGATAGTCCTAGGCAAAGGTAAAGGCTTAGTCAGGTTAGTGCAGCCACCAAGTACAAAATGAACCTCAAGGGGCCAAGTCCTAAGCAGGTTACACAGAAATAATGCAGCAAGGTCAGAATCACTGGAGAAGGAGTCTAGACAGGAACACTGCAGGCGAACACTGGAACAGGAGGCACAGGACACAGGACCATAAGGACATCGGAACACCAGATCAGGAAACACAAGATACTCAGGATACTCAGGAAACAAGACACAGGAGACAGGAGACAGGAGACAGGAGACAGGAGACAGGAGACAGGAGACAGGAGACAGGAGACAGGAGACAGGAGACAGGAGACAGGAGACAGGAGACAGGAGACAGGAGACAGGAGACAGGAGACAGGAGACAGGAGACAGGAGACAGAATCACAGGAGCCAGGAAACAGCAGGTACAGGGTCAAGGATAGAGGATAATGATCTGACAGGGAGTGAGGGGAGAAACCAGAATATATAGGTGCTAAACAAGGGCCAGGTGTAGTGCCTAACGAAAGGAAATGAGAACAGTGCCAAACAGAAAGAGTGGTGAGTGCGAGTACTGCACGAGGGCATGTCGACTAAGGAGTGTCGTGACACTAAGATCCGAAGTGCCAAAGTTGCCGAAGTTCCGAAATGTAGACTTCCGAAGTGCCGTAGTGTTCAAGTGCCGAAGTTCTGAAGTGTCGAAGTGCGAATTGCCGAAGTCCCGAATTGACGAAGTCACGAATTTCGGAATGCTGAACTGAGCCGAATGTTTTCCCCATGCACATGCCTACCAATTAATTAGGATTAGAAGGAACTGTACTGACCAGAGTACGTTCACCCAACAAAGCCAACAGATCATAACGGATTTTAGGGAGAGAGGGTATAGTAATCTAATCTTGGAACAAGCTGTGGAAGAAGTTCAACAGCTAGATAGGGATACATTAATTGAATATAAAGTCCACGATGAAAGGAGGCAAGAACAGCATATTCCGTTGATCTGCCAATATTCAAGGATTCAGAACAATAAAGTAAGGAATATAATTTCTAAACATTGGCACTGGCTTTTGAAGGACCTGGTTTGAATAAATGATTATTTTTACCACTAGCTTATTAGCTGCTATATTGGTTTTGACTACATTCTATTCACTGTAAGTGCAGTAAATATTTCCTACAGATCTGTACTATTATTGCTATTTTTTCTTACATGTATTTTGGGATTGCCATCTGCTGGGAGTATAAGTATTATTGTCATTTGATTTTTTATCTGTGCATGTGGCATGGGATTTTCCACCTAAACATCGCTACACTTCTTGAAAATTGTAATTATGATCTGAGATGTGGTGAAGGATGTCTATCGAAGTGTGTAGCTGAATTAATATCATAGTTCATCATTTGAGTATTGTCTTTATAAGATAGATACTAGGTTCCTTTTCCCCAATTAAGACCTAAGTGTTACTTAGCGCTCCTATATATTAAATTTTTTACAGACTTCTGTTAGTGCTGTGTTCGGGAGCCGGCGTCCGTATGCATGGAGTTCTTCCTTCTGTTTCTGGTAAGTGGCGTTCGTGCAAACAGAGGTGCTGTTCACATGAACGTGAGCGGTCGACGTAGGTGATTGAACCAACCGCGTCCTCATGGAATGAGTGACGTAGGAGCGTGAGGTAGGTGAGTGAAGGGACAAGGACCTGATAGTACCCCTCGTCTAAGGAGTCTGGAGACTACTAGGACTAGGACGAGAAGGATGTTGGAGATGGTACCTTCGGAGTAGGCGAGGAGCATTGATGTTATTTACAAGTTCCCAGGAACTCTCTTCTGGACCATATCCTCTCCAATGTATCAGATATTCAAGATTCCCCCTTTGGATGCAGGAGTCAAGGATGTCCTGTACTTCATATTCAGGTTCCCCAGCGACAATCACAGGAGCTGGAGAGGGATGACCTGATATGGGAAGGTATTTTCCTTAAAAGGTTTGAGGAGTAATACATGGAAGGATGGATGGAATGGTAGTGAGAAGGCAAATCCAATTGAACTATGACAGGAGAGATTATCTTCTTGATACGAAATGGACCGATGTATTTAGGACCCAACATCTTGGAAGGACAGGGTAGTTTTAGATATCGGGTGGATAACCAGGCGAGTTGATCAACTTGGTATGAAGGAGGTGTTCTTCTGTCATGGTCTGCATATGATTTATAGAGACATTGATAATCTTGTAGTGTCTTTTGAGCATGAAGGAATCCTTGTTTCAACTGGTTAACGTGAGTGGAGGCATCTGGAAGAGTGGAAGAAATAAACAGTCCTGGTAGGGATGTGGGTTTAAATCTGTAATTGAGCATGAAGAGAGAGGCATGTGTATATGCATATTATAGGCAAATTATAGGCAAATTCCGCAGTAGTAAGGAGTTCTTTCCAATCAGTTTGCAGATGTGTTATGTAACACCAAAGATACGTCTCCAAGGTTTGATTTGTTTGTTTAGTTTACCCATTAGTATGTGGGTGTAATGCAGTGGAAAAGTCCACTGAAATATTGAAGGATTGACAGAAGGCTTTCCAGAAGTGGGGTGTGAATTGGGTTCCCCTGTCGGAGAGGATGGAGTCTGGAATTCTGTGCAACCTGAAGACATGGTCATGAAAAAGAGTAGCTGTCTTTTTGGCAGTGGGGAGATCCTTTACTGGGATGAAATGGGCCATCTTGGTCAGGCGATTGACAGTAACCATTACGGTGTTATATCCATGGGATTCGGGAAGATCGACGATAAAGTCGACAGTAATATGACTGCAGGGTCTGGAAGGGATTGGTAGAGGTTGTAATAGACCTACTGCCTTCATAGTTAGTGCTTTTGTTCAGGCACAGGTGGTACAGGTACTCACATAGTCTATTAAATCTTGTTTAAGGGTAGGCCACCAGAAATATTGTTGGATGGCAAGTTAGGTCTTTCGTTTCTGCTATGACCAGATATTGGAGAATCGTCAAGTGTTGCAATATGCAGAGACGAAAGGGTTCAACAACATAAATCTTTCCATGCGACATTGGAAACCCTTCTGGAAACAGAGGTAGAGTAGTAGTGGTGGCAGTGGCTTTGATTACTTTCATGACATAACAACCAGAAAATGTTGAGGATTTAATATTGTTTCTTGTTTCTTATGTCGTGTTTCAGATGGGGCTAAAATTCTCGAAAGATGAAAAGAGAACCTGGAGAAAAATAAAGCCCAGCAAGATTGTGGTGGATTCTTGTGGTCATTGTATACTGTTAAAGGGTGAGTGGTTCCCTATTGGAGATGTCTCCATTCTTCCAGGGCCTGTTTTGTGGTTAGTAGCTCTTTGACTCCAATGTCATAGTTTGATTTGGCCTGGGTCAGCCTCTTAGAGTAAAAGGCAACAGAATGTAGAGTCTCTTTAGCCCTTTGAGGCAGGATAGCACCAGTGGTTGTATCAGAAGCATCAACTTCGAGAAAGAAGGGCATGTGCTGTTTGGGTATACATAGTATAGGAGCAGTATTGAACATGCATTTTAATTTATCAAAGGCAGTCTGTGCCTGGTGAGTCCAGTGCCATTTAACATCTTGTGAATGGTTGTACAACATGAGAAAAGTCACGTATGAAACGTCTGTAAAAATTGGTAAAGCCTATAA
Organism: Pelobates fuscus; assembly: GCF_036172605.1. Taxonomy (NCBI): domain Eukaryota; kingdom Metazoa; phylum Chordata; class Amphibia; order Anura; family Pelobatidae; genus Pelobates; species Pelobates fuscus. The sequence goes on from NC_086318.1 coordinate 256,856,733, forward strand.
ACCGTTGTACTTGTTTTGGTCAATGTTGTATTACCTGAACCCTACGTGGATCCATCTCTACTTTTCCAGGTCGGACAATGAACCCTAAGAACTCCACACAAGTTGTTTCATAATGCATTACTCTATTTTTGCATATAACTTGTGTTGTCCAAGACATTTCAGTACTTCCAGAACATGGTTACGATGTGTAGATAGGTCAGGGGAAAAGATCAAGATGTCATCTAGGTAAATGACGACATACTGGTCCAGGAGATCTCTAAAGATGTCATGAATGAAATGTTGTAACAAGGCAGGGGCATTTCAGAGACCACATGGCTTCACCGTGTATCCATAGTATCCATATCAAGACCGAAAGTCAGTTTTCCACTCGTCTCCCTCCCTGACACAAAGGAGATTATAGGCCCCCCTTAATTCCAGTTTGGTATAGACGGAGGTTGTCTGAAGTCTCTCGATTAATTAGCTTGGTTGCTACATGTAAGTGATGCTTTCAAGTGGATGATTGGTGATATTCTGCAGAGTGCTGCTTCAAAGTGTGTGATTGGAGATATTCTGGAGAGTGCTGCTTCAAAGTGTGTGATTGAACATATTCTGGAGATAAATTAGAAGTATACAGGTATACAGGAGGACAAAAAGTTAAGATTTGTTTGATTTAAATTATTCACCTCATTAACATGGCAGACTTAGTTCAGTGTAATAGCGTTGTGCATTTGTTTCACGTTCCACTTTTTGGAGATTTGGATGCTGTTTAAGCGGTAGACAGTTCTCTATATTGCAGCAGGAGATTGTATTTTGGAAGTCTGAGATTTGTAAATTATCTAGTAAACAAACTTAGGCTCGAACTGTTGCAAAGCCACTGCCACAGAGACATACTAGGAATGGCAGATGGATTACTGTAGGAGCTGGTAGACTTAGAGTTGTGGATAAAAGGCATATTGCACAGTCCGTTGCTCTACATAATTCATTTTCAGCACTTTCAGAGTGTAATGGTGTTATGGAGACAGGCTCAGGCACCAAGTACAGTGGTGTTGGGGAAACAGGCTCAGGCACTGAGGGTAGTGGTGTTGTGGAGACTGGCTCAGGCACCACGTGTAGTGGTGTTATGGAGACAGGCTCAGGCACTGGGGGTAGTGGTGTTGTGGAGACAGGCTCAGGAACCAAGTGTAGTGGTGTTATGGAGACAGGCTCAGGCACTGAGGGTAGTGATGTTGTGGAGACTGGCTGAGGCACCACATGTAGTGGTGTTGTGGAGACAGGCTACGGCACTGAGTGTAGTGGTATTATGGAGACAGGCTTGAGGCCTAATAGAAAGCAGTTGTTGTTAGGGGATTCTATCAAAAGAGGTGTGGAGCTGGACAATGGTGTGTTATGGATAGAATACTAAAATGTATTTTTTACTATTATACATTTGTGTCTTATTTGTCACACATTCCCTAATATCCTGGTAAGAGGGTCATAATGTCTTACACATGTGTGCTCAGTAACTATTTCCTCTGTAAAATCCTCCATCAGGCTACCCTTCCCCATCCCATCTGAGCAAGCCTTGTGTAACAAATTTCTGTGTTAAAAGGTTAAAAGAACAGCTTCCTTTACTAACTCCTCCCCCACTTCCTTTGTGCCAGTTAACAGCTATATGCCATGTGTAACAAAATGGAGAATCACTGTTAAAGTAACTGAAAGAAACTACTCACTCCCCCTCCCATCGTGTATCTAAGATAGAGCTGGAATATGGGTGGGAGAACTCTGTAATGATGACATCACATCCTGTAGGGTGGGTTTAGACAAGACCCCTTAGACTGTTAACCAATTGTTGAATGTATACTGTATGTTTAACTGTGACTCTGTACATGACGTATTTCTGCTTTAAAAGGAGCTCCCACTACAGGGAATAAAAGCATTCCTCAGGTTTTTCACTGATCAGAAACTTTGTCTCCGGTGTGAATTACTTCTAGGGAAAGCGTGCACGCAATAATTAATCAATTTGGAAGGAGTAGATAGACAAATAATCAAAGTATTCTTTGATCTAAAACAATTTTGGCACCCCAGATGGGACTGGAGGGTTGTTGTTATTCTGCTTGAAGCCGTAAAATTCCAAGACCGGAGAAAAAAGACTTCCAGAGATTGGAAAAAAAGCCTGATCACCTCTGCATATGGTAAATGAGTTACTTACCCTATATTTTCCTTTCTTTGGACTTCGCTTATTCTCCGTGCCTTCACTCGGCTTCCTGTGGTTAACGTCTTCGACAGGTATATAGTATGCCCACATGTCCCCTTTATTTGAATAGAACCTGTCAATTGTCTATCTACATCCTGAGTGTGAGTTTTATGTGTGGAAAGGTCTGTTTGAGAATCTGTTGTACTACTTGCTTACCACTGTTTTTTGTTTTAGCCTCGTTTGGTAAAAAACCTGGCAATTATTAATATTACTAGGTTGAGTGTTTAAAGGTTTATTTTGTGGTTTTGGCTAAGTTTCGGTGAAGAAACTAGCGAATGTTATTTTGGCCTTGTTTGGAAGAAAACCTGGCGATTATTTTGGTTTTATACAACTCGGTTTTAGAGTCTAAAGGTTTTAAAAGTTTATTTTGTTGTTTTGGCTCAGTTTGGAAAAACAAACCTGGTGATTATTTTGGTTTAATACAACTCGGTTTTAGAGTCTAAAGGTTTTAAAAGTTTATTTCGTTGTTTTTACCTCGTTTGGAAAAACAAACCTGGTGATTATTGTGGCTTAATGCAACTCGGTTTAGAGTTTAAAGGTTTTATATGTTTTAACTAAGTTTATTTGGTAAAGTAAGAACTGGTGCCTTTTCTTTTAGTAAAGCTCGGTGTAGAGTTACAAATAAAAGAAAAGGAAAAGTTAATGTATATGACTGAGTGTGTGTGTGTGTGACCCGAGTTTATTATTTGCCGGCATTTATTTTAAGCTATTTGTGATTTAATTACATCTGTATTTTGTGCTTTTGTCTGTATATGTCTTTTTGGGTACCATATATGTTAATTGTGAACTATAAGTCTCTGTCTTGTCGCTCTCCTATTCTATCTTTTGTCCTAAGGAGAGCTGTGCTTAGGCAATCACATGGTTAAAAACTTTGTGCTTGGGGGGCGGGGCCTGACAGCCAAGGTGGCCGGACGTGTCCTCTGAGGGCTCCTGCACCAGAGGGCACACAACTACCCAAACTGCCTAAACTACCAAAGCCCACTACACAAGCTATCGGGATATCGATCCGGGATCCCACGCGGAGCAGAATGGTACCACTCCAGTACCGAACCGCACGGGAAAGCCCGAACCGGCCATGCGGCCTAACACAGAGCGGGGACTAGAGCATGGAGGAGGTGGCCGATCCCCCGGCTCGGGGCCCGCTCTCAAGCGAGAGAAAAGCGATGCCCTGCTACCCCCCCTTCGGACCGGCGGGGGTTATCCCGGTCCAATCTGGGGACGACAACCCCTGAGAAAAGGCAAACCCAAGCGACGACCAAACGGGACCTAAGAGGCCCAAACAAGATGGCGGCGACAAAGCAGCCTGGGAAGAAGCGCACGCTACACAAGCCCCCAGGAAATATTACAGAGTTCTGCGGCAGACTCACACCCAGGGACAGGCCTTTAGGCGGGCGAGGAGTGAGGCAGCAGCTTGGATCCGCCCGACGACCAGACGACGCACGAGCTGGTTCCCTCCTCGGGCCTCCAGAGGGGCGCCGGGGAGGAAATGCCGGCACCTCAAGAAGCAGGAACCGGAGTCAAGTCCCTTGGACAGCAGCACTCGCTCCCACCTAAGCCAGGGAGAGGGCCGCAAACAGAGGACACCGAACAGCAGAAGGATCCGGTACCACAGAGCAAAACGGGCGAAGAGCTCCACCACGACCTGCCGGGGGGAGACCCTCACGAGGACAGGGACTAACCGTACACACGCTGGAATGGCGATTCCCAGCCCTGGGAGTGGGCTGAAGAGACACTTGCCGACCAGCACAAGCCCAAACACCAAGAGACTACTTGTCAATGCATGTGCTACTGTCGGTAATGTTATCAAGGAGAGCCCCAGCGGTATACCCCCAAACAGATTCCAGCCATATGATTTATGTCTCATGTTTTTCAGCCTGATTACCCTTCAGTTGTCGTGTACAGTTTGTTTTTGTTTTTGTTTTTGTTTTTTTGTTTTTTTCTTCACTTATAACGACCCTGCAGCAAATCTCCAGTGAGCTAAACATGTTGTCTACCACTGTCACCCTGCTTAGAATACAACCCATCTGCCTAGCGTGTAACCTCACATAACTAGCTGGTTTCCACTATGTCTTGCTTGCCTTCTATGTATCATCTCTCCAGTAAACTAGACACATGTATATAACGGTACTAAGGGATTAATGCATGTTACTTAGCCTGAATCTACTCAAAACAGTGGGCAGCTTACTTAGCAAATCAAAGAACCGAGCATGCATGCCTGACACTAGAAATGCCTACCTAACATGTTATAATTTTGTACCATTCAGGCACACATTGTATGCCAACGGCAGCTTATGACACTCATGCACATAAAGGGCATAACATACCCACTTATCTCACCACACATAGGCTGTCTACCACTGAAGCATATACATATTACGCCTATCCTACACATACCTAGTGCCGGCGGTACCATCCCCAGCTATCCAACTCAGCTGCTTTACAAAGAAATGCTTACACTACACCAGAATAACGTAGAACGGTTTGCCATGTTAACGCCAGTAAAGCGAAGTTTTTCATTGTTTAACCTGTTTTGTGCCAGCAATTACTTTTACTTATGTGACTTCTAGATCTTTATATGTCTGACATTAGCAGCGACAAAAATGTCACCTCCAGCGAGCTATACTACCTTAGTTAAAACCATATTGATCAAAGCTTGTTTTTGTTTTTGTTATAATCATCGTTCTTCTCTTCTTCTTATATATTTAAAAATGTATGCATACCTACCATGCCACATTATTGTTCCAATATGACTAAGTAACACGAGCCTGCTGACGCTGCTGTGGCGATACAGGCACTGCTGTACCTATTTGCATACCAAAAATAAAGAATTTAAAAAAAAAAAAACTTTGTGCTTGCAATTTGTCCCCCCCCCTTCCACCCCTCCCTCCTTCCACCCCTCCCTCCTTCATCTGACTCCCTCCTTCCTCTAACTCCCTGATGATTGTTCAGTTGGAATTCCTTTGTTTGTGATGTGATTGCAAGTGTGTGTGCAGCTTGATGTATCCTTGATTTATGTTTGTGCACATATTTTTATTTTGTGATTTATTTTTATTATACTGATTTTATCAGTCTATGTCTGTTTTGTTACTTCACTCCTCTATTCTAATGAGAAGAAGAGTAAATGTGATGTAACTCCTTGGGTTTTTGTTTGCAATGAATGTAGAGTTATTTCCTGTTCTTTTGTATTCTTTATGTTTCTGTACAGCACTCACATAGTTAACCTCTCTGGCTGCAAATGCTGACAGCCATTGCTTGTGCCCTCTCTCTCCTCTCTCCTCTCTCACTCTCTCTCTCTCTCTCTCTGCCCCCACCCTTGTGTTTTGGTTAAAAGGGGGGTTGAATAGGTGATATGCTTGTGAAACTCAGTGAGGAATGTGAGCTGCGAACTTTATGTAATCTTGTATATATTGTTAAGTAAGAGGTTATTGGCATATGGAGAGAGGCTAATGGATGTTGAATGGTAGAAAGAACTGGTTGACTTTTGTATGTTTATTTGAATTGTAACACAATTAATAAAATTAACAACAGGGAATGATTCTAATTTCCCTGAAACTCAGTTAATTAATGGATTGTAATTGCTAGAGAAAAAAGTACTTTGAAGGAAGTTGCTTTATTCTTAGATATCCAGAAATGAAGGCGTTACACTAACTTGTGAGAGGCAGAGAGAGGAGTGCAGATTTGACCCCCTCCTTTTTTTTTTCCTTTAGGACTCAGTGTGAAAGAGCGATACAGAAACCTGAGCCACTCCCAATTGCCTCAACTATAAAATGCAGAAGTAACACTCGAAGGCAGACTATAACTACTACAGTTATTTGTGGTTGGTGCAATAACCAACATTATTTAAGATCTTGCAGATATTTGATTCCAGAGTTAAAAACCAGCACAAGAATAGAGATCTATGTTTGTTTGTTTGTTTGTTTGACTACGTTGTTAGTCTGTACTGTTTTTTTTTTATTGTTTTATGTATGTTATATTGGGTGTATGCGATTATACAGTACTCTATCCTTTTTACGGAAGGAAAACCTTGTTACTTCTGGGGTTGAATTAAAATCTTTGATTTAATTCATGAGAATGAGATTTTAATATCATGACCGATAATGGATTACTGTATATTGCAACGTCTGGACATACACGTGTTTTGGATATACAGAAGACAAAGGAATAATATATGAGAATGGATAAGGAAGATTTACCACTATCCACAGCCACGCCTACTCCTAACGTAACATCACTTCAACTCTTACTATGCCCTTTTACTGTAGAATTGCCCAAATCCTAATGACCCATTCCACTACATGGAATCTATTTGTAGCAAGCAAGGCCTGCCCGACTCCTCATTCCTGTCTAATATTGTTCTCTCCTGCATACATGTAGATGGCTCTCCTTGGAGTAGCCTGTTAACTAAGTCTTGCTTTGTAGTTACCTCTACCTGTCCAATCAATCTGCTAGGAGCAGATGTCCTTCCCCCACTTGCAGGCCTCTATCACCTTTCTGCCTGATGGCCAAATTCATATGTCTGAAACAATCTCTGCTGCTGACAAAACAGCCCTCTGCTTATTATTTCTTCTGCTCCACATAGTGAAACCTGACCAGGAGGCAAGGGTCCTAGCTAGTCCCCCCAATACCCTTACCTGAATTATACAGGCCCCGAAGATTTTGTACACCTCCATGTCCACCCCCCAACCCCCTCCTCCCCCCCCCTGAAGCCTGTCCAAGCTCTCGCTATTCCCTAACAGGTTAAGGCTCTGGTGTCAAATGGTGCCCTGGTTCCCTGAGACTCTCCCTGCAATATCCCACTTCTCCCTGTAATAGACTAATTCTGTGCAGAACACTGTCACCCTGCAGAGATGATACTCTTTTACCTGCCCACTCTTCTGCCACTTCCCAGGGGGGGAATTATAAGACACTGACTCGATTATTTGCAGCCTTTTCCTCATTACATCTTGTGGTTCAGAAATATACAAGGACCTGAACCTCATTATGAAGAAGACCTGTTCCAGTTGGTGGAGATGCAACTCACCATAACAGATCTGTTCCAGATTTGCTGTCACTACAGTGGACCAAGTATCTCACCTCAACAATGTCTGCACAAGAAGCTGAGCTATAGGCTCTCACCACAGCATGCAAAACCTCTGAAGGAAGACACGCCAATATCTACTCTGCCACAAGGTATGCACTAGGTGTGGCACATGACTCCGGAATGAATCTGGAAGTAAGAAGATTTCTTACAGCAACTGGCACACCAGTTAAGTACAGCACGTCTAAAAAGAGCTGATGGATGCCCTACACCTTCCTGAAGAAGTGGCCGTACTGAAGATAAAGGCTCACGGAAGACTGAACTCAGAGGAAGCATGTGGCAACTATTTGGCTGACCAAGTTGTCCAATAAGTTACATATATATTAATGCCATAGGGGTGTCAAGGGGGGTACCAAATGATTTTAAGGTAATAAACTAAGTTTGAATCTTTTTTCCCAAGCATTACAGCTAATAAAATCTGAATTGGAAGGGAGGAGGTTCATACAATAAACAGGAGACCTTTTACTTATGGCACATGTAGGACTCACCAGAATGGGTAGGTGCCACGTACATGACTGTTAATCCCCTCAAACCACACATTAGGACTTTAAAAGACATGGTAGTCATCCCATATTTGAGGATACTATGGCTGTAGAGATAGATTTCCCTGACACTAACTTGTGACTTGAATGGATGAAATACAATGCTACTAAACATAACAAGTCTACTGCTATGTCTGCAGAGGAGCGAGGCCTCACCCAGGTACTGTATCCCTGAACCTTCCTCCGGATATGAGGTATGTTTTTAAGTCTCGACACTATATTTAAACCTAAGTGGTCAGCATGCGAGTCATGGAAAATGAATACCCAATCATTACTAAAAATATTAACCCAGACGAAGGCATCCAGGGAACTATACTGGTTATGGGATATATGCTGGGATAGGGCAGTTACAAGTTACCTCTCAGATGACCTTCCACAATAGAATGGCCTTAGAGATGATTTTGGCAGGAAAAGGGAGAGTATGTAAAATACTTCCAGACACCATGACATGCTGTACCCATATCCCAGATAATACAGGCCCTAATGGTAAGGTAACGTTGGCAATAGAAAAGTTAAAGAGTTTGTCCAATGAACTGAAAAGGAATTCTGGGGCCACAGATCCATGGGAAAGATGGTTTGGATGGATGTCTGGATGGCAAGGTGCTCTGGCCCAAATAGGTGTTGCCATTTTAATAACGATAATCATCCTCGCTCTTCTTTTTTGTTGTGTGTTACCTTGTCTTAAGAAATGCCTACAAAAGACAGTTGATCAGACAATCGACCAGACCACCCCGACCTTCCTTCACCAAGAGGTTGACGACATAGACCATGATACACCACATACACCCTTACAGTCCCACCGCACTAAATCAACAGCTACTACCTCTTAAGGACATTCAGGGATAGCGTCTGTCTCTACGGGCAGAAGTCTGTCGCGGGAGAAGTAGTGGACAAGCTGCTATGGGTCACCCAAGCAGTGAAGCATTCGAGGCCTGTTCAGACAGATGTGCAAGATAGCCTTTTTGTTATTTTTCTATAGGGACTGTATTAGAGTTAGAGATAGTAGTTGTTAGTAAAATAGTCATTTTAAGGGGGGACTGATATGGATAGAATACTAAAATGTATTTTTTACTATTATACATTTGTGTCTTATTTGTCACACATTCCCTAAGATCCTGGTAAGAGGGTCATAATGTCTTACACATGTGTGCTCAGTAACTATTTCCTCTGTAAAATCCTCCATCAGGCTACCCTTCCCCCCCATCTCATCCACAAGACCCCTTAAACTGTTAACCAATTGTTGAATGTATACTGTATGTTTAACTGTGACTCTGTACATGATGTATTTCTGCTTTAAAAGGAGCTCCCACTCCAGGAATAAAAGCATTCCTCAGGTTTTTCACTGATCAGAAACTTTGTCTCCGGTGTGAATTACTTCTAGGGAAAGCGTGCACGCATTAAGTAATCAATTTGGAAGGAGTAGATAGACAAATAATCAAAGTATTCTTTGATCTAAAACAGGTGGTTTTGTGAGATGTCTTCCCAGAGCTACTGCTCACAGAGACAGGAGACGTATTTGTAATATTGTTAAGCGAGCAAAGCAGGAAAGGGAATTTGATGTACTTGTCCATCTAGGGACAAATGACTTGGCTTGCAATGAGGTTTCAGATGTAAAGGAAGTTTCTAGTGTTTTTGCCAATGATATGTGGCAGGTTGCTTCCATACTGTCATTCTCTGAAGTTCTGCCTGTGCATAACACTCAAAACGACAGGCGGATGCGTATTAGGGACTTTAACTTGTGGCTTGGTGAATGGTGTTGGGAGCAAGGCTGTGGCTTCATTTATCATGGTAGCTTTGTTTGGAATGGAAATAAACTGTACAAAAAAGATGGTTTGCATCTTTCTCCAAAAAGAACAAATGTTCTCAGTGAGCAGTTCAGAGTTTTTGATAGGATGTATTTAAACTAGGAGGGGGGAGCAGAAGGGTGATAAAACATTAATACAATTGCCCCCCAAAATAAGGACAGAAGGTGCCTGTAGCAAGTGTGTTAAAAAAAATGTTAAGCTTAGAGTCATGTCTACAAATGCTTGCAGTTTAGGGAATAAGATCCATGAACTTGTGGCAATAATGGCAACTGATAATGTAGATTTAGTCGCTGTTACTGAGACATGGTATAATAAGAAAAATGTTCGAGACATAGCAATACCAGGGTACTCTTTATATAGAAAAGATAGGGAAGGCAAGAAAGGGGGAGGGGATAGCATACAATATAGCCTAATAAAAGTTAGTGAGGCGAACATAGAGTCCGTTTGGGTTACGTTAGAATTTGTTAATCACACAGTAACTAGTGCAGGTGTGATTTATAGGCCCCCAGGACAAATAGATGAGTTAGATAATCTACTAGCTGTGTAAAAAGCTAAAATGACAATGAAGGGGGAAATTATCATCATGGGTGACTTTAATCTTCCTGATGTGAACTGGAAAACCAAAATAGCTGCTTGTGCAAGGAGCACACATATTCTCTACTTCCTACTGGGATTGTCTCTAAAACAAGTCGTTGAGGAGCCAACTCGTAAAGAGGCCATACTAGATTTAGTGTTAACAAATGGAGATTTGGTATCATATATTACTGTAGGTGAAAGTTTAGGATCCAGTGACCATCAGTCAGTGTGGTTTAATATAAGAACAGTGACTGAGTCACACCACACAAAAACAAAAGTTTAAGACTTTAGAAAAACAGACTTTTCTAAAATTAGAATATGTGTAAAGGAGTCATTATCAGACTGGAGCAATTTAAATGGATTATTTAAAAGTTGCACTGCTGAAGGCAACAGAAAATTGCATTAGGCTTGTCAGTAAAAGCAAAAATTCAAGAAACCACTGTGGTACTCTGCAGTAATAGTAAAAAACTAAAAGTTAGCATTTAGTAATTATAAAAAAAAAAACAGAGCGAGGAAGACAGAATGATCTATAAGATTAGGCAGAAAGAGGCTAAGCAAGTTATAAGAGCTTCCAAATCACACACAGAAGAGAAAATAGCAAAGTCAGTAATAAAAGGGGACAAAACATTTTTTAGATAAATAAATGAGAAAAGGAAAGTAAAACAATGATTGGTTAGATTAGAAACAAAAGAAGGAAGATATGTAGAAGAGGATGAAGGTCAAGTTATTAAAAGAGCTTAGTGTTGTACTATCAAAACCTTTAACAGATTTATTTAACCAATCATTGTTAAAAGGAATAGTCCGAAAAGATTGGAAGTTAGCAAATGCTGTGCCCATTTACAAGAAAGGTAGTAGGGACAAGACTGGCAACTATAGGTCTGTAAGCCTTATTTCAGTAATGGGGAAAGTAATGGAAACCGTGTTAAAGTATCGGATTGTTGAACATCTAAAATCACATGTATTGTAAGATCAGAGACAACATGGGTTTACTTTAGGGAGATCATGCCAATCTAATCTTATTGATTTTTTTGATTGGGTAACTAAAATAATAGATCAGGGTGGTGCAGTACCTAGATTGCTTACCTAGATTTCAGTAAGGCTTTTGACACTGTTGCTGATAGAAGGCTTATCAACAAACTGCAATCTTTAAGTTTGGAATCCAATATTGTAGAATGGGTAAGGCAGTGGCAACAGAGGTGTGCAGTCAATGGAGTATATTTGAAGCATGGGCTTGTCACCAATGGGGTACCTCCGGGATCTGTACTTGGACCCATTCTCTTTAATATTTTTATTAGTGATATTGCAGAAGGTCTTGATGGTAAGCTATGTATTTTTGCTGATGATACTCAGATATGTAACAGGGTTGAAGTTTTTAGAAGGGATAAGCCAAATAGAACATGATTTAGGTAAACTAGAAAAATGGTCAAAATTGTGGCAACTGACATTTAATGTGCAAGATAATGCATACTGGACATAAGTGCAAGATAATGCATACTGGACATAAAACCCTGAGGGCAATGTACAGAATATTTGCTAGAGTCCTAACCCCAACATCTGAGGAAAGAGATTTAGGGGTGATTATTTCTGATGACTTAAAGGTAGGCAGAAAATGTAATAGAGCAGCAGGAAATGCTAGCAAAATTCTTGGTTGTATAGGGAGAGGTAATAGCAGTAGAAAGAGGGAAGTACTCATGCTATTGTACAGAACACTGGTGAGACATCACTTGGAGTATTGTACGCAGTACTGGAGACCGTATCTCCAGAAGGATATTGATACTTTAGAGAGAGTTCAGAGATGGGCTACTAAACTGGTTCATGGATTGCAGGATAAAACTTACAAGGAAATGTAGCTTGGTGGAAAGATGAGACGGGGAATATGATAGAAACATTTAAATACATAAAGGGAATCTACACAGTAAAGGAGGAGACAATATTTAAAAGAAGAAAAACTATCACAACAAGAGGACATTAAACAGGAGACCTTTTACTTATGGCACATGTAGGACTCACCAGAATGGGTAGGTGCCACGTACATGACTGTTAATCCCCTCAAACCACACATTAGGACTTTAAAAGACATGGTAGTCATCCCATATTTGAGGATACTATGGCTGTAGAGATAGATTTCCCTGACACTAACTTGTGACTTGAATGGATGAAATACAATGCTACTAAACATAACAAGTCTACTGCTATGTCTGCAGAGAAGCGAGGCCTCACCCAGGTACTGTATTCCTGAACCTTCCTCCGGATATGAGGTATGTTTTTAAGTCTCTACACTATATTTAAACCTAAGTGGTCAGCATGCGAGTCATGGAAAATGAATACCCAATCATTACTAAAAATATTAACCCAGACAAAGACATCCAGGGAACTATACTGGTTATGGGATATATGCTGGGATAGGGCAGTTACAAGTTACCTCTCAGATGACCTTCCACAATAGAATGGCCTTAGAGATGATTTTGGCAGGAAAAGGGAGAGTATGTAAAATACTTCCAGACACCATGACATGCTGTAACCATATCCCAGATAATACAGGCCCTAATGGTAAGGTAACGTTGGCAATAGAAAAGTTAAAGAGTTTGTCCAATGAACTGAAAAGGAATTCTGGGGCCACAGATCCATGGGAAAGATGGTTTGGATGGATGTCTGGATGGCAAGGTGCTCTGGCCCAAATAGGTGTTGCCATTTTAATAACGATAATCATCCTCGCTCTTCTTTTTTGTTGTAAATGGATTATTTAAAAGTTGCACTGCTGAAGGCAACAGAAAATTGCATTAGGCTTGTCAGTAAAAGCAAAAATTCAAGAAACCACTGTGGTACTCTGCAGTAATAGTAAAAAACTAAAAGTTAGTATTTAGTCATTATAAAAAAAAACAGAGCGAGGAAGACAGAATGATCTATAAGATTAGGCAGAAAGAGGCTAAGCAAGTTATAAGAGCTTCCAAATCACACACAGAAGAGAAAATAGCAAAGTCAGTAATAAAAGGGGACAAAACATTTTTTAGATAAATAAATGAGAAAAGGAAAGTAAAACAATGATTGGTTAGATTAGAAACAAAAGAAGGAAGATATGTAGAAGAGGATGAAGGTCAAGTTATTAAAAGAGCTTAGTGTTGTACTATCAAAACCTTTAACAGATTTATTTAACCAATCATTGTTAAAAGGAATAGTCCGAAAAGATTGGAAGTTAGCAAATGCTGTGCCCATTTACAAGAAAGGTAGTAGGGACAAGACTGGCAACAATAGGTCTGTAAGCCTTATTTCAGTAATGGGGAAAGTAATGGAAACCGTGTTAAAGTATCGGATTGTTGAACATCTAAAATCACATGTATTGTAAGATCAGAGACAACATGGGTTTACTTTAGGGAGATCATGCCAATCTAATCTTATTGATTGGGTAACTAAAATAATAGATCAGGGTGGTGCAGTACCTAGATTGCTTACCTAGATTTCAGTAAGGCTTTTGACACTGTTGCTGATAGAAGGCTTATCAAAAAACTGCAATCTTTAAGTTTGGAATCCAATATTGTTGAATGGGTAAGGCAGTGGCAACAGAGGTGTGCAGTCAATGGAGTATATTTGAAGCATGGGCTTGTCACCAATGGGGTACCTCCGGGATCTGTACTTGGACCCATTCTCTTTAATATTTTTATTAGTGATATTGCAGAAGGTCTTGATGGTAAGCTATGTATTTTTGCTGATGATACTCAGATATGTAACAGGGTTGAAGTTTTTAGAAGGGATAAGCCAAATAGAACAAGATTTAGGTAAACTAGAAAAATGGTCAAAATTGTGGCAACTGACATTTAATGTGCAAGATAATGCATACTGGACATAAGTGCAAGATAATGCATACTGGACATAAAACCCTGAGGGCAATGTACAGAATATTTGCTAGAGTCCTAACCCCAACATCTGAGGAAAGAGATTTAGGGGTGATTATTTCTGATGACTTAAAGGTAGGCAGAAAATGTAATAGAGCAGCAGGAAATGCTAGCAAAATTCTTGGTTGTATAGGGAGAGGTAATAGCAGTAGAAAGAGGGAAGTACTCATGCTATTGTACAGAACACTGGTGAGACCTCACTTGGAGTATTGTACGCAGTACTGGAGACCGTATCTCCAGAAGGATATTGATACTTTAGAGAGAGTTCAGAGATGGGCTACTAAACTGGTTCATGGATTGCAGGATAAAACTTACAAGGAAATGTAGCTTGGTGGAAAGATGAGACGGGGAATATGATAGAAACATTTAAATACATAAAGGGAATCTACACAGTAAAGGAGGAGACAATATTTAAAAGAAGAAAAACTATCACAACAAGAGGACATTAAACAGGAGACCTTTTACTTATGGCACATGTAGGACTCACCAGAATGGGTAGGTGCCACGTACATGACTGTTAATCCCCTCAAACCACACATTAGGACTTTAAAAGACATGGTAGTCATCCCATATTTGAGGATACTATGGCTGTAGAGATAGATTTCCCTGACACTAACTTGTGACTTGAATGGATGAAATACAATGCTACTAAACATAACAAGTCTACTGCTATGTCTGCAGAGAAGCGAGGCCTCACCCAGGTACTGTATTCCTGAACCTTCCTCCGGATATGAGGTATGTTTTTAAGTCTCTACACTATATTTAAACCTAAGTGGTCAGCATGCGAGTCATGGAAAATGAATACCCAATCATTACTAAAAATATTAACCCAGACAAAGACATCCAGGGAACTATACTGGTTATGGGATATATGCTGGGATAGGGCAGTTACAAGTTACCTCTCAGATGACCTTCCACAATAGAATGGCCTTAGAGATGATTTTGGCAGGAAAAGGGAGAGTATGTAAAATACTTCCAGACACCATGACATGCTGTAACCATATCCCAGATAATACAGGCCCTAATGGTAAGGTAACGTTGGCAATAGAAAAGTTAAAGAGTTTGTCCAATGAACTGAAAAGGAATTCTGGGGCCACAGATCCATGGGAAAGATGGTTTGGATGGATGTCTGGATGGCAAGGTGCTCTGGCCCAAATAGGTGTTGCCATTTTAATAACGATAATCATCCTCGCTCTTCTTTTTTGTTGTAAATGGATTATTTAAAAGTTGCACTGCTGAAGGCAACAGAAAATTGCACTAGGCTTGTCAGTAAAAGCAAAAATTCAAGAAACCACTGTGGTACTCTGCAGTAATAGTAAAAAACTAAAAGTTAGCATTTAGTAATTATAAAAAAAAACAGAGCGAGGAAGACAGAATGATCTATAAGATTAGGCAGAAAGAGGCTAAGCAAGTTATAAGAGCTTCCAAATCACACACAGAAGAGAAAATAGCAAAGTCAGTAATAAAAGGGGACAAAACATTTTTTAGATAAATAAATGAGAAAAGGAAAGTAAAACAATGATTGGTTAGATTAGAAACAAAAGAAGGAAGATATGTAGAAGAGGATGAAGGTCAAGTTATTAAAAGAGCTTAGTGTTGTACTATCAAAACCTTTAACAGATTTATTTAACCAATCATTGTTAAAAGGAATAGTCCGAAAAGATTGGAAGTTAGCAAATGCTGTGCCCATTTACAAGAAAGGTAGTAGGGACAAGACTGGCAACAATAGGTCTGTAAGCCTTATTTCAGTAATGGGGAAAGAAATGGAAACCGTGTTAAAGTATCGGATTGTTGAACATCTAAAATCACATGTATTGTAAGATCAGAGACAACATGGGTTTACTTTAGGGAGATCATGCCAATCTAATCTTATTGATTGGGTAACTAAAATAATAGATCAGGGTGGTGCAGTACCTAGATTGCTTACCTAGATTTCAGTAAGGCTTTTGACACTGTTGCTGATAGAAGGCTTATCAACAAACTGCAATCTTTAAGTTTGGAATCCAATATTGTTGAATGGGTAAGGCAGTGGCAACAGAGGTGTGCAGTCAATGGAGTATATTTGAAGCATGGGCTTGTCACCAATGGGGTACCTCCGGGATCTGTACTTGGACCCATTCTCTTTAATATTTTTATTAGTGATATTGCAGAAGGTCTTGATGGTAAGCTATGTATTTTTGCTGATGATACTCAGATATGTAACAGGGTTGAAGTTCCAGAAGGGATAAGCCAAATAGAACATGATTTAGGTAAACTAGAAAAATGGTCAAAATTGTGGCAACTGACATTTAATGTGCAAGATAATGCATACTGGACATAAGTGCAAGATAATGCATACTGGACATAAAAACCTGAGGGCAATGTACAGAATATTTGCTAGAGTCCTAACCCCAACATCTGAGGAAAGAGATTTAGGGGTGATTATTTCTGATGACTTAAAGGTAGGCAGAAAATGTAATAGAGCAGCAGGAAATGCTAGCAAAATTATTGGTTGTATAGGGAGAGGTAATAGCAGTAGAAAGAGGGAAGTACTCATGCTATTGTACAGAACACTGGTGAGACCTCACTTGGAGTATTGTACGCAGTACTGGAGACCGTATCTCCAGAAGGATATTGATACTTTAGAGAAAGTTCAGAGATGGGCTACTAAACTGCATACTGGACATAAGTGCAAGATAATGCATACTGGACATAAAAACCTGAGGGCAATGTACAGAATATTTGCTAGAGTCCTAACCCCAACATCTGAGGAAAGAGATTTAGGGGTGATTATTTCTGATGACTTAAAGGTAGGCAGAAAATGTAATAGAGCAGCAGGAAATGCTAGCAAAATTATTGGTTGTATAGGGAGAGGTAATAGCAGTAGAAAGAGGGAAGTACTCATGCTATTGTACAGAACACTGGTGAGACCTCACTTGGAGTATTGTACGCAGTACTGGAGACCGTATCTCCAGAAGGATATTGATACTTTAGAGAGAGTTCAGAGATGGGCTACTAAACTGGTTCATGGATTGCAGGATAAAACTTACAAGGAAATGTAGCTTGGTGGAAAGATGAGACGGGGAATATGATAGAAACATTTAAATACATAAAGGGAATCTACACAGTAAAGGAGGAGACAATATTTAAAAGAAGAAAAACTATCACAACAAGAGGACATTAAACAGGAGACCTTTTACTTATGGCACATGTAGGACTCACCAGAATGGGTAGGTGCCACGTACATGACTGTTAATCCCCTCAAACCACACATTAGGACTTTAAAAGACATGGTAGTCATCCCATATTTGAGGATACTATGGCTGTAGAGATAGATTTCCCTGACACTAACTTGTGACTTGAATGGATGAAATACAATGCTACTAAACATAACAAGTCTACTGCTATGTCTGCAGAGGAGCGAGGCCTCACCCAGGTACTGTATCCCTGAACCTTCCTCCGGATATGAGGTATGTTTTTAAGTCTCGACACTATATTTAAACCTAAGTGGTCAGCATGCGAGTCATGGAAAATGAATACCCAATCATTACTAAAAATATTAACCCAGACGAAGGCATCCAGGGAACTATACTGGTTATGGGATATATGCTGGGATAGGGCAGTTACAAGTTACCTCTCAGATGACCTTCCACAATAGAATGGCCTTAGAGATGATTTTGGCAGGAAAAGGGAGAGTATGTAAAATACTTCCAGACACCATGACATGCTGTACCCATATCCCAGATAATACAGGCCCTAATGGTAAGGTAACGTTGGCAATAGAAAAGTTAAAGAGTTTGTCCAATGAACTGAAAAGGAATTCTGGGGCCACAGATCCATGGGAAAGATGGTTTGGATGGATGTCTGGATGGCAAGGTGCTCTGGCCCAAATAGGTGTTGCCATTTTAATAACGATAATCATCCTCGCTCTTCTTTTTTGTTGTGTGTTACCTTGTCTTAAGAAATGCCTACAAAAGACAGTTGATCAGACAATCGACCAGACCACCCCGACCTTCCTTCACCAAGAGATTGACGACATAGACCATGATACACCACATACACCCTTACAGTCCCACCGCACTAAATCAACAGCTACTACCTCTTAAGGACATTCAGGGATAGCGTCTGTCTCTACGGGCAGAAGTCTGTCGCGGGAGAAGTAGTGGACAAGCTGCTATGGGTCACCCAAGCAGTGAAGCATTCGAGGCCTGTTCAGACAGATGTGCAAGATAGCCTTTTTGTTATTTTTCTATAGGGACAGTATTAGAGTTAGAGATAGTAGTTGTTAGTCGGATAAAGCCTTTTGACAGATTCTCGTTGATGTACTCTTTGAGGGCAAGAAGTTATTTTTCCGCCAAGGGGTATATTCTACCAGAGGGCATGGGGGCCCCAGGTAACAATCGTATTCCCTTGGTGGTGGTAAAATAGCAACCCCCTTTTTGTGAAAGACATCAGTGAAATTGTGATACACCTTGGGATCAACGTCTAGTATGGAATGTACATAGCCTGTGGTGAGGTTTTTACGGAGGCAGTGAGTGGGTCAGGGAGAAGGAAGAGTTTCCTGAGGTCCACTTAATAACCAGATCATGCTTGCGTAATCACGGAATACCAAGAATTACTGGAATTAAAGGCGAGGGAACAAGATCGAATACAATATACTCTTTGTGTTTTCCTATATAGACAAGAATGAGTTTGGTTTGTTTCAGCAAGGGATCAGATTTCAGAAAAGCTGCTCATTTTCCCTACACCCCCCCCCCACCCCCCCACACACACACACACATGTGGCGGAACCAACCTCGCCACCGTGCACTGGAGAAGACTGCTTGCCAGCCTCTTGCCCTGTGATTATGGTCCCTGGGAGGTTTGGCCCTTGAAATTGCAGATTTGGTATAATAGATTTTTGTTGTGCTGCTGCTGCCCCTTTAACTCCCAGAGAAAGGGTTTGTACTTTTAAATTGGCACTTCGAATGCCGTCGAAGTGCCGAAGTAGTCGAAGTGGCCGCCATTCGAAAAACAAACACGTGGCAGTGGCCATCTTGGTTCATTCCATGCGGTCAGCGGTATGTGTAGCCAAATTCATGGAACTGAAATCGGCTACACAGTTCCGCGAACACCGCTGAGCCTTACCTTCTCACACAAGGATTTTGCAGCAGCAGAGACTAAGTCCCGTTCGAAGATTCGAACGCTCGTTCGAATGGGAATAAGTAATTTTTTCAGCCTGAAATACACCGACCGCATAGCCCAAATCTATGGAACTGTTTTGGGCATGAAAATGTGCTTGCGGTCGGTCATAAAGGACTTCCATCTAACTTTTTAACCCCTGAACCGATTACCCTGATTTTTGAGTATGTGTTTATTTCTCGCATGCTGATTATGAAAATGTATGTTTTATGTTTGTGACATGTATATTTTAGAAGTTATAAATATTGTGTAAAAACTGTATTCCTCTGCCTGTGATAATGAGATTACCCATTGTGTTCAGTACTCATATCACAGGCAGAGGGGAGGATTTTGTGTGGGAGTGTCTGTGTGTATTGTACGGATTGATTGGTTGTTCTGTAAAACCCTGTGGGCTGTACTATTTTTGTGGATTGGGAATAAAAGAGACTGTATGTGCCAGTACAGTGAGATTCTGCTTAACCCTCAAAACGAAGTGTCGTCTCGTTATTGGGGGAATTGGATTGTATGCTGACAGCAAGGAGTGTAACCCTTTTGTATGGTTTTCCTGTTCAGCTGTTTCCAGGATTCATAGAGTTTGCAGTTCGGGAGATTGGTGCTTACAGTAGCTGCCTGTGCATCTGGAAAGGGGAATATCGCCTAAACGGTTTTTAACCTCTGGTGAGCAAAACGGTCCGTTACAACACACACACACAAAAGGCACTCCTAATCCAAAATGAAAACATACATGTTTAGGCTCGCCAGGGCCGGCCTTAGGCCATTAGGCGGCCTGTGCGAAAGGTCTTCACGGTGCCCCCCCACCAATTTGGTGGTATACAGTCACACACACACAGGCACAGGCAAACAGTCAGACACACTCAGTTACAGGGATGCAGGCACTCTTACATGCTGATAGGCACACACTCAGTTAAAGGCAGATAGTCACACATATAGGCACAGGCACACACAACAGCACAGCTACAGCAACAACAATTGGAGTCTCACACAGTTACAGTCACACTCAGGCAGAAAGTCACACACACAGACAGACAGTCACAGGCAGACAGTCTCACACACACACACACACACACACACACAGGAGGCAGTCAAACAGACAGTCACACTCACAGGCAGGCAGACAGTCACACAGACAGACAGTCACGCACACACAGGCAGAAAGTCACACACACAGGCAGACAGTCTCTCAAACAGACAAAAGTCACACACACACACACACACACACAAACACACACACACACACAGGCAGACAGTAACACACACACACAGACAGTCACACACACACAGGGAGGCAGTCACACAGACAATCACACACACACACACAGGAAGACAGTCACATACACACACACACAGGCAGGCAGTCACACTTACACACACACACAGGCAAACAATCACTCACAGGCAGTCAGAATGTGTCACACACACAGGAAGGCAGTCACAAAGACAGGCAGTCACACAGATAGTCACACAGGCAGGCAGGCAGTAACACACACACACACACACACACACACACACACAAGCATGCAGTCACACACAGACAGACAGTCACACACAGGCAGGCAGCCACACACACACACACACAGAGGCAGGCAGTCACACAAACAGGCAAACAGTCTCACACACACACAGAGGCAGGCAGTCACACAAACAGGCAAACAGTCATACACAGGCAGGCAGTCACACACACACACACACACACAAACAGGCAAACAGCCAAACACAGGCAGACAGTCACACACACACACACACACACACACACACACACACACACAGGCAGGCACACAAAGACACACAGGCAAACAGTCACACACAGGCAGTCAGACAGTGTCACACACACACACACACACACACACACAGGCAGGCAGTCAGTCACAAAGACAGGCAGTCACACAGATAGTCACACAGGCAGTCAGGCAGTAACACACACACACACACAGGCAGGCAGTCACACACAGACAGACAATCACACACAGGCAAGCAGGCAGTCACACACCTACAGGCAGGCAGTGACACAGACAAACCGTCACACACAGGCAGGCAGTCACACACACACAGAGACAGGCAGTCACACAGACAGTCACACACAAACACACACATATGTAGACAGTCACACAGACAGACAGTCACACACAGGCAAGCAGGCAGGCAGTCACAAACACACACACACAGAGGCAGGCAGTCACACAAACAGGCAAACAGTCACACACAGGCAGGCAGTCACACACACACACACACACACAGAGGCAGGCAGTCACACAAACAGGCAAAAATTCACACACAGGCAGGCAGACAGTCACACACACAGAGGCAGGCAGTCACACAAACAGACAAACAGTCACACACAGGCAGGCAGACACACACACACACACACACACACAGACTTACCTCTTTCTATTATGGCTGGAAGAGGGAGTGGATGCAGTTCCTGTGCAGCAGTTACCAGGGGGCTTCTGGTATTTATTAGCTCCACCTCTGCCGCTCATTAAGCCCCGCCCACCTCATTTTTATTTTTTTATAGCCCCGGGTGGAGAATAAATAATCCTCCACACGGGTACCTGTTTTAGCTCCCCTGACACCGGCCATGTGCGAGCTGTGTCGACCACAGGGCGCCCCTTGCTCCATGGCGCCATGTGGCGCACTGGCTGCACAGCTCGCACACCCCCAAGGCCGGCCCTGAGGCTCACCCCCCCACAAACCCCACTGCCCTCCTGCAAGATTCTGGGAGCTCATAAATCAAAATTTCAGCCAATTACCACCTCCAAGTCTACCAGAGGCGTTAACATAGTTTTGCCATTATTATTATTTTTATAACTAACCCATGTTACCTGAGTTTTGTTCTGGAGTAGAAGAGGTGGCTGCAAAAAACATTGCACAAATATAAAACAAAAGTTATTTTCGTTAACAAAGTGTGAAAACATATAATTCATTTTTCAATAGCCTTTTCAAAGAGCAGTGCAATGGAATACAGAATCATTTTAAGGACACACAAATTCATATAAACATTAAAGAAAAAAATATTTAGATACCTGTCAGAAATCCATAAGTATATTTGACTAGAAATTCATGAGTATTTATAAGTTACTATGTTATTAAAGTAATGCAGCTTAATTTAGTGGTTCTGGAGCATATAGCCTATCCCTATATGCAGTGCTCCTCAACCCTCTCCTCAAGGCATAACAGTCCAGGATTTAGGGATTAACCTGGTGTGTCTTAGACTCTAAGGTGTTTTTTTTTTCTTTTTCTAAACACCTTAGACACACCTGGGTAATCCCTAAATCTATATTGTTAGGTGTGCCTTGAGGAGAGGGTTGAGGAGCACTGCAACACGGACAGCTGTGTAAACATTACCTTTTCTTTTGTGTAGTTGTTATGGATTCTGTGCCTACTATAAAAGTTATAATCTCAGCATGTCAAATTTTGTGTTGGCAAGGTTTTAGCTTTAAAACTGTTAGTTTACTCATTTCAGTATTTATTTAATAACTTCTAAAAAAATATTTTAACACTAGACATATTAGGCATTTTAACAATCAGGACTAATTAGTGATTTTTTTTAGTTAGTTTTCTTTAGTTGCACTTGGTGTGTGAAAATGATTAACTATTTTATTCTATTTATTATTGAATTATATATACTTCTAGGGTTTCAAAAGAAGGCCCTGTTTTTTTTCCCTTTAAATATGATATACAATATGTATGAGGGCAATTGCACAGAAAGAAGAAAATTAGGGCACAATGAACGCATGTCAAAAGTGCCAAAAAGGCATTGGTCACAAATGTGTTGCATCTTGAAAAAGCTTTAGCCCTTAAGGGTTAAGCAGAATAACACCTATATAATTCAAACACAATTTGCATAAAGTAAAGCAAAAAAAAAATATTAATAAGAATTAATATCCCGGGACTCGTTGCTAGACATCTCTACCTTAACTTCAATACTCACTCAGCGCAGACTGACTTCATTGATTCTCTAGGATACAACCTTGACAAAAAAACTAATAGTGGAACCTCTCATTCCCTAAGGAAGCATCTCGGCTTTCAAAATCCATGGGGTGCAGGTCAAAACCTTATACCAAATAATTCCATTTAACCCATAAAACTATTCAGGCACCCACATAAGAACGTAAAACACTGGTTGTTGACGTTCCCCTGCAAACCCAGGTCTGCAGGTTACACTGACACAGGCCAAAAGAACATTGATTCTTGTTTATTGATCTCTCTAGATTGGTTGTGAACTATGAATAATTCAAATGTCTGTATCAGAATTTCGATACTGTATGCTGTAAATTGTGACGAGAGACTGAACTATAATGTGTGCTCAAGTGCACCCTTATGCAATTTTCCTGATACTTGTATTTTATATATTTTATTCTATAAAAATAACAAAATAAAGAATTAAAAAATATATATATTTATAAAAATAAAATTCTTGCATTTGTTTGATATCCAACATTCTCAGAGCTCTATCCAGATTTTAAAGTAGAACAGCCAAACAAAGGGTTCTGCAGAGCCTGGATTTATAGTACCAAATACAAACAATAAAAAGGGAAGGATATTGAAAAGAGTGCTCAAATCACCAAGTGTGAATCCCTCCAAATCACACATAGAAAGTGTAAAACAATATTTTGAATAGAATAGTGAGAGCATAAAATTATACACCAAAATATAAAATATATAAAACAGGCAATATTACCATCTGTCTTGAATTTCCTAAAAATATAAAATATAAGACATAGTATAGCCTGTAAAACCAATTTTAAATGTATTAAAATAAAAGGTTTATCCACTCACGTGGTGCTGAGCCTTAGATAGCGGCTCAGACTTTAAAACGTTTGTCCTCCCCAGTGTGGACTTGGGGGCAAACCTGGTCCTTTATAAGCGGTACATAGATGACATTTTTATCATATGGAGGGGAGACAGAGACTCCCTGGAGAAGTTTTTAGAGTTTTTAAATTCCAATGAGTGGAATATTAAACTTACCTCCCATATCAGTAACCAAAACATCACCTTTTTAGATTTGGATATTTTTATACAACAAGATCAAATTAAAAGCAAAACTCATTTTAAGAAGGTGGATGTTAACAGTTTTATAGACCTGCACAGTTGCCATTTTAAACCTTGGCTTAACAATGTACCAAGAGGCCAGTTCCTCCGATTAGGGAGGAACTGTACAGATCTAAAAGATTATCAAGACCAATCATGTAATCTTAGTCAACAATTCATAGACAAAGGTTATGATCCCATTCTGATCCAAAATGCTAGAGATGAAATAGGGAGAAAAGATAGGGATTCACTGTTGGAATATAAATACAAGGAAAGAAAAAAGGAAGAACAGATCCCTTTTATTCTTAATTTTAGTACTAATGATAAACCTTTGTGTAATGTTTTTAAAAATAATTGGTATGTATTAAAAGAGGATAAAGATCTTTTACCTTTCTTGGGAAATAAACCCCAATTTATCTTTAGAGGAGCAAGAAATTTTAGGCAGATTTTAACGAATAGTTTTTTAGATAAAGAAAAAAAGGAAATCAATAATTTTTTAGGAGGACAAGTAGGATTTTATTATTGCGGAGATTGCACTGGGTGTAGATGAAAAAGAATCCCAAACAGGAGTAAGAAAACGTTCTCTTCGAATAAAAATCTGGAAGAAGAATACAAAATACACTCATTGATTACCTGTAATACAACAAATGTAATATATCTCCTTACTTGCCCATGTGGTTATCAATATATGGGCAAGACAATAAGAAAACTAAAAGTTAGAATAGGGGAACACATTAATAATATAAAGAAAAAATGTATTAATCATAGTGTTTCCAAACACTTTTTAGAGTACCATGATGGAAATCCAGAAGGCCTTCAGTTTGTAGGCATAGAAAAAATAAAAATCCACTGGAGAGGGGGGTGCAAAGATAATATTTTAAGTAGAGCAGAAATTAGATGGATGTTTAGCCTCAATACCCTGACTCCTGAAGGTCTTAATGTTGATTTCGAAACTACCTCTTTTTTATGAATATACAGTTTTTATGAATATATATTTTTTATATAATACTTGTATTTTAAGTATGTATTTATGGTCCATTTTAATTATTTATATATTTCTCTCCCCTTTCCCCTTTTCTCTAATTTATCATTTTTATTTGCATTCTGTTTTTACATTTGTGATGTATGAAATTGACTTCTAATATACTCTGGTTTTATATATTTTGTCTTTTTCCGTTTATAATATGTGATATGTTTTTATATACATATGCAATAATGAGTAAAATATTACTCCAATAAGTTTTTTTCCCACTGACAAAAGTATGTAGAAAGGAGAAATATGTTCGAAAGAGATATATTCCATTTATTTTCCGATAAAATATAAAGGACATTTGAAAAGGACTTATGCAAGTTGATTGGCAACCGGAACCTCTTTCCGTTGGAACGCAAAATGAACATGACCGCTGACCCGGAAATGTCCTGTGACACGCAATGTGACCGGAAGCCGGAAATCAAACGGCGAGGAGTGATAGCCGGAAACCGGAAGCCAACCGGCGAAGAAATGAGGAAAGCGCGCCCTTTCTATATTTTAAAATGTATTTAAACGCCTGAATTGTTTTATATTGTAGCACTTTGATAAAGACCTACACGGTCGAAACGCGTTAGTGCAATATTTGGGAGATCCCACTATATGCTGTGCAATAAAGTTTTTGTTCCTGTATTTTCGGACTCGGTTTTTATTATTTAAAAACAAAGGAATCCTGACAGAGAAACAACTCAACCAGCTTTTCCAGCATTGCGGTCTCCAGGAAATTATTATAAGGCGTTTAAAGTCTGAGCCGCTATCTAAGGCTCAGCACCACTTGAGTGGATAAACCTTTTATTTTAATACATTTAAAATTGGTTTTACAGGCTATACTATGTCTTATATTTTATATTTTTAGGAAATTCAAGACAGATGGTAATATTGCCTGTTTTATATATTTTATATTTTGGTGTATAATTTTATGCTCTCACTATTCTATTCAAAATATTGTTTTACAGAGCCTGGATTTATACCATAAACGAACACAGGGATTTATGAAAAATATGATTAAGCTCTTTTGTGCAGTTGCATGTAAACATTTTATTCATTAATGTATATTTAGTTTGAGTGTATTTTTGTTTATTCACAGCTTACCTGAGCTCTGAACTGTAGTAGAAATATAGACACCTGAAATAATTGGAAAATAGGTTTATAACTGATTTGATAGAAATAGGACTTGTTTTATTTTTGTCTTAGATTGTACAATTGTTACTTTTTAAGACAATTATTTGAGAGACCGTTCAGCATGATAAACCCAAGTGATCAGGAGTTTCTAATAATATAGAAGAAAATGGCTGAAGGGTTAGACAGCGTCCAACCCTCGAGTCACAAATAGGACTAAATGGGCAACGAAATGGGCATAACCCAGAGCAGTGAATCAAAAAAGGATCCCCAGATGTCAAAGGTAGCTGGAAGGGAGAATAAATTCAGCTTTCAACACACATTATTAACCAGAGGTGTGCCAATGCAGAGGAGTATATGGCTCAATTATCATGTTTTATACTGGATCACAAGAAAAAAATAAAAAAAAACTTTAATATAGAAATAAATATAAACAACAGAAAAACAGTAAAAAAGTGAGGAAAAACAGTGCTGCCCTCTAGGGGTCTAGGTCGTAGATGGAGTCTTACTTGGTATAGTGCAATAAATTGTGGCGAATGCCTAGTGTCAATAGGTTATCGAAATAAATCTAGATAATGGAGGAGGAAGTCACTCCTCTATATATTGGAGATAATAGGGACAGAAAAAGAAAAATGTCTACCTATAGAATGAGTGCATCTGGTATAGACAGGTGCTGCTAGTAGTAGGGGCAGCCCTGAAATAGTATATGAGCCAGAATGCACATCCCTCTTAGTTGTGCCTGTAAACTAAGCTGTTTGCTTATAAACAAAAATCCGTATGTTAGGGGCAGGTAGAGAGGGCAACGCCAGATCAATAGGTATGTTAATAAACAAATTAACTCTCAACCTGAAGTGTCAAATATCTCACACCTGAATCAAAAGCAGAAGGATACCTGTACCCCGCCGGGCTTTTAAAACGGTGGGGCCCCGCCCATCCGTGTACGTCATGCGGCCAATCATGAGCCGCCACGGAGCTAAGAGGGGAGGGGCTACCGTCCGACGGGGTCGGATAGGATAGTATGTCCGAGAGGGGCGTGCAACAGCGAACAGAATCGCTGTAACAGGCAATGGTTTATGTTAACCCCTGAAGTCCCTAGTTATAAACGGCGAAAAGTACATAACAAAAGATACAAGACGTGTATCTATATTGTATTGAAGCAAGTATGTACTTAAGGGCCAAATAGGGATGAAAATAGAGAGTGGAACACAGTCTCTCAACCTAAATAGGTATAGTAAGTGGGGGCAATAAGATATTCATAGCGCCCTAAAGGTGGACTGTTGCTATGTTTTCTAAGAAATTAAAGATGTACATATTAGAAAACATGGGGAGTATAATGAGCTAGATAGCCTACCTATGATAAATGTGTAACTTATAATGTGTTATGCATAGATGGTATATGGTGGGTCATTTTCACAGAATTGAAAAATGAATATTATCCTGATTACTGGATGTATTACAGTCATATAATTTGTAAGGTCATATTTACAAAAAATGATCCTGTTTAATGGATATTTACACTCATGTAGTTTGTAGGGTCAGTCAACTATATTGGCTATTTACAGAGAAATGAATAGTATTTACAAAAAAGTTCCATATTTACAAAGGATAATATTGTTAAGTCCTGTTTATTGGATATGAGCAGTCATATAGTTATAAAGGTTATTTACAAATATATACAGAGATGTTTATAGAGATGTGCTATTGCCAAGAAAAGTTCCAAAGTTACAAAAAACTATTGGAAAAAATTATTATATTAGAGAAAAGGAGAAAAGGAAAACCCTTCGTTCAGGCCTTGAGGGCTCAAAGTCTTCAGTTGGAAGATCCAAAAGCATTCCCTCTGTCTAAGGAATTTGTCATAATTTCCTCGTCTGGGATTTCGTTTGACTAGTTCCAACCCGCAAAAACGCAACCCTTTTGGGTTGCTATCGTGATATTCACGAATATGTCTTGAGATAGGGCTATCAGTCAAGTTCTTACATGATCTGATATGCTCCTGTATCTGTTTCTTAAAGGGACGGAATATCTTGCCCACATATTTTTTGTTGCATTCACAAGTCAAAAGATAGACAATGCCTGCTGTATTGCAGTTAAAGAAGGAGGTTAAATTGAATTCCACCTTCTCTAAACTGTCTTTCACTTTTTTTGAATCCTTTTTTATTAATTTGCAAGATATGCATCTTCCACAGCCGTAAGTTCCCACTAGTGGGGTCTGAAGCCATGTTCTGGGAGATGGTACAGTTTTCAGGTGACTGGGGGCTAAAAGGTCTCTTAGATTCTTTCCTCTACGAGCTGTGATGGTAACATTTGGAGCTAGCACCTCCTGTAAGTGTAAGTCACTCGTTAGCAGAGGCCAGAAGCGACCTAGGGAATTTTTGATGTTCTCCCAACCTGCGTCATAGGTGGCAATCAGACGTATAGTCCCCTTGGATTCTTCAGATGGTTTCTGGGTATTCTCACAGATCAAATTCTTACGGTCCGAATCCAGGGCTCTCTTATATGCTCGTTTTAGGCATCTATTAGGATACCCTTTTGCCCGGAAGTGTTCTCTTAGTGTTCTGGCCTTGATCTTGAATTCATCGATCGTACTGCAGTTACGTCTGATCCTGAGGTACTGACCAGTGGGAATACCGTTTTTCAGGGGTGTCGGATGGCAACTGTCCCATCTCAGGAGATTATTCGATGCAGATGGCTTTCGATACAGAGTAGTATGTATCTTGTTTTCCGACGTAATGGAGATCGTTAGGTCCAAGAAATTTAGGCTAGAGCCCCCAAACTCATTTGTAAACCGTAAATTTTCACCATTGATATTCAGAATCCGAACAAACTCGTTAAAATCCTCAAGGTTACCTAACCACACAATTAGGACGTCATCTATATAGCAACGCCAAAGATAAATCAAGGGGAGATATTGGGAAATCCCTGTGTGTTGGGATAGCTGTTCTTCCCACCACCCTAAGTGGAGGTTGGCATACGATGGGGCACAAGCTGTCCCCATCGTAGTCTCCCTAATTTGGTGGTAAAATTTGTTCTTGAAAGTAAAATAATTGTGTGTGAGTATAAATTCGAGTAGTTCGAGACAAAATGCAGTGTGTGGGCTCGCAGAGACACTTCTTTGTCCTAGAAAATGGTTAATGTGACTGATACCATTTGAGTGGGGAATTGATGAGTACAGTGCCTCAATGTCCAGGCTACACAGTTTAGCCAAAGGAGGTACCTCAAGACTAGCTAGAAGGGCGAGAGTCTGTTTCGTATCTTGAAGGTAAGATGGAAGTTTTTCGACAAACGGTCTTAGAATTTTGTCTATGTAGATACTCCCATTCTGTGTCAGATTCTCTATGCCCGAAACTATAGGGCGACCCGGGGGTAAAGTCATGCTTTTGTGCACTTTGGGCAGGCAGTAGAAAGTTGCTATCTTGGGGTACCGGTTGAGGATGAATTCGTATTCATCCCCTGATAGCAACCCTCTACTGCGGCCATTGTCCAGAATCTCCTTGTACTTCAAAAGAAAGTCATTGGTGGGATCTGACTTTAAAACTTTATAGGTATTTTCATCTTCTAAAACCGAGTTTCTAAGATGCTCAAACCCTCATTTGGTGCCAACAAACATTCCATGGTACACGCTCATGTTTCTGCCCCATTTTGATGGTTGTATTGAACAACAAATTAACATAATTTGTCTACATGCTTTTATAAATTGAGTTGCTGCCACGTGATTTGATTATTAGATAATAAAACATTTAACAACTCATATCTGGTGTCACAATAGCTTGCATTTAACAAAAAAAACAAACTTTTTGGACTGTAATATAATAGCAGTCAGATTCCTTCAGTAGTGTGCATTGCAGGGCCTGCCAGGGCACAGTGTCACACCAGTGCAACTCATATCTGGTGTAACAGTGTACATTTAAAAAAAAAAATACAATTTTGACTGTAATAGATTGAATAGCAGTTAGTTGTCTGCCAGCGTGTGTGTCAGGCTCACATCGTATACTGTGCCCACTTGCCCAGTGCCACCACTCATATCTGGTGTCACAATTGCTTGCATTTAACAAAAAAAAAACTTTTTGGACTGCCATATAATAGCAGTCAGTTTCCTTCACGAGTGTGCGTTTCAGGGCCTGCACAGTGCCACCACTCACTCATATCTGGTGTCCCAATAGCTTACATTTAAAAAAACTAAACTTTTTGGACTGTAATATAATAGCAGTCAGTTTCCTTCACGAGTGTGCGTTTCAGGGCCTGCCAGGGCACAGTGTCACACCAGTGCAACTCATATCTGGTGTAAGAGTAGTGTACATTTAAAAAAAATAAAAATGTTTTGACTGTAATAGATTGAATAGCAGTTAGTTGTCTGCCAGCATGTGTGTCAGGCTCACAGCGTATACTGTGCCCACTTGCCCAGTGCCACCACTCATATCTGGTGTCCCAATAGCTTGCATTTAAAAAAAACTAAACTTTTTTGACTGTAATATAATAGCAGTCAGTTTCCTTCACTAGTGTGCGTTTCAGGGCCTGCCCAGTGCCACCACTCACTCATATCTGTTGTCCCAATAGCTTGCATTTAAAAAAATGAAACTTTTTGGACTGTAATATAATAGCAGTCAGTTTCCTTCACGAGTGTGCATTTCAGGGCCTGCCCGGTACCACCACTCACTCATATCTGGTGTCCCAATAGCTTGCATTTAAAAAAACCTAAACTTTTTGGACTGTAATATAATAACAGTCAGTTTCCTTCACGAGTGTGCGTTTCAGGGCCTGCCAGGGCACAGTGTCACACCAGTGCCACTCATATCTGTTGTCACAGTAGCTTGCACGCATAGTACCACTAATCGAAAAAAAAAATGACAGGCAGAGGTAGGCCACCCCAGAGGGGCCGTTGTGGTCGTGGTGCTGTGATTCCCTTTGGCCCTAGAATAATGCCCAGTGTTCAGAGGCAACGTACCCTGAACTTGAAAAGTTCTGAGGACATAGTTGACTGGCTAACACAGGACACCCAGTCTTCTACAGCTTCCGCTCGGAACCTCGACGCACCATCCTCCTCCAGCTGAGCTTCGGGCACCTCTCAAGTTACCACTCGCCCGCCTGCCACCACCACCAACACTAGCACCACAGCCGCTTCACTTGGTATGTCAGAGGAGTTATTTACACATCAGTTGGAAGAAATGAGTGATGCGCAACCATTATTGCCAGAGGATGTAGATAACAGGGATATGTCAGGCAGCATTACACATGTACGGTGTGATGATGATGATGTTGTACCCACTGCTGCTTCCTTTGCTGAGTTGTCAGATATGATGCGTCCGTGGATGTCACGTGGGTGCCCTCTAGAAGAGAAGAAGAACAGGGGGAAAGTTAAGATGGGGGGACAGAGAGGAGGAGAAGAGTTGGAAGCAGGGGGAGGTCGTCGCACGGAGCTAGTGGCATAGTCAGACAGCATGCATCGGCACCCGGGGTCAGCCAGACAGCACGCCAATCAACGCATGCTGTTGCCACCACCACAATGCCGTCATTGCAGAGCTCAGCAGTGTGACATTTTTTGTGTGACATTTTTTGTGTGTGTCTGCCTCTGACAACAGCGATGCCATTTGCAACCTGTGCCAAAAGAAACTGAGTCGTGGGAAGTCCAACACCCACCTAGGTACAACTGCTTTGCGAAGGCACATGATCGCACATCACAAACGCCTATGGGATCAACACATGAGTACAAGCAGCACACAAACTCAAAGCCGCCATCCTCCTCCTGGTCCAGCATCTTCAGCCACGTTAACCACTGCTGTCCTCCTTGCCCCCTCTCAACCATCCGCCTCTCCGTCTCTCGACTTGAGCAGTTCCTGCTCATCTGCCCACAGTCAGGTGTCTGTCAAGGACATGTTTGAGCATTAGAAGCCAATGTCACAAAGTCACCCCCTTGCCCGGCGTCTTACAGCTGGCTTGACTGAACTCTTAGCCCACCAGCTTTTACTATACAAGCTGGTGGAGTCTGAGGCGTCCAAAAATTTTTTAGCTATTGGGACACCGCAGTGGAAGGTACCCGGATGAAATTTCTTTGCACAAAAGGCAATCCCCAACCTGTACTCGATTGTGCAAAAGGAAGTAATGGCATGTCTGGCACACAGTGTTGGGGCAAGGGTCCAACTGACCACTGATACCTGGTCTGCAAAGCATGGTCAGGGCAGGTATATCACCTACACTGCGCATTGGGTAAACCTGCTGACGGCTGCCAAGCATGGAATGTGTGGCTCTGCAGAGGAGTTGGTGACACCGCCACGACTTGCAGGCAGGCCTGCTGCCACCTCCTCTACTTCTCCTACTCCATCCTCTTCCATAACCTCCTCGGCTGAGTCCTCTTCTGCTGCTGCATCTTGCTCCACATCAACGGCACCCCCCCAGCTCCCCAGGTACTGTTCCAAATCCCGGATACGGCAGTGTAATGCCGTCTTGGGGTTGCCTTGCCTGAAAGCAGAGAGTCACACCGGACCAGCACTCCTGTCCACCCTGAACGCACAGGTGGATCAGTGGCTGACTCTGCACCAACTGGAAATTGGCAAAGTGGTTTGTGACCACGGAAGAAATTTGTTGGCGGCATTGCATTTGGGCAAGTTGACACATGTGCCGTGCATGGCACATGTGTGTAATCTGATCGTACAACGCTTTGTGCATAAGTACCCAGGCTTACAGGACGTTCTTAAGCAGGCCAGGAAGGTGTGGCTATTTCAGGCATTCCTACACGGCCATGGTGCACTTTTCCGATATCCAGCGGCGAAACAACATGCCAGTGAGGCGCTTGATTTGCGACAGCCCGACACGTTGGAATTCAACACTCCTAATGTTCGACCGCCTGCTCCAACAAGAAAAAACCGTATTTGTATGGCCGGGGTGCTAGGACAGCCTCTGCGGAGCTGGGAATTTTTGTGCTACGTTACTGGACGCTCATGCGCAATGCCTGTAGGCTCATGCGTCCTTTTGAGGAGGTGACAAAGCTAGTCAGTCGCACCGAAGGCACCATCAGCGACATCATACCATTTGTTTTCTTCCTGGAGTGTGCCCTGTGAAGAGTGCTGGATCAGGCCGTAGATGAGCATGAAGAGGAAGAGTTGTGGTCACCATCACCACCAGAAACAGCCTTATAAGCATCGCTTGCTGGACCTGCGGCAACGCTGGAAGAGGATTGTGAGGAAGAGGAGTCAGAGGAGGAATGTGGCTTTGAGGAGGAGATAGACCAAACACAACAGGCATCCCAGGGTGCTCGTTGTCACCTATCTGGTACCCATGGTGTTGTACATGGCTGGGGGGAAGAACATACCTTCAGAGAGATCACTGAGGACGAGGAACAGGACATGAGTAGCTCGGCATCCAACCTTGTGCAAATGGGGTCTTTCATGCTGTCGTGCCTGTTGAGGGACCCTCGTATAAAAAGGCTGAAGGAGAATGACCTGTACTGGGTGTCCACGCCACTAGACCCCCGGTATAAGCAGAAAGTACCTGAAATGTTACCGAATTACGGCAAGTCGGAAAGGATGCAGCAGTTCCAAAATCAATTACAAAGTATGCTTTACACAGCGTATAAGGGTGATGTCACAGCACAACGGGAATCTAATAGGGGAAGAGGTGAAAGTAATCCTCCTCCTCCCACGACTACGCCGTCAAGGACAGGACGCTTTACAGACGTGTTGTTAATGGAGGACATGCGGACCTTTTCTGTCCTACGCATCGCCACAGTCCTTCGGGATCCACCCTCGGAGAACGACTCGACCGACAGGTAGCAGACTACCCCGCCTTAACTGCAGATATCGACACTCTGAGGAGCGATGAACCCCTTGACTACTGGGTGTGCAGGCTTGACCTGTGGCCTGAGCTATCTTAATTTGTAACTTCTGGCCTGCCCCGCTTCAAGTGTCCTGTCAGAAAGGACCTTCAGTGCAGCAGGAGGTATTGTCACTGAGAAGAGAAGTCGCCTAGGTCAAAAAAGTCTAGATTACCTCACTTTTATTAAGATGAATGAGGGATGGATCCTGAAGGGACTGACAGTGGGCGATACATTCGACTAAAAAAGGCCTGATGAGGGGGACGTAACAGGAATTAAACTGATAAGAATAGTACTACTTAACACACTACTCCTATCTGGTGGCACATTAGATTGAATGCGCAGTGCCCCAAATTTGAAGTAGGAGGACCGACCAAGCATCTTTTTCCATCTCCCGCTTCCTGGGTGGAGGAAGAGAGACCTTCAATGACATCAGTGAGGGCGTAACCCTTACACTACCTGATCGATACAACATCATACCTGATGTTTTATAGCACGTTATTCCAAACAATTTAGGAATGTTAGGTGATGTATGCCCTTTATGGATTAAAACCAGACTCTGCATCAACTATGTAATTTTCCATGGGAGTCTTTCCATGGATCCCCCTCCGGCATGCCACAGTCCAGGTGTTAGTCCCCTTGAAACAACTTTTTCATCACTTTTGTGGCCAGAAAGAGTCCCTGTGGGTTTTAAAATTTGCCTGCCCATTGAAGTCTATGGCGGTTCGCCCGGTTCGCCCGTTCGCAAACATTTGAGGAAGTTCGCTTTCGCTGTTCGCGAACTGAAAATTTTATGTCCGCGACATCAGTATTTAGCAGTATTCCAATTCCAAATAACCTTAAAATACATCCTTGTGAAGACACCATCAAGGTATGCTGTAGTTTAACAGATATACAAACAAATCAAGACCACCCAGGTGCAGTGTGTATACAGTGAATAAAAAGAAAATGACTTCCTTTTTATTATAGTGTAACAAAGGATTCCTCTCAATCCTCGAGAAAATAGGAAGATAAGATACATCTAAACGTATATAAACAGAGAAAAAAAACTCATAGGGCAATAGCATGTATCCGCAGGCAGCCCCTTCTTTATATATATTACACTCACAGACTAGATTAATTTTTCAGGCTCATCAAATTAGGTTTTCACACCTCCATCATCAAACGAATGTCCATAGACACATAAATATATATTGACATAGTATAGCACTATTAAAAGTAAAAAAAAAAAACACGCTTTATTGGTACACTTAAAGTATACAAGAGGTTAAAATGCCCATTAGGATATCTCTGCGTCCCCTCGGTCCAAAGGTATAGGGCAGAATGTTGTTGGCAGGAATATCAGGAAAAAACAAAGTTATAAAATACACTCTACGCGTTTCATCTACTTCTGTAGACTTCCTCAGGAGTAAATAAAAATGTAAGTGCTGTACAAATAAAGTGCTGAATGCAATCTACTGATCTGAGCGGTATTTAAAAGCCCCTCCCGTTTGCATATGAACCTCCTTGGCCAATCTGTGGTCTTCAAATCACCTGTTACAACTTAATTGTTTTGGGGTCCTCTTTATTCACCCTATATAGGCTTCCGGAGGATGTCTGTGGAACACACATGTGTTCCACCGATCAGGAAGTTAATCCATCTTCACGTCGATGCAGATGACGTTATCGGTATGCGGCTGGAACGTATATGTGTTCCACTTCGTATTGTAGTCCCTTTTCAGCAATATATCAATCAGTCCAAATGGAAATGTTATCACCAAGTAGAAACATGAAGATAAAAATGCATTTAACAGAATTAATGTGCTGTATCTAGATTTCTTATCACTCATTATCACACATATCAAAAAGTAATAATAAACTAATATACATATGGTGATATAATAGACACCATTTGCATACTCTAACATATGGAACTCATGATTGATTGATATCTTTAGATCAATAGTACACAATTCACACCAAACATGCATTATAGCCCAAATATACAGAGAAGTGTGGGAAACACAGTGTAAGAATGGAGGGAAGGATTCTTGGACACATTAAACTTAAAGGAAAAAATCGTTATAAAATATTATATATATATATATATATATATATATATATATATATATATATATAAAAACAATAATATTAATAATGGTAGATGTAAAATAAAAACAAAAATTATATATATGAAAAAAATTATAAAAATTATAAAAAGCAAATAAGGTCAAAATAGACATTCCACCCTAGTGGTTGAAGAGTCCTAAGTTTGTGTATCCAGAATCCCTCCCTCTGCCTCAGCTTCATTACAATATCTCCTCCTCTCACATCTAAGGAAACCTGCTTGATGACAGTCCATGAGAGGTTCCGTGTTTTAAAACCTGGACATCCATTGCAATGTACGGGGACAGAATGACCTTGCATCCCCTTCCTAATGTTATTTAAATGCTCTAAAAGATGAGTCGTGACTTTCCTCCTTGTTCGTCCCACATATTGTGCACCGCATCCACATGTAAGTAAGTACACTATACATGTGGAAATGCAGGTGACACCTTCTTGGATTTTAAAAATTTCTCCAGTGATAGTACTTGAAAATGCATATGTATGAGATGGTAGACCCCTACAGGCTTTACATTGCCCGCATTCCCCTTTCTCATCTTGTTGGAATAAACTCAGTGTAAGATAAGAGGAAAAGTTTTCCCTTCCTGTATATATCTTTGGGGATATCTGGTAGTTGGCGTCCTAAATACTCATCGTGTTGAAGAATAGCCCAATGCTTTTTAAGAATTCTATTGATAGAAAAGACCTTCAAATTATATTGGGTATTAAACGAAAACTCAAATGGGTTATTGTGATGGGTCGTGTTTTTGTTTTTTGGTTTATCGATCAGAAGATCCAATCTATTCATCTCTCCTATTCTCTTCACCTCTGTCAGTAGATGTTCCTCATTTTACCACTTTTCTCTGAATTTTTGGGTTAGAAGTTCTGCCTGTTCAATGTAAGTGTTTAAATCTGAACAGTGCCACCTAAGTCGAGTGTACTGACTTTTCGGAACTCATGCAAGCCATCTGGGATGATGTCCACTTGTGGATTTGATAAAGCTGTTTTTGTCGGTAGGTTTAAAGTATGTTTTAGTTTGAATGTCACCATCCTTGACAAAAAATAGTCAAATCCAGAAAATCTATAGAGACCGAACTATAAACTGGGGTAAATACCAACGAAAATTTATTATTCAGGTATACAAAAAATCTTGCATTTGCTCGTCAGACCCCTTCCAGATGACAAGGATGTCGTTGATATACCGACACCAGAGCACCAGGTTCGCCCCATATGGATTACTGTCCCAGATTGACAGATGCTCCCAGTAATCCATAAATATGTTGGCATAGATAGGGGCAAACTTGGTGCCCATGGCTGTGCCCTTGATTTGCAGGAAGAACTCATCATTGAACATGAAAAAATTATGAGTCAGTATTAACTCGATTGCTTTCAACAGAAACACAACAAAGCTCTCATCTAGAGTGGAGTCTCTCTCAAGATTGTCCTGGAAGGCTCTCAGACCCAACTCATGGTCGATGATCGTATACAGAGACCCCACATCTAAAGAGGCCCAGATGTATCCCTCCTGCAATTCAATCGAGTCTAGTTCCTGTAGCAGATTCTTAGAATCCTTAAGATAATATCTTGCTGATTGGGCATACTTCTGTAATGAGTGATCTAAAAACTGAGATAGTTTAGAAGTAAGAGAATCGATTCCGCTTATTATCGGTTTGCCGGGTGGGTTTTCTTTAGACTTGTGCACCTACGGCAGAAAGTAAAAATTCGGAATCCTTGGGTGTTCTTCAAGGAGAAACTGATAGATGTTATTGTCTATGACATTAGTGGTTAGGGCTTTTTCCAATAGGACTCTAAGTTCCTGTTTGAAAGTTACATTGGGGTTGTTCTGAAGCTTAATGTATGTGTTGACGTCCCCCAGCAGTCTATATGCCTCTTTTAGAAATAAATCGACAGACATCACCACTATGCCACCCCCCCTTATCTGAATTCTTAAAGACTGTATCTTCTCTTTTTTTAGTTGGTTTAAGGTATGCATCTCTTTTTTTGTCATGTTATTACAGTACTCTTTTTTCCATTAGCTTGTCGAGATCACTCATTACCATTTTATTAAAGGTTTCTATCTGACTCCCCTTGTTGTAGGTACAAAAGTTAGAGCGAGGTTTAAAAGATCTTAATGTAATGTAGTTTCCTTATCAAAAGGATTCTCTAATTGTTTTTTTAATGAAGAATCTCTTGATACGCAATTTCCTAATGAACTTTTGCATATCTTTGTATACTTGGAAAGGGTTGGGAGGGACATTGGGGGTATATTTAAGACCTTTCTTCAGAATTAGGCATTTTTTTTAATATATATTTTTTATATTTTATATAGAATTTTACCTTTAAGTTTAATGTGTCCAAGAATCCTTCCCTCCATTCTTACACTGTGTTTCCCACACTACTCTGTATATTTGGGCTATACTGCATGTTTGGTGTAAATTATGTACTTTTGATCTAAAAATATTGTGGCGAAACCAGCCTCGCCACTGGGCATTGGAGAAGACTGATTGCCAGCCTCCTGCCCTGTGACTATCGCCCCATGTTAAAATGCTTGATTTTCCCCTATCTACAGGATTGAAGACTCTGTGGAACTGGTTTTGGTCAAATAGGACTTTCCCTTAACTTTTTAACCCATGTATGGAATTGGCTGAATTTTGACTATGTTTATAATTAAAGTGTGCTGAGTTCGAATATGTGATTTTTATGTTTGTGGCATGTATATTTTCGAAGTTATTAAAACTGTATTTCTCTGTCTGTAATAATTATATTAAGCATTGTGTTCAGTAATCATATCACAGACAGAGGGGGGGATTTTG
Source organism: Pelobates fuscus (assembly GCF_036172605.1). NCBI lineage: Eukaryota > Metazoa > Chordata > Amphibia > Anura > Pelobatidae > Pelobates > Pelobates fuscus. The sequence goes on from NC_086318.1 coordinate 256,895,868, forward strand.
TGTGGGAGTGTCTGTGTGTATTGTACGGATTGATTGGTTGTTCTATAAAACCCTGTGGGCTGTACTATGTTTGTGGATTGGGAATAAAAGAGGCTGTATGTGCCAGTACAGTCAGTTCTGCTTGACCTCAAAACGAAGTGTCGTCTTGTTATTGGGGGAATTGGATTGTATGCTGATTGCCAGGAGTGTAAGCTGATTGTATGCTTTTCCTGTTCAGCTGTTTACAGCATTCATATGCTTGAGAGCATTTGTATGCTTCTCCGGTTCGGTGGTTGTGGTGTCTGCTGCAGTGCTTGCAGTCCTCAGGAAGCGCTAGGAGCATCCTTCAACTGAGGTACCCAGTCGGGGTGTCCGTCGATCTGTTACAGATTTCAATCAATCATAGGTTCAATATGTTAGAGTATGCAAATGGTGTCTATGAAATCACCATATGTATATTAGTTTATTATTACTTTTTGATATGTGTGATAATGAATGATAAGAAATCTAGATACAGCACATTAATTCTGTTAAATACATTTTTATTTTCATGTTTCTACTTGGTGATAACATTTCCATTTGGACTGATTGATATATTGCCGAAAAGGGACTACAATACGAAGTGGAACGCATATGCGTTCCAGGCGCATACCGATTATGTCATCCGCATCGACGCGAAGATGGAATAACTTCCTGATCGGTGGAACGCATGTGCGTTCCACGGACATCCGCCGGAAGCCCATATAGGGCGAATGAAGAGGACACCAAACAATAAAGTTGTAACAGGTGATTTTAAGACCACGGATTGGCCAAGGAGGTTCATATGCAAACAGGAGGGACTTGTACAGCACCTAGATTTTCATTTGCTCCTGAGGTAGTCTACAGAAGTAGATGAAACGCGTAGAGTGTATTTTATAACTTTGTGTTTTCCTGATATTCCTGCTAACAACATTCTGCCCTATACCTTTGGACTGAGGGGACGCAAAAATATCCTGATGGGCATTTTAACCTCTTGTATACTGTAAGTGTACCAATAAAGCGTGTGTTTTTTTACTTTTAATAGTGCTATACTGTGTCAATCTATATTTCTTGCATATGTCTATGGACATTCGATTGATGATGGAGGTGTGAAAACCTAATTTGATGAGCCTGAAAAATTAATCTAGTCTGTGAGTGTAATATATATAAAAAAGGGTCCGCCTGTGGATACATGCTATTGCCCTATGAGTTTTTTTTCTCTGTTTATATACCTTTAGGTGTATCTTATCTTCCTATGCTGTAGTTTAAGTCTCATTGTTTGGCATATTTCTCACTAAATTCTGTTAAAGGAACACACCAAGCACCATGTCCCCCCCCCCCCCCCAAGCACAAGGATAGTCATAAGATAGATTCCAATCTACTCTACACCTGGATGCATTGACAACTGGGTATCTTCCATTTGCCCATCCATGCAGGGTTTTATTTGTTTATATACAAACATGTTGATTTATAGAGTATGTTTATAAATCAGGATTCTATTTGTGTCAAGTGTTGGCATTTGAATGCAGTTATGTGTGTGTATATACTGTTGCTATTTGAGTGGTGATTTTGCTGTTTAAATGCAGGGGTGTGTATGTGTAAAATGTTGGCGTTTGATTACAGTGTTGTGTTTGTAATTTGGTTGCATGTAGTATTGATGCTTGAATGCTGAGATGTATGCGCATACAAACATATGCGGCCACACACATTGACATAGATGCACACAGATACAAACATGTAGCCACACTGACACACACACATGTACAAACATATGCCTACACAGACCAGTGGCGGATCCAGGAGGGAGGGGCAATGGGGCAATTGCCCCAACCCCCCCAAGAGTCTCCCTTGCTGGCTAATGCAGGGCTGGCATTGTCCAAGTGACAGCCCTGCAATGTGCCTGCGGACTGGGGAGGGAAATCAGTGATCTCCCTCCCCGGTCCACAGGCACCGTGCTGGCAGCCGGCAGGGGAGGGAGAGAGGACCCGGGAGCTCAGCCTGCAGCTCCTCCAAGTCCTACTCTCGCAAGAACGGAGCATTGCCGCGGTTACCAACGGCAACGCTCCAAATCTCGTGAGAGTGAACTCTAGCCCTGGAGCTACGGGCTAGAGTTCACTCTAACCACTGGGACCACCAGGGAATCCCCACCGGACCACCAGGGATGGAAAAATGTCCCCCCTGATCGCAGTAAAGGTAACAAGGGAGGGGGGACATAAATATATTAATTTTATTAAATAAAAAAAATTAAAAAGCCTCCCTACCCTCCTTCCCCCCATACACACACTGCACACACTGCACTGCCCCCATTCATACACTACACACACTGCCCCCATACACACACTGCACACACTGAGCCATAAACACACACTGCCCCCATACACACACACTGCCCCACACACACTGTCCCCCATACACACACTACACACACTGCCCCCATACACACACACTGCCCCACAATCACTGACCCATACACACACACTGGCACACAAACACTGCCCTCCATACACACACTACACACACTGCCCCACAAACACTGCCCCATACACACACTACACACACTGCCCCAAAACACTGCGCCCATACACATACACTACCCCACAATCACTGACCCATACACACACACTGGCACACAAACACTGCCCTCCATACACACACTACACACACTGCCCAAAAAATACTGCCCCCATAGACACACACTGCCCCACAAACACTGCCCCCCATACACACACTACACACACTGCCCCACAAACACTGCCCCCATACACACACTACACACACTGCCCCATACACACACTACACACACTGCCCCACAAACACTGCTCCCATACACACACTACACACACTGCCCCACAAACACTGCCCCATACACACACTACACACACTGCCCCACAAACACTGCCCCCATACACACACTACACACACTGCCCCACAAACATTGCCCCCATACACACACTACACACACTACCCCACAAACACTGTGTAGCAGATGGCATTGGGCTGTCCTCAAGGGTTATGTTAAAAATGCAATTTGTGTGTTTATTCTCATGTATATCTAAAATTGTATGTAGCATTCGTATGTTTGTTTGGCAGTTTTCATCCGTATTCCCGAACACCGCTGAGACCTCCAGAGCTCTGTAACTCGCGAACGGAGGGGCCAACCAGCCCCTCTTTTGGGTGAATTAAAAGTACCGAACAAGGGTATTCAGACAAATACCAATTTAATAGACAAATACCAATTTAATAGTTATTGGATAGGATTTGTGTGTATTTTATCTCCTGAACGGAGACCGACCGCAGGGCCAAAACACATGGAACCCTTTTTGGCTACCACCTCATGTGCGGTCGGTCAAATTGTCTCTTCCACGTAACGCCCGAACCCCTGGTCCGATCTGGGTGAATTTTGAATATGTTGGTCACCCAGATCAGGGCTACCAGGGGGTGCCACTTAGATAATTGTACCTGACTGTTTTGGGGTTCATCCAGAAACCAGGTAAAACTGTATCATGTATAAGTGGATTATGTGTCACACTGAGGGGAGGAGATGTATGGGAGTTAACTAATGTACCATTGGCTACTGTACCAATTACTGTAAATCCCTCCCTTGCATGGGAGAAACCTTTATAAGGAATCTGTGTGATTAAAAGTTCAGTTCTGCTCCTGATGCTGTGTGTCGTCCAGTCATTGGGATTGATGTTGGGATATTGTTGGATTGTTTTGCCTGCTGGAATTATTGCCTTATGGATTTCTAATACTTGTTCCTGTGCCTTACTGGGATCTTAAGTGGAGATAACCTGTGGAATAGCAGCTCTCCGCTACATTGGTTGGCAGTGCTGGGATCCAGACTCACAAAGGAACAAAGACTAATGGAATACGGATGGAGAGTGATTATTCTAAGCTGAAAAGATCCACGCTAAAAGACCTCCTAGAAGCAAGAGGTATTGCAGCAAGCAATAAAACAAAAGCAACTCTCATTGCAGAGGTCATGGCAGAGGTCATTGCAGAGGTCATGGCCGATGGCAGTGCAATCCCTGAACAGCGAAATTCAGCAGATGGATTTGAACAAGAGGAATTTCAAAGGCAGCTGCAATTTAGGCTGGCCTTCTATGGAGAAAATCCAACGGCTGACATTATCTCCAGGACTATGACCGAAGTGCAGGAATTTATAATATGCCAAAGACCACCATAGACCACAGAGAGGAACACAGCAACCACTACCAACACAGAGGGTAAGACAAAAATACCTTACCAAGCTTTCAAAACTTATGTGGAGGCAGAGGAGGACATAGACGCATTCCTCCAAGATTTTGAGAGACTATGTGCACTGCATAAGATTAGTCCAGAAGAGTGGGTACCCATTTTAGCAGGTCGGCTAACTGGGAGGGAAGCTGAGGCATACAGAACTGTGCCAGATGAGGAAATTCAGAACTACCACAGGGTAAAAGAGGTTATTCTGGCCCGATATGCCATCACACCAGAGGCATACCGGAGGCGATTCAGAGAGCTGAAAAAGAATGATAAGGACTCACATGTCGAATAGGCTTGCAGGCTGCACAGGGCCGCCCTCGGATGGGTACAGGGAAACAAGGCTCGGTCCATGGAGGACTTATTACAACTGTTGCTATTAGAACAATTTTATGATGTGATCCAGACAGATGTCCAGGAATGGGTAAGGGACCGCAATCCAACCTCCCTCACCGAGGCAGCTAAGAAAGCGGATGACTACTTGGATGCCCGCAGGCAACAAAAACCTGCACCCACAAAGACAGTGATCCGACCCTTACGGGGAAGCAGCCAAACCCCAGCACAGCAACACCACCTCGACAACTACCTCCTTATCTACCAGCCGCCACGCAACAGAGATTCTGGCCACCCAGTTCTGTGCAATGCCACCAGTGCCAAAGGTGGGGACACTACAAACGGGATTGTCCCCAACAAAGAGACCGCTCTACCTGGATCTGTCCAGGCCCTCCTCCACCACCTCGAGCAGCAGCTCACTGCTATCAAACTGAGACACCAACTCCATATGGCTCTGCAATCCCTATCACTACTGTGGAAAAATGGGAAATGTTACATGAAGCGGATCCCCTCCAAGCGAATGCAGACAATCGTCAACATCATCGACAAACTGTCTACCTGGAGGGGAAAGCGGTCCAAGGGCTCCGCGACTCTGGGACCACCATAACTCTGGTCAAAAGTCACCTTGTACCCGATCAAGCCAAGACCAGCCAAACTGTAGCAGTCAGGGTAGCCGAGGGAGCAGTATACCGGCTACCAACAGCCCGGGTACATTTGCATTGGGGAGCGGGTTTTGGAAATGTGGAAGTGGGGTTAATGCCACAATTGCCGTATGAGGTGTTGCTGGGGAATGATCTGGACAAACTCACCTCTGCTTTTGAGCCCCAGGCACCAGCAACCGGAGAAGCACACCCAGTGGTCACTCAACAACAGGCCCGCACCCAGGGCTACAACACACTCCCGGAGGTCCAGGTAAGAGATCCTTCCCCTTCCTTAGAATGTGTCCCCTGGGCCCCCCCTACCGAATTTGCGGCCGAGGTGATCACTGACCCCACATTACAGATCTACAGAGACAAGGTCACCTCGGACCAACCTGGGGGGGAGGGCGAAAGATTTGTATGGGATAAACAGTTGCTGTATAGGGAGTCTGACAAGCAGGTAGCTTGGTCAGACCCGATAGTCATGAGGCAGCTAGTAGTACCACAGCGGGACCAATCTGAATTACTCCGGATAGCGCACGATATTCCGCTATCCGGACATTTGGGGGTCAGTCGCACCCGGCACCAACTGACCCAAAGTTTCTTTTGGCCGGGAATCAGCCAGGAAGTCCGTACTTACTGTAGTACTTGTGATATGTGCCAACGGGTAGGGAAGAGGGGGGACCGGCGGAAGGCAAGACTGCACCCGCTACCAATAATTGAGGAACCATTCAGTAGGTTAGCTGTAGATTTAATAGGCCCCCTTCAGAGACCCAGCCTTTCTGGTAAAAAGTATATTTTAACGGTAGTAGACTATGTAGTAGTAGACTATGCCAGAAGTGGTGGCCTTGACTAATATCCATGCAGAAACAGTGGCTGAGGCCCTGATGCAGATTTTCTCCAGGATGGGGTTACCCAGGGAGATCATCTCAGATCAGGGCACCCAGTTCACTGCGGAAGTTACCCAGCACCTCTGGAAATTCTGTGGAATCAATAATCAGTGCTTCATACCATCCCCAGACCAATGGGCTATGTGAGCGGTTCAATGGCACATTGAAACAAATGCTCAGAACCTTCGCAGGCACCCATAGGGACTGGGAGCGATTCCTGCCCCATCTCCTATTCGCTTACCGGGAGGTGCCGCAGGAATTGACCGGGTTATCCCCATTTGAATTATTATTCAGGAGGAGGGTAAGAGGACCCCCTTGACCTGATTAGGGAGCACTGTGAGGGAGACCGGAGCGCAGATGGTACCCCCATCATACCATATGTGTTGGCATTCCGCGATTGTCTGGAAGCATTGACTAGGTCGGTAAGGGAGAACCTCCAGGCAGCTCAGACTCGCCAGCGCACATGGTATGATCGGGGCGCCAGGTTGGGCAGAAAGTTTTAATTTTAAAACCTGTCCAACATGAAAAGTTACAGGCCGCCTGGCAGGGCCCTTATAAAGTGGTGGAACAAGGATGTGATACCACTTATATAATTGGCCCCTGCGCCGGAACTGAAGGGCGACGAATGATTCATGTGAACATGATGAAGCCCTACCAGGAACGTTCAGAGGAGGTGACAGCCATTTGTGCCCCCTCCTCTGAGGAGTTTGACAGCCTTCCCCTCCCAGATCTGCTGGGGGACGGTCGGCTGTCCGGGGATCTAGGGGAGGTTACGCTGGGAGATCGGTTGAGCCCACAGGAGCGTACCGAGGTACAACAATTGCTATGACAAGATAGAAAAGAGAAAGGCTGAAAACAGGGATTACAAACGGGTCCTCCCAATCATCAGTCTCAATACCCCTAAACAAATTAGTTCATAGTAATGGCTAGGAATTGCCAATGTAGAACATGCATAAAAAATATGAAAAATAATAAATTTTTATTAGTCCCTTCTAGGGAAGATAAACACGACAAAATTTAAAATTAGAAGTGTATATACAGTGAATAAATGTGAAAGAGTAGGAATCCTCTATCAAGAGCTGGCCTCACAATATACCTTGTTGTCAAAAAATAATTGCAACAATGTTACAAACGCTAAAAGTAGCTATTGATATGTATCTTAGGAGAAACAGTGGTGTCCCCCTAATTAAGTTGCAAAATAGCAGAGTTGCTAGAGAGGGGAGGGAAAAACCCCCACTCACAAGGTATGCTAAAGCGATAGAGTATTTGTTAAAAAGTAACGATTATAACGGCACCCTTAGGCTAGCCCCAGATCGTAAAGCTGATTAGCATAAATTCCCCTTAGTAAATTGCAGACAGTAAACTCCTAATGTTGATAGCCCACTGGCTGTAAATAGAGAGTAGAGCTTAACACCCCATGTAAGGGGACTGGAGTGACGAGAGCCTGCAAAAATCGTTAGCTCCTAATATTCCGTCACTTGGAGTATGCAGCTCAAATGCAACAAATGGACCTAAATCCTGATACAGAATCTTAGAGTCTTAAGAGTTAACACCGCTAGATGGATAAATACCAATAAAGTAACCAATCAGATTACTTAAAAAACTGATCTATTCTCAAACTGATAACAGCTCTACAGGAAAAAAGCCCCTGCTAAATATAGATCAAAGCTTCGGTAGGCAGTCTGGGTGCTACGTTAGCGAGGTGAGGCAAGTACTGGCTGAACACGAAATTCAATAGTGTAGAGGAAAAAACCTTCCCTAATGCTAGTATTGTAGAGCGATCCCTAATCTAAACTCGGACCAAATGGTCCCGGTACTGGCTCGAAATTCAATAGTGTAGAGGAAAAAACCTTCCCTAATACTAGTATAGTAGAGAGATCCCTAATCTGATCTCGGACCAAGTGGTCCCGGTACTGGCTCGTATAGTAGAGAGATCCCTAATCTGATCTCGGACCAAGTGGTCCCGGTACTGGCTCAACGCGCGTTTCGGCGCTTAACCTTGCGCCTTTGTCAAGAGCTTACCGGAATGAGTAAGCCCGCCGTATTTTAAACCATGTAAGCCCGCCCATCAGACTCCCGACGTCATCCTCACACTCGAGCGGCATTGGTCGGTGGGCGGGGAATGTATTGTTGAGTGGCATGTGCAACCATCCGGCAAGGGGGAAATTAACCCTGTGTTTGCCAAAGTCCTGGATGGATGCCAAAAAACAGGTCCCAAAAGGGACTGTAGTGGAGAGTATCATATTTCAAAGTACATTAGAGCCTGTTACTACAGGACAGTGTATAGATAGGTGCTATTTGGAGATGCAGAATCTTTTTGTTTATTAGACGATTGAACAATTGAACAATTAGAATAAAACAGAATGAAAAAATATTCAAAAATAAATAGAAAAATGATGAATGATATATAGAAAAAACATAAGTATATATTACAAATATATGTACAGGTAGAGAGGTTAAGTTAATGCAATGTCTGGATGACTTCAAGATATATCCAGACGGTAAACTGTTGGGGGTGTTGTTCATGTGTTGGAAACATATCCCAAAGAGTGTCAGCACCCACAGGGGTATTGAATCCCCGAGGGGTCAGTTAGTGAACACATGTAAATATTGGATAGATCTTGGACCTTTTTCAAATTTCCAGGTGATGACCACATAAAAGGATCATATTTTCTGGTATAGTGGTAAGGTGAATATTTTTCCATCTGTTGGCCACCCTACCACGGGTATCTTGGACATTTACAAGTTTCCCGATAGTGGTCATGTGGAGAGATCGCATGTTATGGATCTTTTTCCCCCCCTCCCTTCCTTTGCCCTTCTTTTTCCTTATTGTGAAGGACCCTTATGAGGTGCTGCAGTGTACTTAAGCAACACCACTCAAGTGATTAACCTCTCAGACCACATTTTAACCCCTTATGAGACCAATGTCCTTAAAAAGGGCCTCTCTTTTGTACCCACTCCAGCATATAACAAATTCACATGGGTCAAAGACATACATTTGTACCCACTCCAGCATATAACAAATTCACATGGGTCAAAGACATACATTTGTTCGTTAGGAAATTGGCTCTCTGTAAATACCACCAATTACAGATTGAAAGAAAAACAAAAGACCTGGGTATATCTGAGGATGACTATAACGGCCTGATGGCTTTAGTATCCTTATTAGATGAAAATGATCCCACCATCACCAAAAGCCTAACAAATCTGAAACCAAAAAGCCGTTTCACACCACACATAGGCAGCTACAGGAATTTTGAGGTTTTCTTGGAAGCAGTCAAATTCGAAATCGAAAATATTAAAAACAGTGATCTCGATTTTCAGCCTAATATGAATTTGACCAAACTTGAGGGGAAGGCTTTACAATCACTCAGAGAGGATAGGGAGACAATCATAAAACCAGCAGACAACGGCGGCAATATTGTAATGATGAAGTCAACTAATTACATTAAAATGGCCCTTAAAATCCTGGACGATAGGGAAACCTATAGAATACTTCCAACGGATCCTACAAACTCCTTTTTGGAGGAGTACAAACGGATTTTGAATAGGGGACGCAGTAGAGGTCTGCTATCCAGGGAAGAGTATGAATTTATTCTTAATAAGAACCCTAGGATAGCGACTTTCTACTGCCTACCAAAAATCCACAAAAATAAACTAGATCCGCCAGGACGCCCAATTGTCTCAGGTAATGATTGTCTCACACAAAATGGGAGTATTTACCTGGACCAAATTTTACGCCCTTTTGTCGAGTCACTGCCATCCTTCATTCAGGACACAAAACAGACTTTGGCTCTCCTCTCCAATCTCACATTACCTGAATCTGTAAACCTATGTAGCTTGGATGTAGAGGCTCTCTATTCCTCCATACACCATGAGGGGGGCTTACAACATGTCCAATACTACTTGGAAAAAAGAGGCATAAACCTCTCTGCACACTCCGAGTTTACATTGGAATTACTCAGATTTGTTCTGACGCACAACTACTTCCTATTTAATGACAAATTCTATCACCAGGTGCAGGGTACTGCGATGGGGACAGCTTGTGCCCCATCATATGCAAACCTGCACCTGGGGTGGTGGGAGGAAGTAGTGATTAAATCAACCAGATTTTCACTCTTTGCCCCCCTGATACACCTTTGGGCTAGATATATAGATGACATCTTAATAGTTTGGAAAGGCACGGTTGATGACTTTAATCGATTTGTAGCCCTCTTAAATGATAATGTCTACAATCTGAGATTTACTTCCGAGTTTGGAGGGAAAACCCTCAATTTCCTGGACTTGACTGTCTCGATTGATAATCAACTGATTCAAACTACACTATTTAAGAAACCGACTGCCTCAAACAGTCTTCTATATTGGGACAGTTTTCACCCAAAACCCCTCAAAGAAGGCATCCCCATAGGCCAGTACCTTAGGGCACGCAGAAATTGCAGTACTTTACAGGAGTTTAAGACTCAAGCTGACATCCTGAGATTACAGTTCAAGGATAAAGGCTACCCTAATCGGTGCTTAAAAAGAGCCTATAGACGAGCTTTGGAGTCAGAGAGAGAGAACCTCTTGAGTGCTAGCCAACCTACACCACCCACCATCTCTAGCCCCCGCTTGATTGCAACTTATGATGCTGGTTGGGATAAAGTTAAATCCGGAATTCAAAAATTCTGGCCACTCTTAACAGGGGACGTGCATCTTAAAAAGATCCTGGGTCCAAAAGTGGATATCACGGCATCCAGAGGCAAGAACCTAAGAGATCTTTTGGTCCCCAGCCATTTCCAACCAGTACGTTCAGGGATCAAAACATGGCTCCATAGACCCATCACTGGCACTTTCCAATGCGGGCGATGTGTCGCCTGCAAATATATTAAACGAGACTCAAAGAAAGTGACAGATAGTGACAATAAACAGACCTTTAGTGTTGCATCTTTTTTCAACTGCAACACCTCAGGTCTGGTATATCTACTCACTTGCGAATGCAATTGTAAATACGTGGGCAAAACGTTTCGTCCCTTTAAAGAGAGGATTAAGGAACAAGTTAGATCACCCAAATTAACTATTGAAACACCAATTGCTCGTCACCTAAGGGAACAACATTCAGGCAAATCACATGGTCTGCGTTTTTGTGGTCTTGAATTGGTGAAACGGGACAAGAGGAGGGGTGACTACGACAGATTCCTCAGGCAACGTGAAAGCTTTTGGATATACAGGCTCAAGACCTTACAACCTAGGGGCCTAAATGAAGGGTTTTCATTTGCACCATTTATATAATACATGCGGCACCTCATAAGGGTCCTTCACAATAAGGAAAAAGAAGGGCAAAGGAAGGGAGGGGGGGAAAAAGATCCATAACATGCGATCTCTCCACATGACCACTATCGGGAAACTTGTAAATGTCCAAGATACCCGTGGTAGGGTGGCCAACAGATGGAAAAATATTCACCTTACCACTATACCAGAAAATATGATCCTTTTATGTGGTCATCACCTGGAAATTTGAAAAAGGTCCAAGATCTATCCAATATTTACATGTGTTCACTAACTGACCCCTTGGGGATTCAATACCCCTGTGGGTGCTGACACTCTTTGGGATATGTTTCCAACACATGAACAACACCCCCAACAGTTTACCGTCTGGATATATCTTGAAGTCATCCAGACATTGCATTAACTTAACCTCTCTACCTGTACATATATTTGTAATATATACTTATGTTTTTTCTATATATCATTCATCATTTTTCTATTTATTTTTGAATATTTTTTCATTCTGTTTTATTCTAATTGTTCAATTGTTCAATCGTCTAATAAACAAAAAGATTCTGCATCTCCAAATAGCACCTATCTATACACTGTCCTGTAGTAACAGGCTCTAATGTACTTTGAAATATGATACTCTCCACTACAGTCCCTTTTGGGACCTGTTTTTTGGAATCCATCCAGGACTTTGGCAAACACAGGGTTAATTTCCCCCTTGCCGGATGGTTGCACATGCCACTCAACCATACATTCCCCGCCCACCGACCAATGCCGCTCGAGTGTGAGGATGACGTCGGGAGTCTGATGGGCGGGCTTACATGGTTTAAAATACGGCGGGCTTACTCATTCCGGTAAGCTCTTGACAAAGGCGCAAGGTTAAGCGCCGAAACGCGCGTTGAGCCAGTACCGGGACCACTTGGTCCGAGATCAGATTAGGGATCTCTCTACTATACGAGCCAGTACCGGGACCACTTGGTCCGAGATCAGATTAGGGATCTCTCTACTATACTAGTATTAGGGAAGGTTTTTTCCTCTACACTATTGAATTTCGAGCCAGTACCGGGACCATTTGGTCCGAGTTTAGATTAGGGATCTCTCTACAATACTAGCATTAGGGAAGGTTTTTTCCTCTACACTATTGAATTTCGTGTTCAGCCAGTACTTGCCTCACCTCGCTAACGTAGCACCCAGACTGCCTACCGAAGCTTTGATCTATATTTAGCAGGGGCTTTTTTCCTGTAGAGCTGTTATCAGTTTGAGAATAGATCAGTTTTTTAAGTAATCTGATTGGTTACTTTATTGGTATTTATCCATCTAGCGGTGTTAACTCTTAAGACTCTAAGATTCTGTATCAGGATTTAGGTCCATTTGTTGCATTTGAGCTGCATACTCCAAGTGACGGAATATTAGGAGCTAACGATTTTTGCAGGCTCTCGTCACTCCAGTCCCCTTACATGGGGTGTTAAGCTCTACTCTCTATTTACAGCCAGTGGGCTATCAACATTAGGAGTTTACTGTCTGCAATTTACTAAGGGGAATTTATGCTAATCAGCTTTACGATCTGGGGCTAGCCTAAGGGTGCCGTTATAATCGTTACTTTTTAACAAATACTCTATCGCTTTAGCATACCTTGTGAGTGGGGGTTTTTCCCTCCCCTCTCTAGCAACTCTGCTATTTTGCAACTTAATTAGGGGGACACCACTGTTTCTCCTAAGATACATATCAATAGCTACTTTTAGCGTTTGTAACATTGTTGCAATTATTTTTTGACAACAAGGTATATTGTGAGGCCAGCTCTTGATAGAGGATTCCTACTCTTTCACATTTATTCACTGTATATACACTTCTAATTTTAAATTTTGTCGTGTTTATCTTCCCTAGAAGGGACTAATAAAAATTTATTATTTTTCATATTTTTTATGCATGTTCTACATTGGCAATTCCTAGCCATTACTATGAACTAATTTGTTTAGGGGTATTGAGACTGATGATTGGGAGGACCCGTTTGTAATCCCTGTTTTCAGCCTTTCTCTTTTCTATATTACACCCCATGGGTTATGCCCGTATACCCTGCAACCTTTACCAACTCCAGTGTAGGATCTTATTTATTTATTTATTTATTTTCTTCCACTGGATGTTGTGTCTTCTCTCTGCTATGACAAGATACCTTCTCCAATATACCTGGGTACACCCCTCTGGCCACTCACCGGGTAGAAACCCCAGGGCAACTTCCCATGCGCCAGACGCCTAACCGCATCCCTGAAGCAGTAAGGGAAAACATGCGCAAGGAGATTGAGGAAATGCTCCAACTTGGGGTTATTGAGCAGTCAGACAGCCCCTGGGCCTCCCCTGTAGTCCTCGTACCTAAGCGGGACAGTACGACCCGCTTCTGGGTAGACTACCGGAGGTTAAATGAAAAGACATTATCTGACGCACACCCTATGCCCCGGATAGATGAACTGTTAGACCGGATGGCCAGGGGCCAATACCTCACTACCATTGATCTTTGTAAGGGGTTTTGGCAGATCCCCTTGGCCCCAGACGCCATCCCTAAGTCCGCCTTTGTCACCCCATTCGGCTTGTACCAATTTAAGGTGATGCCGTTTGGGATGAAAAACGCACCAGCTACCTTCCAGAGGATGGTGGACCGGCTCCTAGATGGGTTCCAAGATTACACCTGTGCTTATTTAGATGACATCGATATCTTTAGCAATACCTGGCAGGGACATCTGGCCCACATAGGAGGAGTACTAGATAGAATCCGGGAAGCAGGAGTAACCTTGAAACCTGCTAAATGCAGTATAGGTATGACTGAGGCACAGTACCTCGGACACAGAGTAGGTTGCGGGAAGCAGAAGCCTGAACCCGCAAAGGTAGAGGCCGTAGCCCAATGGCCAACCTCCAGGACTAGCTTTTCTAGGGACAGCTGGGTATTACAGGAAGTTTGTGTACAACTATAGCGCCCTAGCCAAACCCCTAACTGACCTTCCCCGACAAGTAACCTGGACCCCGGAGTGTGAGCAGGCATTCCAACTTCTGAAAAATTCACTTATCAATGCCCCTGTCTTGGCCACTCCCAATCCAACTAAACGTTTTCTTGTTCACACAGACGCTTCTATGTTTGGATTAAGGGCAGTATTAAGCCAAGTCGGGGCCGATGGCGGAGAACATCCCGTAGCCTACATCTGCCGGAAACTGTTACCTAGAGAAGTGAGCTACGCCGCCATCGAGAAGGAGTGCCTGGCTGTGGGCCCTAAAGAAATTACAACCCTATTTGTATGGACAGTCCTTTTCTTTGCTCACGGATCACAGCCCGTTGGTATGGTTAAACCGGGTGGCGGGGGACAATGCCAGGCTGCTGTACTGGAGTTTGGCGCTGCAGCCGTTTGACTTTAACATCCAGTACCGCCCGGGAAAACAGAATGGCAATGCTGACAGGTTGTCCAGACAAACTGACCTTGAAAAATGACCCGTGAGCCGCCCGGTCATCCCCAAGCCGATCCGTGTTGGATCAGACTGTGTATGCCGGCTTGTGGGCAAGGGAGAGCAGTGTAGCGGATGGCATTGGGCTGTCCTCAAGGGTTATGTTAAAAATGCAATTTGTGTGTTTATTCTCATGTATAACTAAAATTGTGTGTAGCATTTGTATGTTTGTTCGGTAGTTTTCATCCGTATTCTATACGAATGAAAACTACTGAACCAGTAGACCACCCCAGAGAGAAGTGTGTACCTTATTAGGCTTTCACACTTCTCTAACCGCAAGTTAATTGGCGCAATCGGTACTTTATAAATGTATCTGGGTGGCCGCCATTCGGCATACGAACACGTGGCGGTGGCCATCTTACGCATGAAAACTCAGCGGTGTTTGGTCGTCGAGTGTCTGGAACTCAAATCGGACACTCGATTACCCGAACACCGCTGAGACCTCCAGAGCTCCATAAATCCTGAACGGAGGGGCCAACCAGCCCCTCGTTCAGTGAATTAAAAGTACCGAACAAGGGTATTCAGACGAATATCGATTTAATAGAGGATGGCAAGGATTTGTGTGTATTTTATCTGCCGAACGGAGACCGACTGCAGGGCCAAAACACATGGAACCCTTTTCGGCTACTACCTCATGTGCGGTCGGTCAAATTTTCTCTTTCACCAAACTCCCGAACCCCTGGTCCGATCTGGGTGAATTTTGAATATGTTGGTCACCCAGATCAGGGCTACCAGGGTGTGTGTAGCGGAGAGCTGGTCTTTCACAGGTTAACTCCACTAAAGATCTCAGTGAGGCTCAGGAACAAGTAATAAAAATACCATAGAGTAATAATCAAAGCAAACAAGGTAATCCACGAATATCACAACACAGATCCCAATGACTGGACGACACACAGCATCAGGAGCAGAACTGACTTTTAATCCACACAACTTCCTTATAAAGCATTCTCCTATGCAAGGGAGGGATTCACCATAATTAGTCCAGTAGCCAATAATGTAACAGTTACCTCCCACACATCTCCTCCCCTCAGTGTGACACATAATCCTATTAAACATACTGTACTTTTCCATGAATTCTAGATGTATCCCAAAACAAGCAGTTAGAATAATACTTTGGGTGACTAACATATCCAAAATTCACCCAGATTGGACTAGGGGTTCGGGAGTTAGGTGGAGGATGTAATTTGACCGACCGCACACAAGGTGGTATCCGAAAAAGGCTCCATGTGTTTTGGCCTTGCGGTCGGTCTCTGTTCGGGAGTTAAAACACAGAAATACCTGCCATCCACAGCTAATCTTCCATTCGTATTCATTCCCTTGTTCGGGACATTGATTCCACCGAATGGGGGGCTGACTAGTCCCTCCGTTCGTGGGTTATGGAGCTCTGGAGGTCTCAGCGGTGTTCGGTTGTTTGAGTGTCTGATTTGAGTTCCAGACACTCGACGACCAAACACCGCTGAGATTGTCATGCGTAAGATGGCCGCCGCACGTGGTTCGTATGCCGAACGGCGACCACACAGGCACATACAATGGATCAATTAAGCTGCGGTTTGCAGAGTGTGAACGCTTAACGAGGTGCACACTTCTCACTGGGGTGGTCTGATGGTTCAGTAGCTTCATTCGTATGAAACTACCGAACAATCATATGAACACTACATACACTTTACAGATATACAGGGAAACAAGTACACAAATACATTTTTATACGAATTTCTAAGGACAGCCTCAATACAATCCGCTACAGGGTGCCACTTAGATAATTGTACCTGACTGTTTTGGGGTACATCCAGAAACCGTGTAAAACTGTATCATGTATAAGTGGATTATGTGTCACACTGAGGGAAGGAGATGTATGGGAGGTAACTATTGTACCATTGGCTACTGTACCAATTACTGTAAATCCATCCGTTGCATGGGAGAAACCTTTATAAGGAATCTGTGTGATTAAAAGTTCAGTTCTGCTCCTGATGCTGTGTGTCGTCCAGTCATTGGGATTGATATTGGGATATTGTTGGATTGTTTTACCTGCTGGAATTATTGCCTTATGAATTTCTAATACTTGTTCTGAGCCTTACTGGGATCTTAAGTGGAGATAACCTGTGGAATAACAGCTCTCCGAAACACACTGCCCCCATACACACACTACACACACAAACACTGCCCCCCCACACACTACACACACTGCCCCACAAACACTGCCCCCATATACACACTACACACACTGCCCCACAAACACTGCCCCCATACACACACTGCCCCACAAACACTGTCCCCATACACACACTACCCCCATACACACACTACCCCACAAACACTGCCCCATACAAAGACTACACACACAGCCCCACAAACACTGCCCCCATATACACACTACACACACTGCCCCACAAACACTGCCCCCATACACACACTGCCCCACAAACACTGTCCCCATACACACACTACCCCCATACACACACTACCCCATACACAGACTACACACACTGCCCCACAAACATTGCCCCCACACACACACACTACACTCACTGCCCCACAAACACTGCCCTATACACACACTACACACACTGCCCCCATGCACACTGCACACCCATACACACACTGCCCCACACATACACTGCCCCCTAACACACACGCCCTCACGCACTCGCACTTCACCGCTCACACACGCTTTACCCCTAACACATACCACTGTTCCTATGCCCTATATCCCAGCAGACCCCAGGTAAGTTGTCAAACTGTTCTTAAACGGTTTGACTACTTACTCTGGGATGGGATCCTGGCACTACTGACGCCATAACTACTACACTGAGCTGTAGTGGTTATTGTACCTGGATTATTTCTTTAAATAATCTACAAGTGCCCCTCCCGAGATCAGGCTCTGGATCCGCCACTGACACAGACAGATACACACACTGGCATACACACATGCACAAACAGATACTACCATATACCTACACAGACACATAAACACACTGGTACACACACAAATACACACTGATTCACAGATGAAAACACATAATTTACAAATGCACACTGCCACACACCAATACACATACATACACAGTTACACACACTGACACAATTATCCAACATAGATACACACATTGACACACATACACACACATATACACACATTGACACACAAACAGATACACACAATACCTACACATGCACACACATAGACCTGCACATTGACACACATACCTACACATACACACACATAGACGTGCACATACACACACATACCTACACATGCACACAAGTCACAATTTTTATATTGTTAGTCACCACCCTGCTTCCATACCTCAGGTGCAGAGCGGTAATTTCTCTGGGCTGGATGATGCCGATGGGAGTTTGAGGCTATCCAGGTTTTCTGTCTAAAGTGATCTCCCTCCTCCACTCTCTGCACATCTTTTGACCTCCAAACAACTGTACTAGTAGTTCTGCCTATGACCATGACAGTGGTATGACTTACCCTGGGTCTGCCTGATGCCGCTCCTTGCTGCTAAGGCTTGGTTTGGTGTCAATAAGCTAGCCCTGCATTGCAGGGTTTCGCTCAGGAGTACGTACTACTGAAAACTCCAAGCAGGAAGTGGCATACAGTAGGAACAGTTTGACTACTTAGACATGAAGTGGAGGTGGGGAGCGTGACCTTTAGGTTAGAAGTTAAACAAGTCAAGCCATTTGATTATTTACCAGATGGTGCACCAGGGCACCATAACCATTACAGTGTGCTGTAGTTTTTATGTTGTTTGAATATATCTGCATCACAGACAGATAGACAGACAGACAGACAGACAGATATTGATAGAGAAATATATTTTTGGCATACCTAAAAAAAAAGAAATGGCAATATTGCCTAGAATTATTTATATATTTATTTTGAGATAAAATGCATTATTGTTAAGAAAATTCTAAAGCTAAAATAATGTTTGGTACCAATTTAGCAATGTAACATTTTTATTTGCTGTTAAGAAGAATGTTTTAACAATCATTATATTTCATTTCTCAAAGAGTTGCAAATGGGAAAAAAATATTTCTGCTGATAGTGTTCAATTGACAGTATAAAATACTAGTATACATCATTGGATATTCAGATTGTGTGGATACGTGAAAATGTTATCTTTTGCTGTTGTTTTTTCTCAATACATAGTTGTTTTTGTCAATACATGACTTTTAATTTCCCAAGAAGATAGACAGACAGACATAATTTTGGCATCCCTAAATGAAAAAAAAAATAGCAATATGACCTTGATTTTTTTATTTTTATTAAATAAATAAAGCTATTGTAAAGTGAAGATAATATGTATTCATGCATTTATAGTGTAAAAATTAATTACCTGAGATTCTTCCTGTGGTAGTAGTGTAGACTGCTGTGAAAACATGCATGTTTTGTAATTAACATTTTTGCAAATAATGAAATATATTTTAATAACTTCAATTGTGCATATGATGAAATTGGTATTGTAACGGCACCCCGGGCATAAAAGGGATTAAACGCCGTTTAGAGGATATTCCCTTCTAGATATACAGGCAGCTACTGTAGACACCAAGCCACCGAACCGGACAAGCATAAGAATACTGTAAACAGCCGAACCGGAACCATACGAATGCTGTAAACAGCCGAATAGGAAAAAACATACAAAAGGTTTACACTCCTAACAGTCGAACTGTAACAGCATACAATAAATCCCCCCAAGAACGAGACAAAGCTCTGTGTTGAGGGTCAAGCAGTGAACAGACAGAGCTGTGGGTTTATTGTTCTTATATACACATTAGTACCACCCAAAGGGTTTTAGAAAACAACCAATAAACACGTACAATACACTCAGACACTCCCACACAAAATCCCACTGCCTGTGATGCAATTACCTTACACAATGGGTAATGTAATTATCACAGGCAGAGAAATACAGTTTTTCCACATTATTCATAACTTAAACTAAAAGTATGCATCACATTCACTTACATTTTCAGAATCAGCATACTCCAAATACAAACATACGTAAAAATCATCCAAATTGGTCCATTGGTTCAAAAGATAGATCGTAGTCCTTTGTGACCAAATTAAGCATGGCTTTTCTGCCCAAAACCAGTTCCACAGAGTCTTCTATCCTGGAGATAATTGGGAAGTAATCCAATTATCTCCAAGGACAGAGGCAAAACTCCATTGAACACATGGCAGCAAAAGACAATAAAATACATAAAAATATATAACTGTGCAGCCATTGCATAAAACAGGTACATTCAACATATGTCTATTATGTAGTGATATAGCAGTTTCCCCCAATAAGAAACTCTAGATTGAGGGTGAAGTAAGTCTATTTAATGAAAGCCACAGCTGGCCTTTTTTGCAGGTTTCCCAACAAGGGTGACGCACAGGTGGACCTTGTTGGGCACAGGGACACAAATTGCACAAACCAATGAAAACAATGTGACAATGAATGACACTCCCACATACAGTACACAATCACTTCCCTCTACCTGTGATATAAATAAGGCAGATAATACATTAACTTAATTATCCCCATGCAGAATAAAACTCACATGTTTACAGTCCAATAAGTACCCAAAATACAACATATCCCCATAAAGTCACATCCCATGATAGCCCTGATCTGGGTGAACAACATATCCAAAAATCACCCAGATCGGTTCAGGGGTTCAGGAATTTCCTGGAAGTCATAGTTTTGACCCATCGTGCACATGCTCCCATGCCCTAAACAGTTCCAGAGAATTAGGGGTAACGGTCAGTATTTATTTATTTTTCTTTGGGGGGGTAGTATCTATGCATATTTTTATGGTGAGTGCCAGAGATTGGATTATTTTATATATATATATATATATATATATATATATATATATATATATATATATATATATATACACACACAAAATAATCCAATCTCTGGCACTCACCATAAAAAAATGCACATATCAAAATGCTACCTATATATATATTATTATAAAAGACAGAAAATATTTATTGTATTTCAAAACTTGTATGTTATTGAGTTTTAAAGAAACAATTAGTCACCCTAAAAACTAAAGTGACCCTGACACAGTTGGCAGTCGGAGAAAAGGTCTAACCCAAATTAGTAAAATTACAAAAAGAAGTTGAGTCCCAAAAAGCCTTAAAATGTAAACTTTATTCATTGTATTAGTTAATGTAAATCATAGCACAAACAAATATATCCCTAGGTTTAAGATGAACTTAAGCTGTCAATGTAGAATAAAAATATTATTTTGCAACCCTCCGTGAACATCAGCAATATTCACAATCTCTTTCCAACCCCAAAGAAATAAACAAGAAACTAAAATGGCTGATTTCTTCGGCACATATAGTTTTACTACACAGGTTGCCGCAGGCTGATCACATAGAGAAATAATATGGAGTGTAGTGGGAAAGCAAGAGAGTCTGGTGTGCCTAACATGTTTTGGTATACACATATAATTTGAAAAAATAGTCATGTGCAGAAACTGACGTTGTTCAATTTTTAATGTGATCTTGTTTTATTAAACCTCTATTCTTTTTGATTATTATTACCAGTTGTTTTTATTTTTAAATACAAGAGAAATTATCTAACCAAGTAGAGATAGATATTGTCCAATTAAATTATTAAATGTTATATTAAATGTATATTTGTTAAGAACAGGTTATTTCAATAGCACCATCACTTTTACCTTTCATTTTTTTTTTTATAAACCATGTTTTGCCTTGTTTTTAAATTACAGTACTCCTGTTGCAGCTGCCCTCTCCCTCTTTTTTTAAAGTCTTTCATTGTAGTAGTTTTACCCTGATTGTCCTGCTACCTAATATAGTTGGAAGAAGCTGGTGGTAAGGCACTGGATCCTCCCCCTCCACCCACACTGAAAGGCGGTCAATCACACTTGAGACTGGGTGTGCAGGAAAGCTTCTAAGGGTGTAAAATGGTGAGTGCCCACTATGGGATGGAATTGACCTGCTGCTAGTCCAATTATACTGAGGCTGAATACTACTAATAGTGGTGGTGGCAGCAATCATGGAGGTTTAACAGTCATCATGTCGACTTGGGACTGTTAACTGACGTTGATGATGGTGGTTTGTTTTTCTTATTACAATAAATTAGGCAAGGTGTATGAATAATTGTGTAATAAGCAAAAAAAATACATTATTCAGCAAAAATAGTTGTTGTTTTTTTTTTTTTTAATACTGCTGTGACACTATTGTGATTGATCTTAAGAAACAATGTACAATGCTCATACAGTTGCACAGCACACTCAGGTCTGAACAGAATAAAAAAAAAAAAAAAACAATAAATTAAACAGGATTTACTTTCTCCAAACATGTAACAAAAAAAAACCTAAAATAAAAATAAAATAAGCTTAACAAGTACATCTTGGTAAGCAAGTCTAACATTAGGATCACTTAGAATATGCCTGCCAATTTCTTATCTCCCATTCACAGTAGTTTCAAGTGTCTGTGTCAGTTGCTGCTTATTAGATACAACAGAAACTGTTAAACCTAGTCTCACACTTTTGCCAGGCTAGGCAAAATTATTTTTCCCCCTAACACCACACTCCCAAAGGAAGAAGTATCTTTTCCCCAAACAGTTCACATGAAAACATAACTTTTAACAACTGTATATTTGTAACCTAGTCTCACACTAAGGTCAATGACAAAATGCCTGCCAATATACTATCTCTCAATCAAAGTTGTACAGGTGGTCCTGGCAGTAGCTGCTAGCAAGTATAAAACTAAACTTCCTTTCATACAAAAATCTAGACATGTGTGCAATTTGTTTCGTTCTGAATGTACATTCGTATGAAGCTCCGAAGTGCCGAAGCTCTGAAGTGACTCGGATTCCTGAAAAGTGGCAAAACAGAGGGAGGGAAAATTACATGAATGATGTCATGAATCTTGACCAATAAGCTAATTCTTTTTTGTGCAATGTCATGCTTGCTTGCCCAATCCAGTTTCACTATTCTCTGTCCAATGAAATTAGCAAATTTTTGTGATTGATGTTAGCGGACAGCCAATTAATGGTGATTTTGTCACTGACACTTGGCCAATGAAGGCACACAGAGTCATTGAGGTGGGATAGTATATAAATCATGCTGTCAAAGTGTTGGCTTGCATTCATGTGACCAGTAGACATGTGCAATTTGTTTCGTTCTGAATGTACATTCGTATGAATTTCATACCATTCAGACATTCAGTTGCTTACGAATGTCCAAAGTGCGAAGTTCCAAAGTGACAACATTCAGCCGTTCCAAAGTGCCGAACCGAATGCCATTGGTCGGAGCTTGGTTGGGGTCTAGCCGTCTTCCACCCACTCTGGACCCAAGACCAGGATCCAGCTTCCAGTAGCTAGACCTCTCTTATAATCCAGAGAGCACTAACAGTAACAGCTCTTACACGAGCCTACTGATTATACTCTAGGGAGTATAGTGATTATAGCAATCCCCAGAGTGTAGGTCTTCAATCCCCCAAACATGAGCCAAGACTTCATGAAGGGTAGAACAAGTCTGAGTCTTTATTGGTACAGGTTTGCTTATATACAATTCCTCAGGCCACAGGCACACCGCCGGGACCTGATGGAACACAGGCACACAAAGGACACAAACCAATCAGAACAATACAACAATGTCGGACACTCCCACTTACAGCACACAATCCCTCCCTTCTGCCTGTGATTCAATTAAAAAAGACAATGGGCTAACTCAAGTCACATCCCCTGATAGCCCCGATCTGTGTGAACAACATTTCCAAAAATCACCCAGATCGGTTCAGGAGTTCAGGAATTTCCTGGAAGTCTTATTTTTACCCCACCATGCACATGCCCAAAACAGTTCCATACACTCGACGACAAAACACCGCTGGACAATTTAAGATGGCCGTCAACACATGTTTGAATCTTTTCCAGTTAAAAGTCCAAGGGGCAGAAACAGTACTTTTGAACATGGGTTATCACAGGGCCCATAGTCCCAGGGTAGAAGGCTGGCAAACAGGCCCCTCCAAAAACCAGTGGTGAAGTGGATTTCGTCACAAGTATAATCAAAGAAGAAGAAGAATATTTACTTGAAAAATTATATGCTGATTTTTAACAAACTGTTTCTCTTTACAAATTCATTTCTACAGAAGACTGTTTCTTGAACTGTAAAAGGAAAGGATATTTTGCAATTATCCTGTTAGCCATTGCCAGGAGGGGGGGTATGTGTGATCAACTCTAGAAGAGGACTCTAAGGGTTGAGACATGAACTGCCATTTGAAAATGTGTTAGTTTATTTATTCTAATGAAATATCTGTAGTAAGACACATGCCAAAACTGAACAGGTTAAATTGTAGACTTATGTATTCAGTTGTAAGTTTCCTGTGTCATTACTGTGGTCAACCCATCTGTTAGAAAGATCTACTGAACATGTACTTTGATCCTTAACCCCTTAAGGACACATGACATGTGTGACATGTCATGATTCCCTTTTATTCCAGAAGTTTGGTCCTTAAGGGGTTAAACTCACCGTAACCTCAAAACTGTTACATTAGAATTTAGCCAATATGAAATGTGACCGTATTTGGAGTTCTGATTGAGATAAACAGAGGGCTAGTTTCCGGGTTTACAGCATAAGAGGCTATGAAAATGTAATGTGATTCAGATTGCTTTTTGTGAATCTCCAAGAGATATCTCATGTGTATCTTAATGGTCAATTAAAACACTTTTATTGAATCTGGGGATATGTTTTGCTACTTCCACACCACCCAACACAGGCACAGCAAGAATACACATATAGGATCACTGCTGGTCTCTCTCCTTCAATAGCTGAAGACAGTGTATATAAGAATCATTCTTGAAAGTACATTTTTTATTGTTTCTACTCCCCCCCCTCCCCTCTTTTGTCATTTGATCTCTGAATAAAAAAATGTTTAGTTCTATTAACAATCAATCATGTTTTTCTTTTGCTACCTCTTAATTGGACAGGAAATCCAGCCCACATAATTGGGCAGACCTCTTGTCCATAATGGGAAACTCAGCTGCTCATTTTCCACACACACACACACACACACACACACACACACACACACACACACACACACACACACACACACACACACACACACACACACAGCACTCCTGGTCCCAAAGATAAACAAACTGTTTAGGCTTACATGACCCCCCTGCCCCCCTCTTCCTGCAAGATTCTGGCACTTAGTAACTCAGAAATCAAAATTTCAGTCAATTACCTGATTGGCCTGAATTTGTCTAAAATGCATTTCAGTTTGAAACAAGCCTCCAAATCTACTAAAGACTTTAACATGGCTTTGCCATTATTTTTATAACTAACCCATGTTACCTGAGTTTTGTTCTGGAGTAGCAGAGGTGGCTGCAAAAAAACATAGCATAAATATAAAAGAAAAGTTATTTTTGTTAACAAAGTGTGGAAACATATCACATTAATTTGTCAATAGCCCTTTCAAAGCGCAGTGCAATGGAATACAGAATAATTTTAAGGACACGCAAATTCATATAAACATTAAAGAAAAACATATTTAGATACCTGTCAGAAATTCATGAGTATATTTGACTAGAAATTCATGAGTATTTATAAGTTACTATGTTATTAAAGTAATGCAGCTTAATGTAGTGGTTCTGGAGCTTGTAGCCTATCCCTATATACAGTGCTCCTCAACCCTCTACTCAAAGCACACATAACAGTCCAGGATTTAGGGATTACACTGGTGTGTCTAATCTAAGGTGTTTAAAAAAACTAAAAAACCCTTAGACTTTAAGGTGTTTTTTCTTTTTCTAAACACTTTAGACACACCGGGGTAAACCCTTAAATCCTGGACTGTTAGGTATGCTTTGAGGAGAGGGTTGAGGAGCACTACAACATGGACAGCTTTGCATTGCATTTTCTTAAAAGCACTAAAAAAAAAAAAAAAAAAAGCAGTGTTTACATTGCAACTTGAGTTCACCACAAGTGTAATTTACTTTGCATGGAGATGCTAAATGTTTCCTAAAGAGATTCACTGATATAGTGAATATCCATCAGGAGATATTGACTGGCATAGCATGCAATTTGCACACTAGCATTCTAACTGTAACTGTAATGTTATAAATACACATATTTGTCTAAATATACATAGGGATTAAGGAGAAAGCGCAAGTAACATTTTCTTTTCTTTGGCTTTTACTATATATTGGGGCTGATGTGTGTTGTAGTCCTTGCTGCTTAAGCGCAGGACTTCTCTTTTTGTATTTGTATTTACTTTGTATCACACAGCCTGGTTACAATGCTGCTACCCATCCCATGTGTTCCCTATTAAGGGTTAATAAGTAAAGGGGTGTATATAAAAAATACCCCTTTCTGTCTCATTAGAGATATCTTTGCCAGAAGCTCAAGGAAGCAGGCTGAAGGGTCAGTGTTAGGACCCGCTTAGGGGGGTCTGCCTTGACGTTGGCAGGCGGGCATTCCCTCCAATGGCCATTGGAGCAACTAAATGACCTCCATTTGTCTAAATATACATAGGGATTAAGGAGAAAGCGCAAGTAACATTTTCTTTTCTTTGGTTTTTACTATATATTGGGGCTGATGTGTGTTGTAGTCCTTGCTGCTTAAGCGCAAGACTTCTCTTTTTGTATTTGTATTTACTTTGTATCACACAGCCTGGTTACAATGCTACTACCCATCCCATGTGTTCCCTATTAAGGGTTAATAAGTAAAGGGGTGTATATAAAAAAATACCCCTTTCTGTCTCATTAGAGATATCTTTGCCAGAAGCTCAAGGAAGCAGGCTGAAGGGTCAGTGTTAGGACCCGCTTAGGGGGGTCTGCCTTGACGTTGGCAGGCGGGCATTCCCTCCAATGGCCATTGGAGCAACTAAATGACCTCCATTTGTCTAAATATACATAGGGGTTAAGGAGAAAGCGCAAGTAACATTTTCTTTTCTTTGGTTTTTACTATATATTGGGGCTGATGTGTGTTGTAGTCCTTGCTGCTTAAGCGCAGGACTTCTCTTTTTGTATCATGAGTATATTTGACTAGAAATTCATGAGTATTTATAAGTTACTATGTTATTAAAGTAATGCAGCTTAATGTAGTGGTTCTGGAGCTTATAGCCTATCCCTATATACAGTGCTCCTCAACCCTCTCCTCAAAGCACACATAACAGTCCAGGATTTAGGGATTACACTGGTGTGTCTAATCTAAGGTGTTTAAAAAAACTAAAAACCCCTTAGACTTTAAGGTGTTTTTTCTTTTTCTAAACACTTTAGACACACCGGGGTAAACCCTTAAATCCTGGACTGTTAGGTATGCTTTGAGGAGAGGGTTGAGGAGCACTACAACATGGACAGCTTTGCATTGCATTTTCTTAAAAGCCCTAAAAAAAAAAAAAAAAAAAAGCAGTGTTTACATTGCAACTTGAGTTCACCACAAGTGTAATTTACTTTGCATGGAGATGCTAAATGTTTCCTAAAGAGATTCACTGATATAGTGAATATCCATCAGGAGATATTGACTGGCATAGCATGCAATTTGCACACTAGCATTCTAACTGTAACTGTAATGTTATAAATACATATCTGTACTTATAATATTATAGCATTCCATCTATGGTTGTATAAGTATTTACACATTTTTGGGCCAAAAAAATTATTGAAGACTGGGTTGAAGACTGGTCAGTAAAAAAGTTATTTATATTATTCCAGATAATTGGTTAAATGGAGGAGTGGGCACAAAGGATAAGCCTTTAGTAAGGATCTTTATTTGAATGTTCGAAAGTTAAATGGAGGACAAATTAATTACCCTCAAGTTTGAAGGGAGGAGCTATTAGAAAAAATTGTATCTGCATCTGAACACCATTGTTTGGGATCTATCTTATTTGATAAGAAACCAGCCATAGCCCGAGTAGTCTAACTATAGGGTTTAATGACGTAAGGGCTCTCTTAATAAAGATATATCAGGGCAAGGATTGGTGCATAAACAAAAAATAATTCAATGCAATAGAAAAGTACTAAACTCCACAAAGCAAAACAAAAATACTAGGGGATATTTTTTTTTAAAGGACCACTATAGGCACCCAGACCACTTCAGCTTAATGAAGTGGTCTGGGTGCCAGGTCCAGCTAGGGTTAACCCATTTTTTTATAAACATAGTAGTTTTAGAGAAACTGCTATGTTTATAAATGGGTTAATCCAGCCCTCAAATCCTCTAGTGGCTGTCTCACTGACAGCCGCTAGAGGCGCTTGCGTGATTCTCACTGTGAAAATCACAGTGAGAGCACACAAGCGTCCATAGGAAAGCATTGATAATGCTTTCCTATGAGACCGGCTGAATGCGCGCGCAGCTCTTGCCGCGCGTGCGCATTCAGCCGAATGGGAAGAGAGGAGGAGGAGGATCGGAGGAGGAGAGCTCCACGCCCGGCGCTGGAGAAAGAGGTAAGTTTTAACCCCTTCCTCTCCCCAGAGCCCGGTGGGAGGGGGTCCCTGAGGGTAGGGGCACCCTCAGGGCACAATAGTGCCAGGAAAACGAGTGTTTTCCTGGCACTATAGTGGTCCTTTAATTTTGACACTTGAAATAGAATGGTTTTAACCCCTTAAGGAACAAACTTCTGGAATAAAAGGGAATCATGACATGTCACACATGTCATGTGTCCTTTAAACAGATTTTTAAGATCAAATGCAGTAAGGAACTACCGAATAATTCAAACAAAGGTTTTGCAAAACAAAATATTATTTAATTTGTAGTGTATTTTGATATATATAATGTGTGTGTGTGTGTGTGTGTGTGTGTGTGTATATATATATATATATATATATATATATAATCTCAAAATACACTTCAAATGTAATTATATTTTGTTTTCCAAAACCTTTGTTTAAATTATGATGTATACACTGCCGAAGGTACATAAAGACCCAGCACATCCACCAGGACATCCAATAGTATTGGCTATTGGGTGTTTACTGGAGACCATCGGTAAATGGCTGGATCAGAAATTTAAAACGCCAGCGATGGCTCTACCCACCTATGTGAAAGATACAGGGGAAGTAATAACCAGATTGAAGTCTATTGTAATTCCTAAATAGGGTATAATATTGGTGGCCATTGATGTTAACAGTCTTTACACAATTATCCCACTTGAGGAAGGTATACAAGCAATGCAGCAAGTACTACCGAACTCCACAGAAAAAAATTGGGCCCCCCCATAGAATTTCAGATAGAACTATTAAAATTGTGTTTAACATTAAATTAATTCCGATTTGAAGCAGGATATTACATTCAACAAACGGGAACATCGATGGGAGCACACGATCGCAAATGTATACATGTATGTATATGAACAGAGAAACATTCTTGAACGCTATGAACAATACATCCGTCAGTATTTTCGGTTCATTGATGATATCCTGATTATTTGGACTGGGGGGCAGTGGTGTATCCTGGTTTTGTGCTGCCCTAGGCAGGGCAAAACTCAGGCGCCCCCCACCCCCCACCCAAACCTTAACAGACAGACTCACATTCACTAACAGACAGACTCACATTCACTAACAGACAGACTCACACTCACTAACAGACAGACTCACACTCACTAACAGACAGACTCACACTCACTAACAGACAGACTCACACTCACTAACATACACACTCACACTCACTAACATACACACTCACACTCACTGACATACATACACACACACTCACACACTAACATTCACACTCACACTCACACACTAACATTCACACTCACACTCACTGACATACATACACACACACTCACACACTAACAGACACACTCACACTAACAGACACACTCACACTCACTGACATACATACACACACACTCACACACTAACAGACACACTCACACACACACACTAACAGGCACACTCACACTCACTGACATACATACACACACTAACACACTAACAGACACACTCACACTCACTGACATACATACACACACTCACACACTAACAGACACACTCACACTGACATACATACACACACTCACACACTAACAGACACACTCACTAACACACTAACAGACTGACACACACACTAACACACACACTCACTGACATACACACACTCACACACTAACAGACAGACATACACACTCACATTAACATATATATATATATATATATTTATTTATTTTTTTACCCCCGCCCCCCAAGCCTCCTTACCTTTGGGAATGCTGGGGGGGTTCTCTATCTCCCTGGGGTCTAGTGGGGCTGCCGCTCGGGCTGCTGGGCTGGCGGCGAGGGAGCACTTCCTCTGAGCTGTCTGCTCAGCTCCCTCGCGCGCCGCAGAGTGAGGCTGGGAGCCGGAATATGACGTCATCTTCCGGCTCCCAGCCTCACTCTGCAGTGCGCGAGGGAGCTGAGCAGACAGCTCAGAGGAAGTGCCCCCTCGCTAGCCGCCCTCCCTCCAGTGCCGCCCGAACGCCCAGCAGCCTGCCTTGTCAGTTAGCCGCAAGGCTAACAAGGCATTTGCCCTGGGCATTTGGGGGCATTTTTTTTTTTGCTGCCCCCTGGAATATGCCGCCCAAGGCAAATGCCTTGTTTGCCTCGCGGCTAATACGCCCCTGCTGGGGGGTATCAAAATTCCACATGATGATTCACTTATCAACTGCATGATACACACACATTTATACTGAAAATAACCAATTGTGCTATACTTTATATTCAATACCCACTGACCGCAATACAATTCATTATGCCACTAGCTTCCATTCTCAAAACCTCAAAGATTAATTACCTGTGTCACAGTTTATTAGGGTACTCAGGAACAACTCTGACCCAAAGAACGCAGAGACACAATTCAGAACTATGTTCCATAAATTTGAAGAACGGGGATACTCCAAATACACATTGCAATAGGCATTATCTAAAGGCATCAAAATCAATCTCAGATCCTCTTGTCAAAACTGAACTCGGCAATAGATTAACTTTTTCCCAAGCCTTACATCCAAAATCAGGAAAGATGGCAACAAGAATCAGAATGAACTGGGATACACTGAGAGAGGGATTACTCAGTGCATATGGATCAATATGCACTAGCAAGTCAACACTACTAAAGATAACCTGGGATGCTTTTGGTGCCTAAAATGTACAGCCTGCAACAATATGACACCTGGGATATTTTTGTATATACTTTGCATTTATTTTTCTGTATAAATATTTTTT
The DNA here is from genome assembly GCF_036172605.1 of Pelobates fuscus. Classification (NCBI taxonomy): domain Eukaryota; kingdom Metazoa; phylum Chordata; class Amphibia; order Anura; family Pelobatidae; genus Pelobates; species Pelobates fuscus. The sequence goes on from NC_086318.1 coordinate 256,926,879, forward strand.
CGTATATACTTTTTTTGTAATTTCTTCTAACCGCTGGTACGGTGCTTCCATGCAGAAGCTATGATGAACTTGCATTTTGACATTAATAAATGTGTTGCTTTATGTATATTTGGAATTTTCATGCGTGTAGGGTAGACTTAAGTATGCTGCGTTGGTTCCCTTTCAGTATATTTTCTTACTCGCATATGACTGTGTCGCAACTCTGATTTCCTAATGTGAGAGTGCGTATACATTATTGCTACAATCTACAGTTATATACTACTGGCTTATAGTGAGGAAATGATGTGTGTGGGATTCCACGGGATTCCACGGGATCTTTTCACGATTACTTTATATGTACCACAAGGTTTTTTTTCTTCTTTTATTTTCTTTTGACTATGTGGACCCTCACATCCATCTTCTGTATCTTCTAAATATTTTAGTCCAGCACTTTTCATCCCATCACTTGCTGTGATAAAAAGGGTTAATGGGTTTTCATGACGTTTTTCAAAAATGTACACATCACAGGATTTCGTTTCACACCTGTTTCACTCTCTAATTAGCAATATGCACTTTTTCTTTACCTTTGTAAATTGTCTTGAAAAAAATCCAGGTGGACTGAAACGTTGACACTGTATGATATTTGTAAGCTGAATAAAGCACATCTTTGAAACTTATTGTGATGAAGTGCCCTTCACCACTTGTTCTTGGAGAGGCCTGCTTGCCAGCCTCTTGCCTTGTGACTATAGCCCCTGGGAGATATTGCCAGTTAAAAAAAAAGTCTATTTGGGCTTATTGGATTTTTAAAACACTTTTTCTGCCCCTTTAATTCCATGGTAAAATGTGCCTCTTTCCCTCCCCCTTTTTCCTGTCCATTGTTTTCTAGCAGGGCGTTGTCCCAGGTACACTGCCAGACCAGTTGAAGCTAGCTGCTTTGTCCCTCCTCAATCTCTCATCAGCCCTTGCTATTGTTTAACCCCATGGCGATCGAACTGTATTCATGGGATCTGAGTGCTTTTTGGACATATTGAGCGCTCAGATCCAAGCAATCTGGGAATATGTTGGACATATAGGTTAAACATTGTATTATATGAGTTATGTATTTTTAAGTAGTTTTTGTAACAGTTTTTGGACTTAGAGATATTTTCTGTACCTGGAGATAATTGGCACCCACACCCACTTAAGCCAATTATCTCCAGGATAGAGGAGAAGATAGACCGGTTGCACAGCCTAAATCTATGGAACTGTTTTTGGCATGAAAGCAATGCTTGCAGTTGGTCAAATATGACTTCCATCTATCTTCCGAACCACTGGACCAAATTGTATGATTTTTAAATATGTTTGTTCACTAATTATGCTGGTTCAGAAACGTATAACTTTAATGGAAATTGCATGTATCATTTTGAAGTTATGAATATTGTGTAAAACTGTATATTTTCTTCCTGTGACAATTAAGTTAGCCCATTGTGTTCAGTAATTATATCACAGGCAGATGGGAGGGTTTGTGTGCCTTAGCAGGGAGTGTCTGAATGTACTGTACTGTGTTGATTGGTTGTTGTAACCCTGTGTCCTGTGTTCCACAAGGCCCATGTGGGTCGTAACCTTGTGGGAAAACCTGTCTAAAAGAAAGTCCTGTGTGCTCATTAAACCCTTAACCCTCAATACGTAGCCTCATCTCGTTATTGTAGGGAACTGCTATATTCACACTGGGGATTGCTATACTTGGTATACTCTCTTGAGCTCTTATCACTTAGCTCTTTTAAGAACTGTTCCTGATACGCTCTCCTGGAGGAGAGGTATTTTCCACATGGTCCTGGAGGACAGAAGCTGATCCAGGGTGGAAGGAAGACGGCGAGACTCCAGTTAAGCTACGGCGGTTGTGCAGTCTGCGGTGGTTGTGGTGTCCGGTGCGGTGCTTGTGGTCCTCGGTGCAAGCTAGGAAGCGCCCGTCAATGGAAGGTACTCAGTCGGAGTGCAGGCGATCCGTTACACTTATTAAGTCCTTTGAGTGCACTCTTTTCGGAACATATGAATTGGTTGCAGGTAGCACCAAGGCGAGTACAAGAAGGGGAACAGTGAGTGCAGGGAACATATATATATATGCAATGTATGAACATATAATGTAACTAAACTCCCGTTATTTTTGCCTAGATTAGGTATTTTTTTTAAAAACGAATACAATCTGTCAACATTTAAGTTGCAGTTTAGTGGATAGGTGAGTGCGCTGGATCTTGTGTATTGTATAAATTGGCTCCCAGCAGCACCCCATTTATGCATGTTCAGGTGAGTGCAGCCCCCTGGTTTCATATGCTACTGACCTACACCCATCTTAATATTACATTTCACCTTTGTGGGCCCTCTTTTTATTACAGGCCTACTCGTATGTTGGTTTTGGCACACCTCAACCAACTATGCATCTTCTTATACATTCCATAACCTATTAAATTCCGAGCACAAATATATAATAATTAATTCATATATTTTCATTTATTTTACATTTAATTTCTTAAAAAGTCCAAGTCGGACTGAAACATTTACTGCACCTTTGCACAAATAAAGGATATATTGCACAAGAATACAAGCCCTCTGAGTGCATGTCTCTGGGACGTTAAATATATATAAATGTAAAATACATGAAAATAAATTCATTAATTCAAAATAATAATAAAAAAAAATATATATATATATATATATATATATATATAAATAAAATGTAAAATAAATGAACATACATTAATTAATTAATAATAAGAAAAAAATTATTTATATATTATATAAAATGTCATTCATGGGGGGGCGGAGCCAGCTACCGCACTGACAAGACGCACTCAGAGAGAGCTCCTGACAAAAACGAGCAAATTACAGCCTAAAACCTTATTTTTCAGCCCAAAACAGCACACTGCACGAGAGGGCTGCACCTACCCAAGATGGGGAGAAAATCAAAAAAGTATAAAGCGGACAAAATCCCGACAACGGCCGACATTGGGGAACTTCTGAGGAGGCCTCAAGGAGCCATGAAGCCTATCATGGCGCCCTTCTCCGACGAGCTATCCTATTCCTCCAGTGAAACATCACTCCCTGACCTGGAGGAGCTGGCCACCAACGCCAGGAAACAGAAAGCGGACATGCCGACTAAAAGGCCTGCAGAATCCCCGGTGACAGAGGGTACACTAAAGGCTCTCCTGGACGACCTCAGACGCAATCTGGCTGCCGACATTAACTCCTTCAAAGAGGAGATTAAAGGAGTGTCGAGACGCCTCCAAGAAACAGAGATATCCACGGCCGCACACGCAACCCGCTTAGACAAAGTGGAACAAGAGCTCCGTGAGCTGCGACATGAGCAGGCCCAGACCCGGAACCGCATGGCGATGATGGAGGATCGGAGGAGATGGAAAAATGTCAAAATAAGGGGCATACCAACCCAGATAAGCTCCGCAGAACTCCCACATCTCATACGAAGGCTACTTACCCACCTCTTTTCGGCCAAGCAAGCAAAACTGATGGCCCTAGACGGGTGCTTCAGGCTACCGACACCCACAGCGCGCTCCACTGAAGTATACGGAGACGTAATCATAAGGTTCCAGAATGGGCCGGACAGACAAGCGCTACTCACAGCACTACGGAACAAAGCACCGTACGACTTTGAAGGCCACAAGCTCACGTTTTACCCAGATCTTTCCAGAGCAACTTTGGGGTGGCGGAGATCATTAAAACCACTAACGACAGAACTGATTCGGCACCACATCCCCTACAAATGGGGCTCCCTAAACTGCTTGATGATACCCCGAGAAGCAGGAGACTTAAAAGTTCAAGAGGCCACGGAAATAAATGACATTCTGCAACACCTGGGACTACCCATGATGCAGGCAGGTTCGACACCGGAGACTCGAGAGTCTCAACCTCACACTTGGGACCCAGCCAGGATCCGATCCTTTGTACCAGCTGCCAAACGACTCACTTCGACACCGGCAGTTACCACCTGAGAGACTGGTTAGATTACTCTACTCCAGGACTATCTAACGCTATGTTATTTCCGCAATGTTTTTGTTTTAGTTCTGTTACCTCCATAAGGTTTTAGATAGATAACACTTACGCTGACACGTAAACCCCCTTATTAGCTGAATTACTAGCTGACTCCTTAGCTGACTTAAGGGCTGCACCTCGCTCTCCCTCCCCCCCCCCCCACTTACTCACCCACAGCCTGTACAATATGCACATTGTGTTAACTAGAGGGTGATAGCCTCCCCCATGCCCAGTTCTATACCAGCAAACTTGCACCTGACCGGGAGACAAAAGGTCCAACTCGCCTCTACTCGCCCATACATGTAACAACATAATCCCCCCTGAGAGGTGAGAGACCGCCCAGACACTACCGCAGACCACACAGCAAAGCTCTGTAGTTTCCAACGCTGACAGTCGCTCACTAGCCTGCAAACTTGCTGTGTGCTTGCTTTTGTCTTTACTGTTTGATTTTGTGTTTTATTTTCAATATAAAATATGCTGTATCTCAATGCCCGACCTATGTTAATCTCATGTTGAACCCGAAGTACTGCATCTGCTGTTGGGGCAAAGAAAGTACTATTGTTATACTTGCATAACAAAAATAAAGAATTAATAAAATGTCATTCATATACAGGTCTGTCCGGAAAAAGTCCAGCAATTGTTACTATAACGAGAATGGTTTGACTGAGGATAGTGGACAGAAATGCGCCTGCATAAATAATGACAACTTCACTGTGCTAGTCAGTGGGGCGCTAGACGCCATTGAGTGAGCATATGTACTGTGTGGCTGTTGCATTTAAATTGACTGAGCAAGTAGAGCAACTACTTTTGCGTTAAGCTTGAACATGCCTCCGCAGAAACTATTCAGATGATTCAGAATGCTTTTAGGAGTAATCCAACGAGTGGTGCGCAAATAAACATATGGCACAAAAGCTTCAAAGATGACTGATAATCGGTTAAAAGATTTGGCCACCTGTCTGTGAGGTCCCAAGATGCCTACTTTGAAGGGGACAGAGGCATCATTGTCCTATGTACAATGTTTCTTGTAACTTGCATCTATTTTATTTTTTTCATTGTACGTGGCTGGATACTTTCCCGACAGACCTTGTGTGTGTGTATATATGTACACATTCACACACAAACACATTATTTGGCCACTATTTCCCCATTATTAAGTAGTTGATGGCCTGCCTGACATCCCAAGCAGTCCCCCCTGCAGGCAGAATTGTAGACTGCCATTCCCACCATGTGATCGGCATGTGAACGGCCGGACTTGCTGGGTTGGAATGCAGTCCTCCGACATGGTTTAAAGGGGTAGGTGAGTTCAATTTGCCGCGGGGGGTGCAAACCTTTATGGCATTCTATGCCCCTGTAACTGTTTTTAAGTCCACAAAGTGCATGGTGGCATAGAATGCTGTAATGGAATATATATGCATCTGTAAAATATATTATACTGTAATGTAAAAGTATAATTTATTTACCTGGATTGTCTGTTGAAATGCGATAGAAATCTGTAGATGAGAAAAGAGAATAATTTTTTTTTTTACATTCTTTATTTTTGTGAGTTATAACTGAAAGAACAGCATATTATGTAAGTGCACATAAAAATATTTGACAAAGAGGCTGGACATGCATCACATAACTGAACCTACTCGGTTTTAGTTTTTTGTTAGCTAAGGTATCCAATCTCTCCTATGATGATACATTGAAGCTTTCATCTGGGGGGATGCGGGTGTTGGACTACATGCGCCTTGAGGCTGAGTGGTACAGCACCATTAAACATATGCTTTTGTAAGGCACCTATGGGAAGGTAAATAAACTAGGAAGCCTTCAATAGCTATGCAGTGGGGCTTTAAGGAACTGGTGCCAAGTTGGAAGGCCATGGTCGTATGAGGAGCATGCATTAGCTTGCTTTATAGATACAAGTGGTACCCTTCCAAGCTCTATGTGTGTGTGTGGGGGGGGGGGTGAGGGAGACAGGGGTGAGGGAGACAGGGGTAAGCTTATCTCGAGCTTCACTATAAGCTTACAGAGCCAGGTCAACATTAATAATAAAAACCATATTAAACAACAATATTCAAAAAGAAGAAAAACAAATCTAAGTAACACTTTATGGAGTTAAGGACACAAGTATCTGCAGCCGCACGTTTTATGTAGGCAAGGTGGTTGTCCCAGGCAATCCCCCTCTGGGTACAAATGGGGTGATTCCCGCAACAGTCCAAGCTGGAAGTTCTGGCAATGAGGCCTTCTCCGCTGGTATGCCGAGGGATTGCAGGAAGGCTAGTACTTCTGTGAGATGTGACATTACATATGTCTTGCCCGCTCTGTCGGCAATTAGTCAGTGAGGCCTCACTTATAGGGGATTGAATTCTCCTAGAGAAGATGGGTGACTGGTGTGAGGGATCTCTGCCATGGTAAGCGGTGCCTAGAAAAGTCCCGGTAAAATGCCAGCTGAGCCCCTTTCAAAGATACCATGGGGGAGCCCCTGACTGCCTCCATGATTACTCCATGGTCAGAGTCCCACACTAATTTCAGCAAGACATCCCTGGGTACCTCTTGGGCTGTGTTTGTCACCCTGCTGAGTTAGAAGCAGGAATCTGCTTGGTCATTAGGAAAGTGGCAATTTTGCTCACCGTGTATACCGTTATTTAATATAATGTTTACTTATCTTTATAAATATGTAATTGTGGGGTTTTAAAAATACATTTTAAATGTAGAAATCCACAAATCTTTGTCTTGCAAATGTATGCCTCCATCTTAGCTTCCTGTCAATCATTGTTATAATATCTATACTTGGCACCTATCAGTCAGAATAGAGAAAACACCCACAATGTTTATATTTCTTCTACTTAGTTGCAGTGTTTGCACTGTCTCTACCTTTTCTGAAATGGATTATGATGTAATTTGTTAAATCTTTAATACAAATTTAAAAGAAAATGGAACATCTCTTGAGAAAAGGTTAACACAAGTTATATGTGTTTTCAATGTTTTATTCAATGGAACAAATTCCACCCTGCTATTTTGAGATAAATCACTGTTGTTTGCATTTATGCAGCCCTAACCACACCTGCCCTGACTGTGACTGACACAACCTTCATGAAAACATGAGCTGTGGACAATCTCTTCTTGAGTTAAGGGCCACTGGGATACATGGCATCATATCCTGGTGGCTGATTGCTGTGGAGAAATAAAGGATGCTACTACAGCATAGCAACACTTGGGGACCTTTGTTTAGAGATGATAAGAAACAGCAAGAGACATTGTGTGTGTGTAAGAGCCAGTATGTGTGTATATGCAGTGTGTGTAAGAGCAAATGTGTGTGTGTAAGAGCTAGAGTGTGTATAAGCAAAGTGTGTGTGTGTGTGTGTGTGTGTGTGTGTAAAAGCAGTGTATCTTTGTAAGAGCCAATGTGTGTGTATAAGCAGTGTGTGTGTGTGTGTGTGTGTGTGTAAAAGCAGTGTATCTTTGTAAGAGCCAATGTGTGTGTATAAGCAGTGTGTGTGTGTGTGTGTGTAAGAGCCAGTGTGTGTGTGTGTGTGTGTGTGTAAGAGCTGGTATGTATAATCAGTGTGTGTGTGTGTGTGTGTGTGTGTGTGTGTGTGTGTGTGTAAAAGCCAGTGAATATGTGGGTGTATAAGCCTGTGAGTGTGTCTGTGTGTGTGTGTGTATAAGAGCCAGTGAGTGTGTGACACAAGGGGTTTAAGAGACCACAAAATTGGGATAACGACAAAGTATTAAAAGAGTGACAAACATAGGATACACTATGCGAAAAGGGAAGTACAAAAGGGGCAAAAGGATGGGTAAGAGGGGCAAAAGGGGGATTAGACAGGCAGGTGAAGACTAATTTGATATGTGATATCAAAAATGTACATATGCATCGTCCTGAAATTCAATGCACACAGTGCTTGTGTGACACAAGGGGGTTAAGAGACCACAAAATTGGGATAAAGACACAAAAGTATTAAAAGAGCGACAAACAGGGGATACACTGTGCATAAAGGGAAAAAATAAGTAAAAAATGTGGCAAGATGCACAAAAGGGGCAAAATGATGGGTAAGAGGGGCAAAAGGGGGGATTAGACAGGCAGGTGATACGAATTTGATATGTGATATCAAAATGTACATATGCATGACTGCTTTTTACTGTTCTGACTGCAACCTAGGTCCTGTTAGATAAGATAGGTTTGGTGGACCTGCCCAAAGAATAGGCAGGTTAGCTGGGTGTGAATTCAGGCAAGATTGCAACAGAGATTAATGTGATCAGGGTCGGATTTATCATCTCAGTTACCCCAAGATCAGTTTCCTCAAAGCTGGAACAGTGAAATTTGACAATTCAAAGAGTTTGGTTCCACCGCTGTCTGCATGGTCCTATTGCCCTGAGTATAGTGTGATTACATCTAATGATGCTCTCATGCTACACTTTTTGGGGGAAAGTTCACCAGTGTCCACACATGCTCTCACCAGGGTACAAACATTGGACAGGACTCTAAGATATAAACTGTTCTGACAAAATTGGGACAGGTGGAAATCCTGCTGTTCAAATTTTGTTAAAAAATATTTTTTTTTTTTTGTAATTTGAATGTATATGGCATGCTTTAATTTTGTGATTTTGTCAGATATTAGACATCTTGCATGTGAAGATAAGTTAAATATTACCTTTGTTAACTCCAGCAGGTGGTGCGGAGGATCCTGTGTAAAATAAAATAGTGTTGGTATTAAAAAACGTGTTTATTAAAATATTCTTTGCTAGATTTAAAGATTTTCAAGATTTAAATATTACACCATTATTTACAAATACATGTTTTATATTTTAAGGTATGAAATCTTGACAACAGTTCATAATGTTTAGTAAACATGTGTAAAAATATGTTTTATAAAAATATAATTGCAAAATGTAATTTTTAGTAACTGCCATATGCCATAATGACTAGTAGGCATGATCTCTTTGACAGGATCAACTTATTTGAATAAGATAGCAATGATCATCTTTTACAATGGAAAGCATAATGCTTAAAAGGTTAACAATAAATACAATTCACTATATATAGGGTTATTCACTAAAGTAAGTTTAAAGGCCAAAATAGCCGAACTAGATGCATAGTTGGCAGAGAATTTTTCCAATTCGGCTACTTTTTTTTACCTAGAATTTGACATTCACTTTGGATTCACTATGAGTTCTCACTTTAGTGAATAACCCTGGTAGTTTCATAGTATGGAAGATTGATAGCCATCTTGTTTCTTTTGTAAGAATATTTGAGAAACCAGAGTATATAGGAAAAAGCAGCAGACAACATTCACTTTATCAATGCAGCTAAGGAGGATGCAGTTTCCAGGTGCCAGGGAGAGCCACATTTGTTCAACTTGCTCCTAAATTTCTTGATAAAGAACTGGATCAAGACCAAGAGAGAGTTGGCAACAGCAACATAACCACTACATTAGCTGTAGTGATTATAATGTTTAAAGTGTCCCTTTAAAGGAACACTCCATGCTGTGCCTTTTTTTATGAAAGTGCAGATTTTGATCTTTCAACTGTTTAGGAGATAACTCTCTAATTTGTTATCATTATGTGGGATTACCAGGTATAAGGATACCAGAAGAGGAAACTTTCTGCTAAAAAGCACTCTAATTTAGTAAATCAATATGGCAATCCTGCATATGGGTAACACCTTGTGTGAGTATCCTTGTGTGTCAGTAAGTGTATATTTTTGTGTGTGTCTACACACACACAACACTCTGAAAATATCGATTCGGATAAACTGGAATTTGTCTGAAAATGACCAACATTTGGATGTTCATTATTCTCTATGGGAATAAATAAAGGTGGAATCCACTAAATTACAATGTACCGATTTAGTGACTTATCTGCTAAGCTGCTGAAAGATCAAAATTAATTTGTTATGATTATATGGGATTACCACATTTAAAGGGACACTCCAGGCACCCAGAGCACTTCTGCTCATTGAAGTGGTCTGGGTGCCAACTCCCACTATCCTTAACCCTGCAAGTGTAATTATTGCAGTTTTTCATAAACTGCAATAATTACATTGCAGGGTTAACTCCACCTCTAGTGGCTGTCTACTAGACAGCCACTAGAGGTCACTTCCTAGTTTCTAGCAAAGGTTTCCTGTGCTAGAGCGTCGCTGGACGTCCTCACGCTGTGTGAGGACCTCCAGCATCGCTCAAAACCCCATAGGAAAGCATTGAAATGATTTTTCAATGCTATCCTATGGGGAGACGTAATGCGCATGTGCGGCATTTCCGCGCATGCGCATTAGGTCTCCTCGGCCGGTGGGCGAGATTAGTCTCGCCCACCGGCCGACGTAATCACAAGGAGGAGCGTCGCGGAGGTGGAGACAGCGGCGAGGGACATCGCCGCTGTCCCAGGTAAGTGACTGAAGGGGTTTTCACCCCTTCAGTAACCGGGGATTGGGGGTGGGAGGGAGAGGGACCCTCCAGTGCATTTCCCTTTAAGGATACTAAAAGATGAATATCATGATATTGCTATCATCTACCGCCCCCCCCCCCCCCCCCACTCCCCCCCTGGTTATTCATTGAGCACTTTTCTTCCTGGCTTCCCCACTTCCTCTCATCTAGCACTCCTTCCCTTATACGTGGGTATTTCAATATCCCAATCAATAACCCCAATTGCACTGATGCCTCTCGTCTGCTCTCTGTAACCTCCTCCTTTGGCCTTACGCAATGGTCCAATTTAGCAACCCATACAGCAGGAAACACTCTTGATCTTGCCTTCACCAATCTCTGTACTGCCTCTAATCTCTCCAATATTCATTTTCCTCTATCTGACCACCATCTGCTGACTTTTGACATTGGCATACCTAAGACCCAATTGACACCACCGTCTGAACATCACTCTCACAGAAACCTTCAATGTCTTGACCTAGAGCATTTCTCCACTAATCTCCAAACTCTCCTTTTACCTATCTCAAACCTCACCTGTCCTAGTTCTGCAACCTCCTTCTACAATTCCACCCTCTCCTCTCAACTAGACATCATGGCACCTTGTACATTTAAACGCTGCAGGCCCCCCCAACAACAACCCTGGCACACCAAGCTCACTCGATACCTCCAAAAATGCTCAAGAACTGCTGAACGCTGTTGGAGAAAGTCTCACTGTGCATCTGACTTTCTTCACTATAAATTTATGCTGAGCTCATACAGCTTGGCTCTTTCCTCTGCAAAAGTTAATTACTTCAATACCCTCATAACCACACTCTCCCGTGAACCCAAATTACTATTTCACACATTTAACTCTCTTCTTCGCCCTGCTGTTCCTCCTCCACCTACTAACTTGACCGCCTCAGACTATGCAACTCACTTCACTGACAAGATCTCTACAATCAGAGAAGAGATCTCTCATCTTTCTTCTTCCCCTTACAATATTTCCCCTAACTTCATTCCCTCTGCTGTTCTATGTTCATTCGCACCCGCTATATTGGAAGAGGTTACTGCTATGCTCCAGTCCTCCCACCCCACCACCTGCTCCCTAGATCCAATTCCCTCGCATCTCATCCGTACTCTGTCTTCTTCTCTTTCTCCACCTCTCGCTCAAATTCTCAATCTCTCTCTCTCCTCTGGTATATTTCCATCGCCCTACAAACATGCAACTGTAACCCCAATTCTAAAGATGCCCAATCTTGACCCTAACTCCCCATCCAACTATCGTCCTATCTCGCTACTGCCTTTTGCATCCAAGATCCTTGAAAGAATTGTGTATGCGAGATTGACAGACTTCCTCGAGTCCAACTCTCTGCTAGTCTGGTTTCCGCGCTAAGCACTCTGTGGAAACGGCACTGACCAAAGTATCCAATGATCTACTCGCTGCAAAATCTCGTGGTCACTATTCTATCCTAATTCTCCTTGACCTGTCTGCGGCTTTTGACACTGTTGATCATCAACAGCTTCTTCTCATCCTCCGCAATATCGGTCTACAAGATATTGCTCTCTCCGGGTGCTCCTCCTACCTCTCCCAGCGCTCTTTCAGTGTTTCTTTCTCTGGATCTGCTTCTTCTCCCCAACTCCTCTTTGTTGGTGTCCCCCAAGGTTCAGTCCTTGGTCCCCTACTGTTCTCCATCTATACTGCCTCCTTTGGTAAACTCATTAGCTCCTTCAGCTTCCAATATCATTTCTATGCAGATGACACGCAAATCTACCTGTCCTCTCCTGATCTCTCCCCGTCCCTCTTGACTAGTGTCTCTGACTGCCTCTCTTCTGTTTCTAACTGGATGGCTGCCCACTTCCTTAAACTAAACTTGACCAAAACTGAAATTCTAGTCTTTCCTCCCTCAAGTGTTGTTACTCCTGTGTCTGTCTCCCTCCAAGTCAACGGTGCTACCATCAGCTCCACCACGCAGGCTCGCTGCCTAGGTGTTCTCTTTGACTCTGACCTCACCTTCAAGCCTCAGGTTCAATCTATCGCCAAATCCTGTCATTTCCATCTCAAAAACATTGCGCGCATCTGCCCCTACTTAACGGCAGATGCGACTAAGGTGTTGGTCCATTCCACTGTCCTTTCTCGCCTTGACTGCTGGAAGCCACTTCTCAGTGGTCTTACGTGCTCCCAACTTGCGCCGTTACAGTCCATAAGTAATGCGGCGGCGAGGCTCATCTTCCTGTCCCCTTGCACCTCCCATGCATCACCCTTCTGTCAGTCCCTACATTGGCTTCCTATAAATTATAGAGCTCAATTTAAAATTTTGTTTCTTGCTTTCAAATCTCTACATAATGCTGCTCCCACCTATCTATCCTCCCTTATACACAAGTATGTCCCGTCTAGGCCCTTAGGATCTACTGAAGACTTCCGTCTATATTCTGTCCGTACTCCCACCTCTGATGCTCGCCTTCAAGATTTCTCGAGGGCTGCACCCTTTCTGTGGAACTCGCTTCCCTCCTCCGTTAGATGCTCACCCAGTCTCCACTCCTTCAAAAAATCGTTAAAAACCCACTTCTTTATAAAAGCGTATCAATTAAACTGTTAATAGCTCCCAACTGGTTCCTCTTCTGCAACTGTCACTAGTCTAATACTATCCTTACCTTTTGTGTCATTTTACCCCACTCCCTCTAGCATGTAAGCTCATTGAGCAGGGCCCTCAACCCCTCTGTTCCTGTGTGTCCAACTTGTCTGGTTACAACTACATGTCTGTTCGTCCACCCATTGTAAAGCGCTGCGGAATTTGACGGCACTCTATAAATATCATAATAATAATAATAATGAAGCTATCTGCTAAATAGTGTTCTAATTTAGTATATCAATATGGCAATCCTACATATGGGTAACAACTTGTGTGAGTATCCTTGTGTGTCAGTAAGTGTATATCTGTGTGTGTGTCTATACCTGGAATGCATATCTACGTCTGTATATATCTGTGTTTTGGAACATGTGCATCTCTGTGTGGGGGAGCTTCTTGCAGTGTGTTGTGTGTATGGGAGACTACTTGTAGTCTTGATGTGTATGTTATTATGGAGGCGCTCTGTTGTGTGCATGAGAGGTGACTGTGAATATGAGTGATACTGTCTGTTCCGGGGTGCCTGCGTATGAGGGTAATTGTGTGTGTATGATTGTGACAGTGGTGACATGACTGTGACAGGGTGACTGTGTGAGGTGTGATTCTGGGTATGACTGTGACATTGTGACTAAGTGTGGGGTAGTGACTGTGACAGTGAAACTGTGTGAGGGATGAGTGTGGGGATGTGACTGTGACAGGGTGACCGTGTGTGAGGTATGAGTGTGGGGGTGACTTTATTACAAGTGCATTTACATTTTTTTACCTCTAGCTGCGCTTATTCTAGAACCATAGTTCTTTAAAACTGCTGCGAAAAATTGCACAGTATATTCACAGTGGTGTATTACAATTAACAAGAGGCAAAATTATATTTTGGTCACGTGCATCAATCTCCTTTTTTCACAAAAGCAACTTACTAACTTTTGCAACAGCAGACCATTGCCTAGTTTGTTATCTATAATTGTTCCAAAGTCCTTATAATTTAATGTTGCCCTTAACTCAACCCCATTTAACGTATAAGTGACTCATGGCTTTACATGTATCTGTATTGAATCTCACCTGCCTCTTGCCTGCCCTGTTCCCTAATTTATCCAAATCCCTTTGTAGAGAAGTTATATCATGTCCAGACAGATCATTTATTGAAAGATTAAAGAGGATTGGACAGGACAGAACCCTGAGGCACTTCGATTACCACTTTTCTCCAATTAAAATGTAGAATTTTCAACTATTCTCTGCACTGTAGCTTTAGGTTTAATACTTTTTTATTGGGATAACTTCCTTTTTTTTTTTTTACAGTACAATGACATAAAAAAAAAAAAAAAACATTCATAAATATGCATATATCACTACATACATATACATTCGCCTACGTATATTAATGATACGATGTGGGTAGCTCCCTGTTGAGTGACCTACCCAGATGGTATCATCACATATCCTAACAAACATTTAACAATACCTGGATAGAGCAGGGAATAACAAGCATGGGTCAATTAACCAAGATGAGCTTCCATGTTAGATACCACATTATTAGAGTAATAAATCTATTATCTATCGTTATTAAAGTATCCGGCACTTTTTTTTTTTTTTTTTTTCATTTTGAGCCAGACTACTAAATGAAACTTTGTATAAGTACATTGCTTTGTAAGTACATTTTTTTTTTTTCAGCTGATATCAGTATAGTTAATATTAAACAATTTTTAATAGAAAGAGAGAGAGGGTCAAATCAACTAAAACAGTCTCTAATTTTAAGTATCAAATTATCTAGATGATGTATATACTTCCTGTTGTTGTTAGAATATGCAACTCCTCTTTCCATTTCTAGTTGGTGCAATAATTGTACTATAAACTGTCTGCTGTCAGGTATGTGGGTTTGTTTCCAAGTTCTTGCAATTAATATCTTTGTTGCAATAAAAGAGTGAATAATTAATATTAAATGAACTCTTGGGAGTCTATCACATTTAAGGTGTAATAAGCCTACTTGTGGGCATTTTTTGACTTTGATATTAAAAAACTCAAAAAAACTGTATGTTTGGTCCCACAAGTTAGAAATTAATGGGCAGGTCCACCATATGTGTAGCATATCGCCTTCATGCTTATGGCATCTCCAACATAAAGAAGAATTAGATATAGATATTTTAGCTAATCTTGTTGGTACTAAATACCACCTATGATAGACTTTAAAAAAAGTTTCTATTAGGTTTAAACAATGTATATGTTTTCTCAATATTTTCATAGGAGTGCACCAATCGTAATCAGTCAATACTATATTGAGATCTTTCTCCCATTGTTTTTTAGCAGTAGGAAGAATATCCGAATAAGTTTGTCTGATCAGATCTATAGCCATGGAGCAAATCGATTTTGTTGTTTGTTTCTCAAAAATCTTATATACCAAATTATTCAAGCCACTATCTCTTCTTAATAGAGATTCATTTATAAATCCTCTAACTCTTAGATAAGTAAAAATCTCTGTATCAGACAGATTTAGACTGGACCATCCTACATATGGGTAACAACTTGTGTGAGTATCCTTGTGTGTCAGTAAGTGTATATCTGTGTGTGTGTCTATACCTGGAATGCATATCTACGTCTGTATATATCTGTGTTTTGGAACATGTGCATCTCTGTGTGGGGGAGCTTCTTGCAGTGTGTTGTGTGTATGGGAGACTACTTGTAGTCTTGATGTGTATGTTATTATGGAGGCGCTCTGTTGTGTGCATGAGAGGTGACTGTGAATATGAGTGATACTGTCTGTTCCGGGGTGCCTGCGTATGAGGGTAATTGTGTGTGTATGATTGTGACAGTGGTGACATGACTGTGACAGGGTGACTGTGTGAGGTGTGATTCTGGGTATGACTGTGACATTGTGACTAAGTGTGGGGTAGTGACTGTGACAGTGAAACTGTGTGAGGGATGAGTGTGGGGATGTGACTGTGACAGGGTGACCGTGTGTGAGGTATGAGTGTGGGGGTGACTTTATTACAAGTGCATTTACATTTTTTTACCTCTAGCTGCGCTTATTCTAGAACCATAGTTCTTTAAAACTGCTGCGAAAAATTGCACAGTATATTCACAGTGGTGTATTACAATTAACAAGAGGCAAAATTATATTTTGGTCACGTGCATCAATCTCCTTTTTTCACAAAAGCAACTTACTAACTTTTGCAACAGCAGACCATTGCCTAGTTTGTTATCTATAATTGTTCCAAAGTCCTTATAATTTAATGTTGCCCTTAACTCAACCCCATTTAACGTATAAGTGACTCATGGCTTTACATGTATCTGTATTGAATCTCACCTGCCTCTTGCCTGCCCTGTTCCCTAATTTATCCAAATCCCTTTGTAGAGAAGTTATATCATGTCCAGACAGATCATTTATTGAAAGATTAAAGAGGATTGGACAGGACAGAACCCTGAGGCACTTCGATTACCACTTTTCTCCAATTAAAATGTAGAATTTTCAACTATTCTCTGCACTGTAGCTTTAAGCCAGTGTTCTATCCAAGAACATGATTTTTCAACTAACCCAACTGATTTCAGTTTTAATAGTAACATTTTGTGTGGAACTGTATCAATGTCTTAGCAAAATCCAAGTAGATCACATCTACCGGATTTATATTTCTACTAACTCAGAATACAATTAATTTAGTTTGGCATGACCTGTCTTACATAAAACCATGTTGAAACCTGCAAATTATATTACTGTTCAAAATTAATTCTCAAATATTATCCCTTAACCATCCTTCAAATAATATTCCAACCACAGATGTTAAGCTCACAGGTCTGTAGTTTCCATGTTGAGCATTTGAACCATTTTAAACATAAGCACCACATCCACTTTTCTCCAAATCTCTGGTACAATTCCTGAAAAAAAAATCTGGAAAATTAAAAACAGTGGTATGGATATCTCTACACTAAGCTCCCTAAGCATTTATAGGTGAATACCATCTGGTCCTGGGTCTTTGTTTACAATAACTGTCATTTCTTTAGCATTTTATCCTGTGTTATCCAATCACCTATTTACTGTAAGGCTTTTGTAACAGTGAGATGCAAATCTACAGACATAGTCTTCTTCCCTATACACTGAAGAAATACAATTTAGAATTTATGTGTGTTCTGATCCTTCTTAATTAACACACCATCTCAAATTCCAATGAACTATCACTTTCACTCATAACCTTTTTGGCATTAACATACTTGAACTTTTTGGGGTTTGTCTTGCTCTCTCTGGCTACGAGCTTTTCATTTTCAGCTTTAGCCCATCTAACTGCCCTATTGCATGTCTGTTGGCATGGTCATATTTGTTATAGGATACAATTGTCCCCTCTGTTTTAAAGGTTTTAAATGCCCTTTTTTATCTTTTCTACTTTTACTAAGCAACCTTGATATTAATTTAGTTATTTTATATTTGTTTCCCAATGGTATGTATTGAGAAATGTACTTATAAAGAATTGATTTAACCCCTTAATGACGAGTGATGGACGAGGTCCGTCACTCAGGGGATTGCCATAATGACGAGTGACGGACCTCGTCCGTCAGCCATTAAAATTAACCCCAAATCGCGGCAATCGCGGGATTAATGGTGCTCCGGTCTGCCTCTGTATTAGAGGCAGACCGGGAGCACCGGATCGGGCTTTCCCAGCACATGTGTCTGCTCTGAAAGCATGTCAGAGCGAGCACATGTGCTGTATATACTTACCTTCCGCCTCCCTGAACTTCCGGGTTCACTGTGAAGTGCAGGGAGACGGATTATCAGTGATCCTGCCCCCTGTGTAAAAAAATAAATAAATAAAGTTTAATTAAAATCCCACCCCCCTTTACCCATTTTAATAAAAAAAAATACCCCTTCCCTGCCAATTGATCACTGACTACAGTGATCAGTTGGAGGGGATTGCATTTTACTATGATCTGACTTTTTTTTTTAACCCCTGAGGGTTAATTTTTTTTTTTTTTTTTAACCCTCAGGGGTTAAATTTATATTACTAATTTAAATATTTTAAAATTATAAATTTAGCTAGCTGGGGAGGGTGGAAGTTAGTGGAGAGTTGGGGGATTTAGTGTTAAGCTAACTAGGGGTTAACGTTACAAAAAGTTTTAAAATAAGCTTTAAAAAGTTAAAACATTAAGTTAAAAAAAGTTTTAATAACGTTTAAGTAAAAAAAAAAAACCCTTTACCCAGTCCAAATAAAAATTAACCCCTTCCCTGCCAGTCGATCACTGCCTACAGTGATCAAAATACAGATCACAGTATTATACTGTCATCTAATTTTTTTTAACCCCTGACGATTAGCTTTTATTTATTTTTTAACCCTCAGGGGTTCAATTTATTTAATTAACTAATTTAAATATTGTCTAATTAAATATTTTGCTTGCTGGGGTGGGTGGGAGTTATGGGAAAATTGGGAATTTACTGTTAGTGCTGCTTACTGCTAGTTAGGGGTTAACGGTAAAAAAAAAAGCTTAGAAAAATGTTAAATCTGTAAAAAAAAAAGTTTTAAGAAAGTTTAGGAAACTTTAAAAAAATTATTAAGTAAACCATAAGTTTAAAAAATAGTTTTAAAGTAAAAAAAGTTTTAAAAAGTAAAAAAATACATTTAAAAACGCTCATTACCACTACACTTGGAACAAACTAGAGAAACAATGATCCCACGCCAAGGTTCAAAATATGCCTTTTGAATTACCCCAGGGTGTATTCTTTAATAAATAGTATGTGTTTGTGGGGAAGTTTCAATAACCAACCATCTAAACTACCGTATATACTCGAGTGTAAGCCAACCCGAATATAAGCCGAGGCCCCTAATTTTACCCCCAAAAACTGGGAAAACTTGACTCGAGTATAAGACTAGGGTCGGAAATGCAGCAGCTACTGGTAAATTTCTAAATAAAATTAGATCCTAAAAATATTATATTAATTGAATATTTATTTACAGTGTGTGTATATAATGAATGCAGTGTGTGTGTATGAATGCAGTGTGTGTGTATGAATGCAGTGTGTGTGTGTATGAATGCAGTGTGTGTGTATGAATGCAGTGTGTGTGTATGAATGCAGTGTGTGTGTATGAATGCAGTGTGTGTGTATGAATGCAGTGTGTGTGTATGAATGCAGTGTGTGTGTATGAATGCAGTGCGTGTGTGTATGAGTGCAGCGTGTGTGTATGAGTGCAGCGTGTGTGTGTTGAAGAACCTTGGTGGGGGGTGGGCAATTTTACTATTTTTTTTTAATTATTTTAATAATTTTTTTTATTTTTTATTATTATTTTTTATTTTATTTAATTATTAATTTTTATTATTATTATTATTGAATTTTGTTTTCGTCCCCCCTCCCTGCTTGTTAGCTGGCCAGGGAGGGGGGCTCTCACTCCCTGGTGGTCCAGTGGATGGGCACTGTGTAGGAGGGGGTTGGCAGGGAGCTCTTACTTACCTCTCCTGCAGCTCCTGTCAGCTCCCTCCTCCTCCGCGCCGGTCCGTTCAGCACCTCCGTCAGCTCACACTGCAAGTCTCGCGAGAGCCGCACTATGACCCCGCGGCTCTCGCGAGACTTACACTGGGAGCTGACAGAGGTGCTGAACGGACCGGCGCGGAGGAGGAGGGAGCTGACAGGAGCTGCAGGAGAGGTAAGTAAACGCTCTGCAGCCCCCACAGCCCCCTGTCTGTATTATGGCAATGTAAATTGCCATAATACAGACAATTGACTCGAGTATAAGCCGAGTTGGGGTTTTTCAGCACAAAAAATGTGCTGAAAAACTCGACTTGTACTCGAGTATATACGGTACTCCAAATTGGAACATGGACACAGCATAAAACTTCAAGTTAAAAAAAAACTGAATGGCTGCATCTCAAATGTGCCCTTCAACATCCACATATATCTGGCAAAGGTACATACGGGGGTATTGCTGTACTCAGACCACATAGCTGAGCAACATATGAAGTATTATACAGTGGTAGCACACATAAGGTTTGCAAAATATACTGTGCAAACTCACTTTGTGTGTCAAAAGGGCAGAAAAAACGCTTATTACCACTACACCTGGTACAAGCTAGCGGAAACATGATCCCACGCTAAGGTTCAAAATATGCCTTTTGAAATACCCTGGGATGTCTTCTTTAAGAAATGGTATGGCTTTATGGGGTATTTGGATTATATAGCCTGGTAAAATAATCTAAAATGGGACATGGGCACAGCGTAAAAATGTAAAGTTTGAAAAAAAATGGAATGGCTGTGTCTCAAATGTGTCCCTCCGATGTCCACATATACCTGGCAAAGGTACATATCGGGGGGATTTTTGTACTCAGCAGACATAGCAGAGCAACATATGAAGTATTATACAGTGGTAGTACACATAAGGTTTGCAAAATATACTGTGCAAACTCACTTTGTGTGTCAAAAAGGCAGAAAAAACGCTTATTACCACTACACTTTGTACAAGCTAGCGGAAAAATGATCCCACGCTAAGGTTCAAAATATGCCTTTTGAAATACCCTGGGTGTCTACTTTAAGAAATGGTAGGCCTTTGTGGGGTAGTTTGGATTTAAAACCTGTGAAGATGCTTGGAAATTGCACATAGGCCCAGCGTCAAAATTCAAAGTTCGGTAAAAACTGATATGGCTTGGTCTCCTCTATGGCACTATAGCTTCACGAAATAGTGCCAAATACATTCATTGCGGCTGTCTTTTTACTCAGAAGACTTAGCTGAGCATAATTTGGGGATTTTGAACTGGCAAAATGCCCAGCAAAAATGCAATCTGTATGTAAAAAAAAATGCCCAAAATAATTTTTTACCACATACTTTGGCATATATTGGTGGAAAAATGGGGGCATGCTAAGGCACAATATGCACCTTATGAGATACCCTGGAGTGTCTACTCTTACAAATGGTAGGTCTTTGTGGGGTTTTTTTGAACAGTCAAACTGTTATAATACCCCAAATGGAAGCATATGCTCATTAAATCCGTCTCTCAAAACTCTACTGTGAATACTGAAAAGGACAGGTCTCCTATATGGCACTGTAGCTTCACGAAATAGTGCCAAAGACATACAATGGGGGTGTTTACTCAGCAGATGCAACTGAACACAAAATAAAACTTTGCACAGGTATAGCACACACCAACTTTACAAAATACACATGAGAAGTTCTTTGTTATAAGTTTGTGTGCCAAAACCCCCAAAAAACACAATTTTACTCCAATATTTAGCAGAAGTTGGCGGTGAAATGGCTACGTAGAAAGTGTCAAAACAACCTTAGGTAAATAGCCTGTGATGTCTACTTTATATAAATATATACTTTTGTATGGCAATTTTTTTTTCTTTTATGGCTATTAAGCTTACAAGACAAACATAACAAATTCTAAAATTGCTCCACATTAAAAGTTTATTTTACTCCTTGTGCTTTGTGACCTGTAACTACCAAAACAACTTAAAATTCCAGACACATTATATATTCTGTAAATCAGAACAACTAAATGAATTTATTTTTAATTACTTTCCTTAACCTGGACTAATAGTGCACACATTTTTATTGCAAAAACTGTAAAAAAAAAATTTTTTCATTTGTTTTGCATTTTTCTGTATTTTTTTTATAATAAATAAGCATTTGTGTGTGTGTGTGTGTATATGTATATATATATATATATATATATATATATATATATATATATATATATATATATATATATATATATATATATATATATATATATATATATGTCACATCAAATTAAAGCCCTAAAACGGTATATAATATGCGTCGGTGCAATAAATTTGTAAAATGCAAATTGCAGTTGAACGCAAACAGCAAAACATGCAGAAAATGCTGTTGTCATTAAGTGAAAGACAAGCTTCTGAAGCTCTGTCCTTAAGGGGTTAAAGACCAAAATAGTTGGTTGTAAAAATGCCCTTATTCTAGTGAAATTACCCTTTTTAAAATTAAGATTTTTTTATACAGCCCATATAAACTCGTTTTTTAGATCATCTCAAATTATTCCTTATTATGGTCTCTTTAAGTGCTAGCTAACTTGAATGTTTTAAAAAAAAGTCAACATTATTATTTGTTACAAGATCCAGGCTGCTAGAGAGTGAAGGTGTCTGAGGGGGTGAGCGTAGTGACTGTGACATGGTGACTTAGTTTAGGGGAGTGATTAGTTTAGGGGGGTGACTGATATAGGGTGACTTTGTATGAGGGGTGAGTGCAGTGGCGGATCCAGACCCTGATATCGGGAGGGGCACTTGTAGATTATTTAAATAAATAATCCAGACACAATAACCACTACAGCTCAGTGTAGTGGTTATGGTGCCAATAATGCCGGGACTCCCTCCCAGAGTAAGTAGTCAAACCATTTAAGGACAGTTTGACAACTTACCTGAGGTCTGCTGGGAAATGGGTCTGTCATAGGGCATAGGATAAGTGGTGTGTGTGTGAGTGATGCAATGTGTGAGCAGTGTGTGTGTGTGTGTGAAGGTTGCAGTGTGTGAGTGAGGGTGGCAGTGTATGTCAGCTGTGCAGTGTGTGTGTTAGGGGGGCCGTGTATGTGTGGGTCAGTATATGTGTGTGACAGTTGCAGTGTGTGTGTATGGGGGGCAGTGTATGTGTAGGGCAATGTGTATATGGGGACAGTGTATGTGTGTGCGGGGCAATGTGTGTGTGTGGGGCAGTGTGTGTGTGTATGTGGGGCAGTGTGTGTGTGTGTGTGTATGGGGACAGTATGTGTATGGTGGGCAGTGTGTGGGGGGCAGTGTATATGGGGGCAGTGTATGTGTGTCTGGGGCAGTGTTTGTATTTGGGGGGCAGTGTATGTGTGTATGGGGCAGTGTATGTGTGTATGGGGGCAGTGTGTGTATGGGGCAGTGTGTGTGTGTATGGGGGGCAGTGTATGTGTGTATGGGGGGAAGTGAACAGCTCTACAGCTCCAGGGCTAGAGTTCACACTCTCAAGATTTGGAGCGTTGCCGTGGTAACCACGGCAACGCTCCATGCTCGTGAGAGTAGGACCTGGACGAGCTGCAGACTGAGCTCCCGGGTCCTCTCTCACTCTCAGTGCCTGCGGACCAGGGAGGGAGATCTCTGATCTCCCCTCCGGTCCGTGAAGGCACATTGCAGGGCTAGCGCCTGCATGTGCTGACAGGGGAGAGGGAGACTGTCGGTTTTCTGGGGGGGTGCAATTGCCCCGTTGCCCCCCCCCCACCCTGGATCCGCCACTGGGTGAGTGGGGGTTGACAGTGACATGGTGACTAAGTGTGTGGGAGTTATTGTGGTAGGGTGAGGGATGAGCGCGAGTATAGGGAAGTGTGACAATGTGGCTGTGAGTATATGGGGCTGATGTGACACGGTAAGTGACAATTATATATTGTATGTGGGGATACTGTATTTATCCATCCAGCCTCCCCACACAGTGCTGCTATTTTGATATCTATCTATCTATCTATACATATATCTATTCCAATAGATGATCCACACTCACAGGCTCCAATTAAAATGTAACTTTTATTTCTTACATTAAAAAGTAGATACAAGTGCCATAAATCGTCAACGTTTCAGTCCCAGATCGGGACTACTGAGGAAAGTCCCGATCTGGGACTGAAACGACGAAGATTTATGGCACTTGTATCTACTTTTTAATGTAAGAAATAAAAGTTACATTTTAATTGGAGCCTGTGAGTGCGGATCATTTATTGGAATACAGCTGTATATGAATGACTTGGATTTGGCACCCAGCATTTAACTTATTGGTACTTCAGCCTGCAGTGCAAGAATCTATAGCATTTTTTTTTTTTTTTTATATATAAATATAATATTTTAGCCCTCTTCTTATCTTTCTCTGCTTCATTCCCTGGTGGTATAGTGGTTTTCATGATGGGATTTGGACCTACTGGTCTTTGCACCTCTGGCTGGGTGCAGACCCCTTTGAATGCTCTTTTTAGTTCTCTGCAGATAACTACTCACAGACAGAGGTGCAGCCTACACTCAGGAGATCTCTCTAACAGCCTTCGAGGTTCAGCAGAGCTGGCACTATAATGGTAGCACCGGCTCCACTGTCTTCACAGTCACGGCAAGCAAAATTAATTTGCAACAAATTAATTTAATCTGCAATGTTTGAAATGGTGTATGCATGATTGTTGGCATAAAGGACTTAAGGGGGCAAGTGCAATGTAATTGCACTCATGACACACTTATTCACTGTCTGCTTTAAACAGATTCTGTATTGTAAGGAATACAAATCTGTGTTCCCTCTGCTCCTCACCCTCATATCCCCTCCCTCATCTCCCCTCCCCCCAACATTGAAAATATAAAAAAACTATTTTAACAGTTACCTGTTTCCGGCAACAATCTCCCTTAGTGGTGGGTAAGAACTTCGCATCCTTTGAAGTCATTTGTATGCACCATTCGCATGCGTAATATGAGCGCTATGAGTGCAGTAGGACCTCCCCATAGGAGAACATTGCTTCAATGCTTTCCTATGGGGACTTTACTAACGCTGAATTTTCTCATGCAAAGTGCCTAGCCACTAGGAAGTGATTGACAGCCACTGGAGGCAGTTTTTTTTTTTTTTCTAAAACTGCAATGATTTACATTGCAGGACTAAGGGGACAGGTACATTGCACCGAGACAACTTCAGGGAGCTGAAGTTCCTTTAAGAATGTGAGGCTTGTGAAAGATTACAATGATCATTGTAGGTTGTAATTTGCTACAAATTGCTCTGCCTTTTCGAAGAGCAGCATTGGGCTGTGTTCTCATTATTGTATATTTATAACTTGCATTGAATTGCTTAACCTTTAAATTACATAAAACATATTTCATTTTAAATTAAATCAAAAATGGGCAATAGATTACTATGGTAAAATGTTAATATGGGCTGACTGGTAGGTGACTCTACAAAGATAGTGACCCAATAAAAGTGAACAAGATAAGCAGGAGACAAGCAATTCATCATTCAACATATTTCAAGGAAGAATTAAGTAACTCAGTAACTATGTGAAATACAGATAAATACCTATTAGTGTTATTTATTGCATTGCGTATTTCTTTACAACTGGAGGTAAAACAATTAGAACCTCTGGAGATTTTGATAAAAATAATATAAAGATAACAGCACTCTATATGGAATGACAATATTGATGCAGTTATATTATTGATACAGGATTTAATCTATTGTTTAATATACAGAAATACATTGTAGACAAAGTACAAATACATTGATATAAAAAACAAACAAATACATTTGTAATTAGTGGGTATATAGCAATTCATCCAAAGTCCAATCATTCTTTTTGTTTTTGTGTTTTGTTTTTTTCTTCTGTTTCTTTAACCCCTTCCTGACCAAAGACGGAAATCTTTCCATCAAGCCTGTCCTTGCATTAAGAACCCCATGTCAGAACTTACCTGTCAGTTTCATTTTGGCTCTGTTTCTGACACTTCCGGGTAGACGGAATAAACCATGCCTCCTTCTCTAATGCGGCTTTCTCACGCCTTATAGAGAAACCGCGCCAGTTTTGAAATTGCTTGGTTAATGTTTAGGTGTCCTCCATGATCCTTATGCCGGCTAAGCTCCTCGTTATTGTTTCTACGTGTACCGAACCTCTGGACTGTTTATAACGATTACCTGCCTTCTCCAATCCTAGATCTTGGACTGAACAACATTTTCCTATTAACACTGACCCTCAAGAATCGGATTTATCTTTGATATACAACCTTCCTGAATTCAGCTAAACAGTTCGTGGAAGTCAACTTCAAACAAACCCTAAGTATTCAGTTTCTTCTTATCTGGAAAGTAATTGTTATTATTTGGACTGTTTCCTGCTTTCTCTATTCGCCTGCTACATTGTTGCAACTAATCTGCTACTATTATTTCTTGCTTCAACTAATACTTTCCTTGCAGAGAATTCCTGGGTTTGGCTTCCTATCCTTCTCTGGTTCTGGGTTCTACTAGTTCTGTCTTGTTTTCATGTTTGGTGCCTATCCTGGTCTTGCCTTGTTTCTGTACTGGATACATGCTTGCTGCAGAGCCTCCCTATCCAGTTCCTGGGAGGTCTGCATATTTCCTAGATCTTGGGATCCTCAGTAGCTGCATCAGGGCCTTGGTATGAGGCCACAAAAATGCTGGTGCTCAACACCAGGGGGCGTGTGGTTACCCAGCACCAGACCCTGACCTATCCACTCTCACGCTGAAGACTCCCATCTCATCATCAGGCACTCAGGGGTCCCGGTTACCGGACCATCACCCTGACACTTTCTTCTCAAATGTCCTCATTAAACCACTGAGTGGACATGATTACTCAGGGCATGCAGGAGTTACAGATTCCCAATGAAAGAGACATCCAGAGCAAGGCCCCTCAAGCACTTCCCCATTCCGCAAGTGATCCTGCCGTCTGCAACCCTGAAAAATGTTATGGAGATCATTCCATATATAGGGAATTCTTGAATTTGTGTAAATTGTTATTTGCCCTTAAACCCAGATCATACCCCACAGACAAAACTAAAGTCTGTTCTGTAATTTATTTTCTAAGTGGAGAACGATGCCCTGGGCTCATTCCTTTCTGGAAAATGATGATCCCATACTGGATTCATTAGATGATTTCTTTGAGGCCATGTCCCTCCTTTATGAGGACCCGAATAAACAAGCCACAGGTGATCTTACTATCAGAACACTCCATCAAAGAAACAGACCCGTAGAAGATTATATTGCTGAATTCAGGCAATGGGCATTGGAAACTCAGTGGAACGACATCACCAAACGTAATCAGTTCCGTCTGGGCTTATCTGAAACAGTAAAGGATGAACTATCCAGAACTGAACTCCCGCCCACTCTTGATACCCTGATACAACTTTCGATCAGTATTGATAGACGAATCAGAGAACATAAGGCAGAATATAGAAAAATATATGAAGTCTCTCACACACTCAGACGTACAATGGTGATTCCAATATCCACATACAGTGATATAGAAATTTCAAAAAAGTGATTATAGTGAAATAAAAATAAAGAATAACTTCCCTTAGCAATTTAGGATATGCCCGAAGATTTCCTCCTATCTTCAATTCAACATATGTATGGTATAGGGCTATTCCAGGCTAGGGAAATAAGAAATATATGGCATAGTGCAATACTGTAGGTAATAAAATTGGATATATAGGTAAGTGCCAAGTGTTCACTCACATTTTAACATCCCAAGAAATGCCTTCAAAGATATACTTGGTGTGCCTTCTTGCTTCAATGCTTGGTGCATGTAAATCTCATATAAAGGTAAGGTACAAAAAAATAGATGAAATGACTGTATGAATAAAGAGTAAAAAAAGCATTTATTACTTACATCAAAGTAAATAATAGCAGATATATCAGTCCAACGCATTTCTTCCCTCTTAGGGACTTCCTCAGGGACAATCTTTAACAACAATGCTGAGTACAAAAGCATACAATCCTAATAACAAACATCCCCTAATATATACCACACCCAATCAGTCCCAATAGTTGTTCTACAGATGATTCAGTTTTTCTTCAGCTGTTTGTGGTTCAGATGTCAGATGTGACATGCGTGATGACGTCATGCGTTCCAGCTATGCATTCCACCTTCGTTTCAGCTGTCAATCATAGTGACAAGCTAGGATGTTGAAGGAGAGTCCAAAAAAGACTAAATGGGAGTATGAGTGGGGAGTGTACAGAGGGGAGTTGCAAAATGGTTAAAGAGATATTACTGGTCTGAAGATCTTATGAATAAACTTTATTGATATATTTATATGCCTGTGTGCATGAATTCCTGACTCCATACTGCATAAGGCAACATGCACACTGCATATATTTAAAATAATAAAGTAATAATGAAAATAAACCTTCAAACAGAAAGGAACAACATATATCAATCAAGCGTAACAGTAATAGAGAAAAAGAGAGACCACCTTTTCACCATACTAAAGATAGAATAAGACAAGCTTCAGGGAATCCCTTTACTCAGAGACCTAGTACTTCTACCCAGAGATAGTGATGTCTCGAACGGTTCGCTGGCGTGTTCGCGTTCGCCACGGACGGTGAACATATGCGATGTTCGGTCCACCCCCTATTCGTCATCATTGAGTTAACTTTGACCCTGTACCTCACAGTCAGCAGACACATTCCAGCCAATCAGCAGAACACCATCCCTCCCAGACCCTCCCACCTCCTACAGCATACAATTTAGATTAATTCTGAAGCTGCATTCTGAAGCTGTGTTTATTTTACATTATCCCCCATGGTCATTTATCGTTGGACCCAGGGCCGGCGCGTCCATAAGGCGGCACAGGCGGCCGCCTTAGGGCGCACGGGCTCTGGCGGCGCAATATTTCAGTGGCCGGCTGGAGGGAAGCTCTCCCTCCTGCCGGCCACCACCTGGACCCCGGCACGGCTATGCTGTGCTGAGATCAGGCGCGGCGAGGGAGCTCTAATCTCACCGCTCTGCTCTCTCACGCGCTGTCTGCTGATGCCGCTGGAGCTGGAATATGACGTCATATTCCGGCTCCCGCGGTATCAGCAGACAGCCCGCGAAGGAGCAGAGCGGTGAGATTAGAGCTCCCTCGCCACGCCTGATCACAGCACTGCCGCACGCCGCCCAGCAGCCCCACTGGACCACAGGGAATGATCCATCATCCACACCAGCTCTCCAGGTAGGGAGGCTGGGTGGAAAATTTTTATTTATTAAAATAATTAGTAAATGTAGGTCATGTGTCTGTGTGTGAGTGTCTGTGTCTGTGAGTGACAGTGTGTGTGTCTGTGAGTGACAGCGTTTGTCTGTGAGTCACAGCGTGTGTGTCTGTGAGTGACAGCGTGTGTGTCTGTGATTGACAGCGTGTGTCTGTCTGTGAGTGAAAGCGTGTGTGTCTGTGAGTGACAGCGTGTGTCTGAGTGACAGCGTGTGTCTGTGAGTGACAGCGTGTGTGTCTGTGAGTGACAGCGTGTGTCTGTGAGTGACAGCGTGTGTCTGTGAGTGACAGCGTGTGTCTGTGAGTGACAGAGTGTGAGTCTGTGAGTGACAGTGTCTGTCTGTGAGTGACAGCATCTTTCTCTGAGTGACAGCGTCTGTCTGTGAGTGACTGAGTGCATCTGTGTGTGTCTGTGAGTGATTGTATGAGTGTCTGTGCATGTGAGTGTATGAGTGTGTCTGTCAGTGTATGATGAGTGTGTGTCTGTCAAATCAGTGAGAGTATGTTTTTCATTGAGTCTGTGTGTAACTATCAGTGTGTCTGTCAATGAGTGTCAATCAGTGTGGGTCTGTCAGTGTCAATGAATGAGTGTGTGTCAGATCAATGAGTCTGTGTCTGTCAGTGACGTCTGTGTGTTTGTCATTGAGTGTGTGACTGTCAGTGTGTACAGAGTGTAGCGGACCAGAGCGCGGTACAGGAGCTTCTGTTTCCTGTACCTGGCCAGACTGACAGGAGGTGCTCACAGAGAGAGCACTCCCTGTCAGTCCAGCCGGGTACAGAAAACTGAAGCTCTCTTAGGGGATCTGCTCAGCTCGGCAATGCAACAATAGAGGTAGGAGGCACACCAGGAAGGGGAGTGTGACCACTAAAGGGGTGTGGGGTGCACCAAGGGACAGGGAGGGAATGGGAGAGAAACACCAAGAGACAGGGAAAAGAGGGGGGAGGGGAGAAGAACACTAAGGGACAGGAAAGGGACCACTAATGGTTGGGGAGGGGAGAGGAGCTGGTTAAGAGGCACATAGGTGAAGATTTTTTTGGGGGTGGGGGGCTGGAAAAATGCATCTTCGCCTAAATCCAAGCACCGGCCCTGGTTGGACCTAGGCAGCATGATGTCTTAGGCCGGTCCAGAGAGTGAGTGAGTGAGTGAATTTTATATCTGAAAGGGGAATATCGCCTAAACGGATTTTAACCCCTTGTCTGCTGAAACGGTCCGTTTCAGTGATCATGATTTTTAGCGATATCCAATATTTTTAAGGTGGTCCCAGTGCCCCCACTCATATCTGGTGTCACAATAGCTTGCATTTAAAAAAAAAAAAAAAAAACTTTTTGACTGTAATATAATAGCAGTCAGTTTCCTTCACACGTTTCCTTCCTTCAGGGCCTGCCAGGGCACAGTGTCACACCAGTGCAACTCATATCTGGTGTAACAGTAGTGTACATTTAAAAACAAAATACAGGGGGCTTGTTGTCACCTTTCGGGGACCCTTGGTGTTGTACGTGGCTGGGTGGAGGAAGAGACCTTCAATGACATCAGTGAGGACAAGGAACGGGACATGGCTAGCTTGGTATCCAACCTTGTGCAAATGGGGAGTTTGCGGTTGTGCAAATGGACTATTTGCGGTTGTTTGCGGTGCGTTCAACGGGGAGTTTGGTCTGTCACTGTGAAGCGGGCGTAACCCTTACACTACCTGATCGATACAACATCATACCTGATGTTTTAAAGCATGTTATTCCAAAGATATTAGGAATGTTAGGTGATTTATGCCCTTTATGGATTAAAACCAGACTCTGCATCAACTATGTAATTTTCCATGCGAGTTTTGCCATGGATCCCCCTCCAGCATGCCACAGTCCAGGTGTTTAGTCCCCTTGAAACAACATTTCCATCACTATTGTGGCCAGAAAGAGTCCCTGTGGGTTTTAAAATTTGCCTGCCTATTGACGTCTATGGCGGTTCGCCGGGTTCGCCCGTTTGCGAACATTTGCGGAAGTTCGCGTTTGCGAACGGAAAATTTCATGTTCGCGACATCACTACCCAGAGACCTAGCACTTCTACTTATCAGAGAACCTATGAAGAAACAGTGATTTCCGGTCGGGAAAATTTTCAAGTAAGGGAGGAACCTTTTTAGGGAGGGAGCTAGACCAAAAAGAAAGGCGAATAACCCAGTTCTTCAAAATTCTCGGAGGGAGGAATATCCAAAAAGAAATTAGAAATGGAGTCAGGTATTTATAATCTAACAGATATAAAGTTAACCACAGATGATTTAAAAGCTCTTAAAAAAGGTTTAAAATTCGCACCAAGGCATGAACTATTTTGACACCTATATAGATCTTCAAAAATTTATTCGAAAGATGACCCTTAAGAGATTTTTTCTAAGACATCCAGGCAAAGATAATCCATCTAAGACTTTACAGTCAGATGAGAAAAAGTTTTAAAAGAGATCACACTTTTATCCCACCAGCCAGAAGTGCCATCATCTGGAAACATTCAGCAGTATGGTCTGTAGTGACTTAGAACAACTAAATCTACAGCATAAAACTAATAAAAACAAGAATAAATTCAATCTCACTAAAGAGGAAAATGCTAGTATTAAAAAACTCCAAAGCATGGAGAATGTCATCATTAAAGAAGCGGATAAGGGGGGGGGGGGGGGGGGGGCATAGTCCTAATGACTAAGGACTATTACCTCAAAGAGGCAGACAGAATCCTAGGGGATAATAAAACATATTTAAAACTAAAACATGACCCCACAATTCAGTTCAATCAGGAACTACAAATACTTCTAAATCATGCCTATGAGAGAGATGTGATATCTAAAGAAAACATTGAATATCTTTATGTTGAATATCCTGTAATTCCCATTTTTTACTTTTTACCTAAGTTAAAGAAAAACCCCGTCGAGCCTCCAGGAAGACCCATTATAAGTGGGATAGACTCAGTTACATCACGCCTTTCCGAATTTATAGATCACCATTTACAAACATTTGCTCAACAAGCACCCTCCTATATAAGAGACTCCTCTCATATTTTGGAGTTGATGGCAAATAGAGATTGGCAAAAAAAGACTATTTATGGGTAACAATTGACGTAACGTTGTTATATACAATAATTAAACACGAGTTGGGTATTCTAGCAGTAGAAAAAATCATGAAGGAGGACACTAATACATCAAGTGATTTGAGGAATTTTGTATTGGATGGCATTCATTTCATCTTACACCATAACTACTTCTCCTTCAATAATGTTTTTTACCTTCAGCAAACTGGTACTGCCAACACTGTGTGGAGGGGGCATAGCTGGGTTGCAAACCTGGTCCTTTGGAAACGTTTCATAGACAACGTTATTTTAATTTGGAAGGGAACCCAAAGTGAACTGGAAAAGTTCCTAAATTATATTAATATCAATAATTATAATTGAAAGTTTACCTATACATTTGATACCAGAAGTATAAACTTTTTGGATATTACATTTTTCATTATTAATAACAAAGTTCAATCAAAGTGCTACTTTAAGGAAACAGAGGGAAATAGTTTCATTCATAAAAAGAGTTGCCATCATGAGAATTGGCTAAACTCCATACCTAGGAGTCAACTGATTTGAATTAAAAGAAACTGCACAAACAATCATGATTATCAGGAACAAGCCAAACATTTATGTAAGAAGCTTATGTCTAAAAAATATAAAAAAAACATACTAGACAAAGAAGTTAAGGAGGCAGGAAGATTAGATAGAAAGGATTTAATTAAAAAGAAGAAAAGAGCTAAAGATAATGGTGAGAATTTTAAATATGCATTTATTACCCAGTACAATACCCAACATCGAAAAATTTAAAATATTTTAAACAAACACTGGGGAATTTTATTTAAAGATCCAATTTTAGGAGAGATACTACCCAAACGGCCACCGATGATTTTCAGAAAAGCAAAAAATTTAAAAAGTTTACTGGCTCCCAGTTATGCCTTAAAAAATAAATATGAAAATAATAAAGGTGAAATTAAGGGTTTTAGCTCTAGTAACCATTGTAAAGCCTGCCTAACACAAAGATTTTTGAAAGTATCAAACTTTAAAAGTTCTGTCACAGGTAGGGAATTAGCATCAAAACTAACATAAACTGTGACAGTAAGAATGTGTTTTTTTTTTTTGTTATGCTGCCCCTGTGGGAAGCAATATGTGGGACGTACGTGTAGAAATCTTAAAGAATGGATTTTGGAACATAAAAATAATATTAGAAAAAAATATAATAAACACTCAGTTCCCACACATTGCAACTCATGTCCCAATTTCAGTTGGAAACATTTCCAGTACATAGGTTTAGAAAAAATTAATAATTATTGGAGGGGTGGCAACCCCATTAAAAAACTAGCACAGCGGGAAACGTATTGGATCAATATATTGAAAACCCTCCAACCAGAAGGATTAAATGCAGATATAGACCTGTGGTGCTTCTTAGAATAATTGTTCCTTTCTCTTCTCTCTCTCTCTTTTTTCCTCTTTTTTTCTCTTTCTGTGCGTCAAAGGTTGTGTATTATATACATTTATTCCTATTTGTTTTAATAATGAATAAGAAACGAATCAGCTCCCCTTTCTCTACTATAGAGTATAGGAAACAATAGGGGAATGTATTTCCTAATACATATCTCCATTTTACACTATCTGTCTGAATATTTGGCTTTTTAGAGGCATTAGACATGCCTTAGTTCAAATTTCAATTTTAAATTTTATAGCTCTTGGAAGGTAGAAGAACTACCACTTTTATTATTTTTTAAATTTTTGTGCATTGTTTATGCATTTTTTATAGATTTTTCCTAATTGTAGAATTACCCTTTTTGATACATTTATGGTATCATTTTTGAACATCTTGGCTTGTGCATATTGCATTATGCAGTGTGGAGTCAGGCATTCATGCACAAAGGCATATAAATATATCAATACATGTAATACAGGTTATTGGTGTGTTAGTTTTGTTTTTTATCAATAACGTTTATTCATAAGATCTTCAGACCAGTAATATCTCTTTAACCATTTTGCAACTCCCCTC
The DNA here is from genome assembly GCF_036172605.1 of Pelobates fuscus. NCBI lineage: Eukaryota > Metazoa > Chordata > Amphibia > Anura > Pelobatidae > Pelobates > Pelobates fuscus. Next base: position 256,960,579 of record NC_086318.1, read on the forward strand.
TGTATACTCCCCACTCATACTCCCATTAAGAAATAGTCTTTTTTGGACTCTCCTTCAACATCCTAGCTTGTCACCAATATTGATAGCTGAAACGAAGGTGGAACGCATAGCTGGAACGCATGACATCATCATGCATGTCACATGACCACACAGGATGCACGAAACCCGGAAGTGACCAAATCTGAACCACAAACAGCTGAAGAAAAACCTGAATCATCTGTAGAACAACTATTGGGACTGATTGGGGGTGGTATATATTAGGGGATGTTTGTAATTAGGATTGTATGCATTTGTACTCAGCATTGTTGTTAAAGATTGTCCCGGAGGAAGTCCCTAACAGGGAAGAAATGCGTTGGACTGATATATTTGCTATTATTTACTTTGATGTAAGTAATACATGCTTTTTTTACTCTTTATTCATACAGTCATCTCATCTATTTTTTGTACCTTAACTTTATATGAGATTTACATGCACCAAGCATTGAAGCAAGAAGGCACACCAAGTATATCTTTGAAGGCATTTCTTGGGATGTTAAAATGTGAGTGAACACTTGGCACTTACCTATATATCCAATTTTATTACCTACAGTATTGCACTATGCCATATATTTCTAATTTCACTAGCCTGGAATAGCCCTATACCATACATAACATAAGGCAGAGAAAGCACTTTCCTGTTTACTACGGAAAAAAACCCTCGTTGCTACAAGAGTCCCTGAGAAACCCTCTCCTCAAGTAGGAAATAGGTATTCTGAGAAGTCCTTTTACAAGTGAGGAAAAGATGAGAAGGAGGAATTTGAAACTCTGTATGAATTGTGCCTCTCATGAACATCTTTTACAGGACTGCCAACTATTAAAACGATCCAAGGGTGGTAAGCATAAAACTCTTAATTCTATATTGAATATACTACCTTTAACCCAATCTCCTCATTTTGCTATATCTCTGCTTTTACAGTGGGACAAAGAAAGAGTCCAGACTGAGCCCATTATCGATTCTGGTGCTACAGGGGTGTTCCTCGATTCATCCCTAGTAGAAAATAATAAAATTCCTTGTGTGCAAAAAAAACACCTTTGTTTCTGTCAGAGTTATTAACGGTTCTTTAATTCCCTCTGGTTCTATAAAAAAATGAGACCATTCCTTTAAGGATCATGATCAATCATAACCATTCCGAATTCCTTGTTTTGATGTTGTAAAATCCCCTCTTTATCCAGTTATTCTGGGAATTAATTGGTTAAAGACACACGATCCTCTAATTCAATTGTTTCCCTTTTCCCTCACTTTTAAGTCTGATTATTGTAAGGAGACATGTCTACCTAATATTCTGTTACTTCAAATCACTAAAGAAGAAGTGATCCCTGAATGCTATTCAGAGTTCTCTGATGTCTTCAGTAAGACCGAAGCAGAAACTCTTTCTCCTCACAGGGTTTACTATTGTCCAATTGACCTCCTTCCTGGTGCTTCCATCCTATATGGTCACATATACCCTCTTTCTGAGACAGAATTGAAAACCCTAAAAGATTATCTTGAGGAAAACCTCCGTAAGGGTTTCATAAGACCCTCCACTTCGCTAGCTGCTTCCGGGATGTTCTTCGTAAGGAACAAAGATCAAACCAATCGCCTCATAATCGACTACAGAGCATTGAACAAAATAACCATTAAAAATGGTTACCCTCTCCCGTCAAAAGATTAACAACCGCTACTGTCTTCACTAAACTTGACCTTCAAGGTGCTTACAATCTGATTAGAATAAAAGAAGATGATGAATGGAAAACAGCTTTCCGCACCAGATTCGGCCTTTTCGAATATCTAGTCATGCCCTTTGGACTCTGTAATGCCCCAACAACTTTTCAACATTTCATTAACAATATATTCAGGCATCTCTTAGACATATGTGTCATCATCTACCTGGATGAAATATTAATTTATTCTGACAACATTAAGAATCACAGAAAACATGTACGCTGGGTGTTATCTAGATTGAGAACTCACAAACGCTATGCCAAACCAGAAAAATGTCTATTCCAAGTTAGTGAACTCACTTTTCTTGGATATGTTATTTCTCTTCATCTTATAAAAACGGATGGTTCCAAAATAACCTGCATTCTCTCTTGGCCTACCCCTACTTCTACCAAAGATGTACAACGGTTTCTTGGTTTTGCTAACTTTTACAGAAAGTTTATTAGAATTTTTTCAGACATAGCTCATCCACTTAATCTCCTCAATAGTAACAAACAGCCTTTTTGTTGGAATGACAATGCTCAATCTGCCTTTGATGCTCTTAAAAAGAGATTTACTACTGCTCTGATTCTACACCTACCAGACCCTACCCCCATTTATGTGTTAGAAGTAGACACATCAGACTCTGCCATTGGAGCAGTCCTTTCCCAACAAAAAACGCCTCAAGATTCCCTCCATCTATTTGCTTTTTTTCACAATCATTAACCTCCGCTGAAAATAATCATCCTATTGGAGAAAAAGAATTACTAGGTATAAAAGCAGCTTTGGAGAATTGGCGTCATCTTCTAGCGGGGAACAAAACTCATATAGTAGTGTATACGGACCACAAATATCTGAAATATCTCAATACCAACAAAACTTTATCAGCTATACAAGTAAGGTGGAGTCTTTTTTTTTTGATCGCTTCAACTTCCAAATAGTTTATAAACCCGGGTCTCGAAACAAGAAAGCTGACACTCTTTCTAGGATCCCTCACACTTCCTCAGGACACCATCCGATGTCAATAATTCCTACCAATAAATTCATTGGGATTGTATCCACCTTATGCGAAGAATTAAAAAGTTTGAAAGAAGAAGACCTTGAACTACCCTCCACACCTAAGTTGTTCAAAAGGATTTATGTTCCACCGATACTCAGGAATAAACTACTGAAGATGATCCATGACTCTCCACTAGCAGGACATGCTGGTATTAAGAAGACTTTCGAACTATCAACTAGACAATACTGGTGGCCTCGTCAAGATAAAACCATTGAGTCATACGTTAAATCCTGTTCTGTCTGTCAGAGATCCAAACCCAAACATGTTTACCAATATGAATTATTGATGAACCTACCCATCCCAGAGAGACCGTGGCAATCCATCTCTATGGATTTTATGGTGGAACTCCCTTCTTCACAAAAACACACCACCATTCTTGTCGTTGTGGATCGATTCATTAAAATGTCACATTTTATTCCATTAAAGAAGTAACCCTCATCATCTGAACTTTCCAAAACCTTCATGGACAATATCGTAAATCTCTACGGACTTCCTGAGGAAATAATCTCTGACAGAGGTACCCAGTTCACCTCTCGATTCAAATCCAAAGTAAACTCTCGTCTGCATACCATCCTCATACTAACGGTCAAACGGAACGGGTCAATCAGTGTAACAGACCGTTTTGCACACAAGAGGTTAAAAACTGTTTAGGCGATATTCCCCTTTCCAGATGCACAGGCAGCTACTGTAAGCACCAATCTCCCGAACAGCAAACTACACGAATCATCCAACTCCCGAACAGGAAACACACGAACACTGGACACAGCCGAACACGAAAAGCATACAATCCGCTTACACTCCTGGCAATCAGCATACAACACTTCGTTTTGAGGGTCAAGCGGAATCTGGTTTACAGGGGCTACCTGCCCGGCGTTTATGAGACTGGGACACAAAGGGAAAAAGGACAATCACAGACTTACACATTTCAACAATCCCATAATGCATCACAATCCCTCCTCTCTGGCCTGGAGATAATCGGGAAGTAATCCAATTATCTCCAAGGACAGAGACAAAACTCCATTACACACATTTTTAGTAAAAAGACATAAAATTGCATTTATTGCATAAAATATACGCATTCTACATTTCCCCAGATAGCTTAGATCTGAGCGCACATTATTACGAATGGCGCTCAGATCACATACATACATACATACATAATTTTATTTAGAAATTTACCAGTAGCTGCTGCATTTCCCACCCTAGTCTTATACTCGAGTCAATAAGTTTTCCCAGTTTTTTGGGGTAAAATTAGGGGCCTCGGCTTATATTCGGGTCGGCTTATACTCGAGTATATACGGTAAATGTATGCAATCTGAGCTACTAGTAATAGAGGCACATCAATCTAGCTTGTTTACAGCATGTATAGAATGAACCCACTCCTTTATGTTATTTCTCTTCATCTTATAAAAACAGATGATTCCAAAATAACCTGCATTCTCTCTTGGCCTACCCCTACTTCTACCAAAGATGTACAACGGTTTCTTGGTTTTGCTAACTTTTACAGAAAGTTTATTAGAATTTTTTTCAGACATAGCTCATCCACTTAATCTCCTCAATAGTAACAAACAGCCTTTTTGTTGGAATGACAACGCTCAATCTGCCTTTGATGCTCTTAAAAAGAGATTTACTACCACTTGAATTTTATTTAGAAATTTACCAGTAGCTGCTGCATTTCCCACCCTAGTCTTATACTCGAGTCAATAAGTTTTCCCAGTTTTTTGGGGTAAAATTAGGGGCCTCGGCTTATATTCGGGTCGGCTTATACTCGAGTATATACGGTAAATGTATGCAATCTGAGCTAATAGTAATAGAGGCACATCAATCTAGCTTGTTTACAGCATGTATGGAATGAACCCACTCCTTTCTTTTTGGACTATTTTTTACCAGTCCCCTTACTTTTACCGGTCACAAATCTTGTTAAATACACCACCCAGCTGCACACACACAATATGTTATAACATATTCCAACAGAGTTCCATACAGCAACTCAACTTAATCACATTTACTGCAGCCAATGAGCTACATATATTCAGGGGCGGACTGACCACTCGGTCACATTGGTCATGAATCAAGGGCCCGAGTCAGTCAGGGGGCCCGGCAGCACAGTCATGCTTCTGCAGTGGAGATCAGAGATCTCCTCAGGCAGAAGGAAGTTATGCAGAGAAAGTCAATTGAAAGGTTGCAGGGGCCCATAATGACTTGAAGGGCCCCTGCAACCCATCACACTGCAAATAAATCCCTCCATTCAGTGTGAGACCTGGCAGCATACCTGCTCTCACTGCCAGGTCTCCTCTCTCTCTCTCTCCATACTCAGTGCTAGGATGGGAGGCGGAGCAGGAAGTGGCATCACACCCCCTGCTTCCCTCTCACACGGAGTACACTTACAGCATGGATAAATGGATGAATGGTGAGAAGAGGATCCTGGCCTGCCAAGTGCTGCTTAAGGAAGATGGAGGGAGAAAAACATCAGATTGTACAGGTAAGCAGGCCCAAACACAAACTGCCCCCCACACACATACACTGCCTACCCATATCCATATACACACTGCACACACTGCCCCCCCAAACACATACACTGCCCACCCCACACACACACAGTCCCCCATACACACATTGCCTCACACACACATGCACAGCCCCTCATTCACACACTGCCCCCCATACACACATTGCCCCACACACACATACACTGCCACCCCATACACACACTGCCCCCCATTCACATACACACATTGCCCCACACACATACACTGCCCCCCACCCACATGCACTGCCCCATACACATTGCCCACACACAGACCATACACATTCACACACTGCCCCCCCATACACACACTGCCCCCTACACACATACACTGCCCACCCATATACACACACACTGCACACACTGCCCCCACACACATACACTGCCCACCCCACACACACACAGACCCCCATACACACATTGCCCCCCACACACATGCACAGCCCCCTCATACACACACTGCCCCAACACACATACACTGCCCCCCATATACACACCATACACATACACACATTGCCCCACACACATACAATGCCCCCACACACATACACTGCCCCCCATACACACATTGCCCCACACACACCATAAACATTAACACACTGCCCTCCCAATACAAAAACTGCCCCACACATATACACTGCCGCCACACACACCATACATATTCACACACTGCCCCCCCATACACACTGTAGCGGATGGCATTGGACTGTCCTCAAGGGTTATGTGAAAAGTGCAATTTGTGTGTTTATTCTCATGTATAACTAAAATTGTATGTAGCATTCGTATGTTTGTTCGTTAGTTTTCATCCGTATTCCATACGAATGAAAACTACCGAACCAGTAGACCACCCCAGAGAGAAGTGTGTACCTTATTAGGCTTTCACACTTCTCTAACCGCAAGTTAATTGGTGCAATCGGTACTTTATAGATGTATCTTACGCACGAAATCTCAGCGGTGTTTGGTCGTTGAGTGTCTGGAACTCAAATCGGACACTCAATTACCCGAACACTGCTGAGACCTCCAGAGCTCCGTAACTCCCGAACGGAGGGGCCTACCAGCCCCTCGTTCGGTGAATTAAAAGTACCGAACAAGGGTATTCAGATGAATACCGATTCAATAGTGGATGGCAAGGATTTATGTGTATTTTATCTCCTGAACGGATAGCGACTGCAGGGCCAAAACACATCGAACAGGTATAAGTGGATTATGTGTCACACTGAGGGGAGGAGATGTATGGGAAGTAACTACTGTACTATTGGCTACTGTACCAATTATTGTAAATCCCTCCCTTGCATGGGAGAAGCCTTTATAAGGAATCTGCGTGATTAAAAGTTCAGTTCGGCTCCTGATGCTGTGTGTCGTCCAGTCATTAGGATTGATGTTGGGATATTGTTGGATTGTTTTGCCTGCTGCAATTATTGCCTTATGCATTTCTAATACTTGTTCCTGAGCCTTACTGGGATCTTAAGTGGAGATAACCTGTGTAATAGCAGCTCTCCGCTACTTTGGTTGGCAGCGCTGGGATCCAGACTCACAAAGGAACAAGGACTAATGGAATACGGATGGAGAGTGATTATTCTAAGCTGCAAAGATCCACGCTAAAAGACCTCCTAGAAGCAAGAGGTATTGCAGCAAGCAACAAAACAAAAGCAACTCTCATTGCAGAGGTCATGGCAGAATACCGAACCAATGGCAGTGCAATCCCTGAAAAGCAAAATTCAGCAGATGGATTTGAACAAGAGAAATTTCAAAGGCAGCTACAATTTAGGCTGGCCTTCTACGGAGAAAATCCAACGGCTGACATCATCTCTAGGACTATGACCGAAGTGCAGGAATTTATAATACACCCCTCTGGCCACTCACTGGATACAAACCCCAGGGCATCTTCCCATGCACCAGACGCCTTACCGCATCCCTGAAGCAGTAAGGGAGAACATGCACAAGGAGATCGAGGAGATGCTCCAACTGGGGGTGCTTGAGCAGTCAGACAGCCCCTGGGCCTCCCCTGTAGTCCTCGTACCTAAGCGGGACGGTACGACCCGCTTCTGCGTGGACTACCGGAGGTTAAACAAAAAGACAGTATCTGATGCATACCCTATGCCCCGGAAAGACGAACTGTTAGACCGGATGGCCAGGGGCCAATACCTCTCTACCATTAATCTTGGTATTGGCAGATTCCCTTGGCCCCGTACGCCATCCCTAAGTCTGCCCTTGTCACCCCATTCGGCTTGTACCAATTTAAGGTGATGCCGTTTGGGATGAAAAACGCACTGGCTACCTTCCGGAGGATGGTGGACCGGCTCCTAGATGGGTTCCAAGATTACACCTGTGCTTATTTAGATGACATTGCTATCTTTAGAAATACCTGTCAGGAACATCTGGCCCACATAGGAGCAGTGTTAGATAGAATCCGGGAAGCAGGATTAACCTTGAAACCTGCTAAATGCAGAATAGGTATGGCTGAGGTAGAGTACCTCGGACACCGAGTAGGTTGCGGGAAGCAGAAGCCTAAACCCGCAAAGGTAGAGGCCGTAGCCCAATGGCCAACCCCCAGTACAAAGCCCCAAGTACTCGCTTTTCTATGGACAGCCGGGTATTACAGGACGTTTGTGCCCAACTATAGCGCCCTGGCCAAACCCCTTACTGACCTTACCCACAAAAAACCTTTCCCGCCGGGGGCGTAACTTGGACGCCAACGAAGATGGCCGCATAGAGCGAGTGCTCCGCACCCCGGCGCTCAATAACACACTGTAACCTGCTACAGCCCCGACCTCGGAGCCGTAAATCTTGCCCCGATCACCCCCGTTACTGCGGCCGAATGTAAAACTGCAGACCATCCAAAAAAAGAGGCATCAACGAAGCTTTGTCCGTGGTGGATATGTTTGCGGCCCAGAGGCCTGCTACACGTGGTGCGACCACGACCACGAGCCCGAGCGCAACTCACCTCGGGGATCCCCTCCGGGCACAGGACACCTTACCGGAGGCATCTTCTAGTGCCATCCTGCAATCCCTTGCGGACGTCAAAGGCTATCTGGCCGAAGAAATCAAAAAATGAGCCACGGAAGTTAAAGCGGAGATTGCCGCCATAGGAGTCCGTACAACCCGGATTGAGCTACAACTGGGCAACGTGGTGCAAGCTCATAACCAGGCAGTCACCCTCACAAACTCCCTCCTTACCAGAGTAACGGATCTGGAACTGGAGGATGTCTCCAACCGCTCCAGGAGAAATAACCTGCACATACGCAGCTTACCGGAATCGGTTGAGGACGCGAACCTTGAAGAGATTCTGGTCGCCTCTTTTAAGAAGAGCCTCCCCGATATCCCTGCACACCTGTGGATGGTAGACAGGGTACATAGAGCCCTGCGGGCCAGAGGGCCGAAGAATAGCCCTCCCCGCGATGTAATCATGAAGTGGTACTACTACACAACCAAAGAGGCCATAATGCGCCCCGGCAGGACGACAACCTACGACCATGAAGGTACTAGCTTCCAAATCTACCCAGATGTGGCACCGGCCACTCTCCTTCGAAGAATGGAGTGGAAACCGGTCACTGATTTACTGAGAAACAACGGATTGCGCTTTGCCTGGGGATACCCGTTCAAGATACTGCTTTTCAAGGGCCCTAAGCCATCGGTACTACTCCCGTCAACGGACATACCTACTTTTCTTACAGATCTGGGCTTGGACCTGCCGGCGGATTTTCAGATCCCACATTCCCACGCAGGGTCACTTGCCAGGCTAGATGTAAACACCGAAGCACAAGATCTTCAGCAGGACTAATGCGGGTAGTGGGCATCCATGAAGGCCCAGATGCGGACTGCAAGCGGGCCCACGCTGGCTTTTGAACGCTTTGAAGCCAAATAAGTATACATCTGAGTACCGCAATGCTTTTTTTTTTTCTTATATAGTCACTGGTAATATGAGGATGTAATAGAATGTAATAGAATAGGGCAACATAGTAGGATGCTATAATAGTAGTCCCTGATAATCTGATAGCACGATAACATAATAGCATAATATGCCATGGCAACAAGATACTAGTCACTGACAACATAATAGCAAGATGATATCGCATGATAAGCCATGGTACTATAATAATAGTCGCTGATAAAATGACAGGATGACGATACAGCATACTATGTTATGGTGATATAACACAAGACACTGATGAGCTGATAGTATGATATGGTACTCTGGGAACAGGATAACAGTCACTGATAATGTGATAGTATGCCAACATGAGATAATGTGCTCTGGTAATATGTTTTTTTTTAGTTATTGATAATATGTCAGTATGTTACTAGCATAGTAGACTACGGTAATATGATGACAGCCCTTGCTCTTGCGCTGAGATGATGGTCATAGTAATATATCAACAGTCACCGTTCGTCTCTGGCACCAGAGGGGAGGACAGGGGGGTGGCGTTTTTGGTGGGGGGGGGGCTCGGCGTTTGCTGGGACGTTGTGGGGGTGGCAGTCTTAAACATAATACATATCCCACAGAAAACAACCACAGATGCCCACACTGTAATCAACCCGGCGGCCAAGCCCAATATGGCCGCCGAGGCGGGAAGGACAGGGACTCCCAAACGAGCGGGAAACCAGACATAACCTCATGATGTCCTGGCAGAGTGGGCTTGCCCCGCGGTGGAGGGGAGAGGCAGGGAAAACTCTGACATGGGCGTACCAATCGTGCGCTTCCCCTTCACACGTGGCGCCAGTGAACATGCAGCCTGCCTGGCGGCCATTTTCTTCTGTGGGACCACGAGAGTGGGGCAGTATCGCCCGCACCCCGTTGCACTGCCGAGACACCCTGATGCGACTCCCTCTCCCCCCCCCTTTTTTTTGTGGCTGCACGGGCTTGAGGGTTTGGTACTTGACCTTCTGCTCCAATTGAACATAGCCGGGGTGCTCTTTGGCTGTGTTTCCCCCCCGTTTTGAGGAGATACCCTCGACGTGGAGGTGACCCACCCCCAGAGCTCCTGGCACAGTATAAGACCCGAAATAGTATTGTACATTGTATAATATTTGTTTTGTTTTAACGTTGAAAACACCAACGTAATTTATTTCTCTCACCTGTCTATCTCTACTAGTTTCGGCCGCATATCTTACACGGCCGACCTTCTTACCTCCCCCTCTTCCTCACCCTCTACCCTGCTACCTACCCCACCTCCCCTCCCAACCCTATACACCCCACCTGGACCTGCTGCGGGAGACGACACTGCCACCTAAACCACACTAGCAGCGCACACGGACGAGTTACACCCACATCACCAGGTACTCTACGTCGCAGCGCCACCTCACAAAATGGAACTCAAACTAACGTCCCTGAACGTTAACGGGCTCAACAGCCCAAATAAACATAGGCTTCTTTTCCGCGAACTCAGACGACAGAAAACTGACATCGCATATATTCAGGAAACCCACCTCAGGGACACAACTCACTAACCATGTGTACACCAGGGCATACGCCTCAAGGGCACTATGTAAGAGGAATGGGGTTGAAATACTGATCCACAAAATTGCCCCACACCTATGAGGACAGAGAGGGCCGGTGTGTGGTCCTATCGGGCACGCTTCACTCCAACACTTACCACCTAATAACCGTATATGCACCCAATGTCCCCTGCAGGGAATTCTGGACCGAACTGGAAACTTTGATCCTAGGCCTTCCTAGGGGAATTTTAATATTAGGAGGAGACCTAAATGCCACACCATGCCCAGCGCTAGATAGGGGTGGAGGTCTTCGTCTGCCCAGGTCCCAGAATAAGGGAGGACAAGACAAACTCTTAAACACCTTTCTCAACCACACAGGTCTACTAGACCCTTGGAGGATCCAACATCCGAGCATACGGGACTATACTTTCTATTCGGCAGTACACACTACATATTCCCGCATAGATATGTTCCTTGTCAACCCTCTAGCTATGTCGTGGATAAAAACCTCTTACCTAAACCTCATCTCATGGTCTGGCCATGCTTTCATTGCCATAACCCTTAAACTGCCGGGCCCACATGCCCCATGGAAATGGAGACTAAACGCCTCGATACTCAGACATCCCCAGACAAAGGAGGCACTCCTGGCAGAGATCACACGCTATTTTCAAGAAAATGACATCCCAGACGTTTCCAGACGGGTTCATGGGCCACTGTGGGTGGCCCATGAACCCGTGATTAGGGGACTGCTAATTAAGATAGCCACACATTTAAAAAAGAAAAAAACTTGAGAAGCTAGCAGAACTACAGAGGCTCTTACGTAGGGCCGAAATGAGAAAACAAACAAAGGGCCACTCCACGCACAACTAGAGAACTAACAGCCGATTCCTTTTGAACTGAAGAACGGTACCCATCAAGGCTGCCCCCTTCCCCCCTTCCTTTTTATTTTAGCGTTGGAACCCCTATTGCACCTCATACGCACAGATACTGAGATCAGGGGAGTACGAGTTGCGACCGAAGAATTTAAAATCTCGGCATATGCCGATGATATACTACTTACTGTTACAGACCCTAGAAACACAATTCCCCATGTTCTTAAGATCCTCGACATGTATCACCAGGTATCTGGATACAGAATCAACATAGATAAATCGGTCGGCATGCCGATAGGGCTCTCGGACTCTCGGACTCAGACATCCAATGGCTGCAGCGAACGACAGCCTTAAAGATAAGCACACAGCCCATCAAATACTTAGGTGTTAAGATAACACAAGCCTACGCGGACCTATACACAGAAAACCACCAAAAGGCTGATCACTGCCCTACGAAGGGACCTAGACAGATGGCATGACAAGCCCATTTCATGGATGGGATGGTTGCATGCCATCAAAATGAACCTTCTCCCACGCCTCCTTTTCATCTTCCAGGCGTTACCCGTAGCTGTAACTAAAAATTATCTTAAACCCCTACAAACCGCAATAGATAATTTCATCTGGGCCGGAAAGAGGCCCAGAGTAACAGGACACACACTATATACTCCAAAGAGCAGGGGGGGATTGGGGCTCCCGAACCTCCACCTCTACTATTTGGCAGCCCACCTAGCACAAATCATAGAATGGCACTCACCACCTGACACGCACAGATGGGTTGACCTAGAAACGCACCTTATGTGCACCGACCTTCGCCAGTATTGGATATGGGTTCCGAGACCCGACCACCCAGAGCTCCGTACCTCCTGCCCAGCCATCCTAAACTCAATTCGGATCTGGAACGCTACTGCACACAAATATGCCCTCACACACCCTGTCTCACCGCTGACACCCTATCTGCGAAACAAAGCCTTTCCACCAGGCATGACCCCTAGGGACTTCCGAGGCCTCGAGAACATGGGAGCGCAACGCTACTGCCACCTGTTTCAGGATGGTATATTCCACACCTTTGATAACCTAAAAACTAGGGCCCCTCTAACCAACAAAGATTACTTTCGATATCTCCAACTTAGAGATTTTGCTAAGAAACCCGACATAGCAGCGGCCAGAGCAAAGCCCACATTTTATGAAGCGTTATGTTTGTCTGATGGACCGCGTGCCGGCCTCATCACTCGCCTATATGAGCAATTAAGCGCACCCACGAAAGACTCCCAAACACCCTCTTACATATTGCACTGGGAAGCTGAACTCCAACAAACCCTAGATAGTGGGGATTGGCAAAACATATGGGAGGCAGCGGCCAAGTCCTCAGTATGTGTCATTCACCAAGAACAATGTTACAAAACGCTGATGAGGTGGTACACCGCCCCAGTAAAATTACACAGAATGGGTAAAACACCCTCAGATGAGTGCTGGAGAGGCTGTGGGGACAAGGGTACCTACCTCCACATGTGGTGGACCTGCCCGAAAGTCTCCCATTATTGGGACCAGGTAGCTAAACTCTTGACAGACGTACTCAAACAACCGATCCGACCAGACCCCTGGACATGTCTATTAGCCAAACCTATTGACAACCTCCCAAAGAGAGAGCAGAAACTGGTGAACAAAATTAACTTGGCGGCCAGACGTGCCTTGGCGCAAACGTGGCTCCAGGTAGACACTCCACTCATGGACAGAGTTATAGGCAACATTAAGGAAGCCTTCCTCATGAATAAACTCACTGCACAGGTGCGAGACACATACACACACTTTATCAAAGTATGGGAGCCATGGGAAGAATACATTGACCGCTGAGCCCGTACTCCACACCCCCTCAGGGGGATAGTGACCACCCCTCTTTTATAGACCTCTGCCTTCTCCCGACAGCGGGTCCCATCCACCTCCCCTCTCTACCCCTCCTCCCCCTCACTCCTCCCCTGTACCATCGCTCTCTCCCCTATACCAAGGCACTGCCAGTTGCACTGAACAGCTACTATCCTTGACAGGCATACCCCAAAGGGAAAGGGGTAAACCACGATAGCCTGCAATGGGTGCGTATGCACATACTCGGGCTACGCTTGGCAATCACGGGCCAATGACTTGATCACATAACAAACCTCTTTACCAACGCACATGGCCCCTCACCTTCAACACCACCACCCATGGGGAGACTAGCACAGCCATCCACCCGGTTTTCCTTTCTTTCATACCCCCTTTTCCTTTCCTTTTTTGCTTAGTGTTAACCCTTCATGATGTTATGAAGTTATAAAACCTAAAAGTGACAGTACATTATGTTGCAGGGATCGCACGAACCGCCACAGTAATACAATGTTAACAAAGGCTTTTGCGTAAACTGCAGCAGCGTAAACACGAAGTATTGTAATGCATAAGTAAATGCTGGCTTCTGCATAAGCCCTCATAGTGTTACAAAAATTTGGGTACCATATGTCGTCACGACCGACATAGATATTTCTACAAAAATAGTGGCGGAACATGTCTTTGCTTGCAACTTTGAACAAACAAGCCTGTACCACTGTGTAAATATTGGCTTCTGCGTAAGCCGCAATGATGTCTACCCATAAAACTTGTTCTACTATGCAAATACAGGCTTCTGCGCAAGCCATGCCATTGTAACATCAACTGCACATTTCTACGTGTCACGATTAAAAATAAAGAATTAAAACACCTTTCCCTTTCCGGCCAAGTAACCTGGACCCCGGAGTGTGAGCAGGCATTCCAACTTTTGAAAAATGCACTTATCAATGCCCCTGTCTTGGCCGCTCCCAATCCATCTAAACGTTTTCTTGTTCACACAGACGCTTCTATGTTTGGATTGGGGGCAGTATTAAGCCAAGTCGGGGCCGATGGCGGAGAACATCCCATAGCCTACATCAGCCGGAAACTATTACCTAGAGAAGTGAGCTACGCCGCCATCGAGAAGGAGTGCCTCGCTGTGGTGTGGGCCTTAAAGAAATTACAACCCTATTTGTATGGACAGTCCTTTTCTCTGCTCACGGATCCCAACCCATTGATATGGTTAAACCGGGTGGCGGGGGACAATGCCAGGAGTTTGGCACTGCAGCTGTTTGACTTTAACATCCAGTACCACCCAGGAAAACAGAATGGCAACGCTGACGGGTTGTCCAGACAAACTGACCTTGAAAAATGATCCGTGAGCCGCCCGGTCATCCCCAAGCCGATCCGTGTTGGATCAGACTGTGTATGCCGGCTTGTGGGCAAGGGGGAGCAGTGTAGCGGATGGCATTGGACTGTCCTCAAGGGTTATGTTAAAAGTGCAATTTGTGTGTTTATTCTCATGTATAACTAAAGTTGTATGTAGCATTTGTATGTTTGTTCGTTAGTTTTCATCCGTATTCCATACGAATGAAAACTACCGAACCAGTAGACCAACCCAGAGAGAAGTGTGTACCTTATTAGGCTTTCACACTTCTCTAACTGCAAGTTAATTGGTGCAATCGGTACTTTATAGATGTATCTGGGTGGCCACCGTTCGGCATACAAACACGTGGCGGCGGCCATCTTTCGCACGAAACCTCAGTGGTGTTTTTTCGTCGAGTGTCTGGAACTCAAATCGGACACTCAATTACCCGAACACCGCTGAGACCTCCAGAGCTCCATAACTCCCGAACGGAGGGGCCTACCAGCCCCTCGTTCGGTGAATTAAAATTACCGAACAAGGGTATTCAGACGAATACCGATTTAATAGTGGATGGCAAGGATTTATGTGTATTTTATCTCCCGAACGGAGACCGATCGCAGGGCCAAAACACATGGAACCCTTTTCAGCTACCACCTCATGTGCGGTCGGTCAAATTGTCTCTTCCACCTAACTCCCGAACCCCTGGTCCGATCTGGGTGAATTTTGAATATGTTGGTCACCCAGATCAGGGCTACCAGGGGGTGCCACTTAGATAATTGTACCTGACTGTTTTAGGGTACATCCAGAAACCGGGTAAAACTGTAGCAGGTATAAGTGTCACACTGAGGGGAGGAGATGTATGGGAGGTAACTACTGTACTATTGGCTACTGTACCAATTATTGTAATGCCCTCCCTTGCATGGGAGAAGCTTCAGTTCTGCTCCTGATGCTGTGTGTCGTCCAGTCATTGGGATTGATGTTGGGATATTGTTGGATTGTTTTGCCTGCTGGAATTATTGCCTTATGGATTTCTAATACTTGTTCCTGAGCCTTACTGGGATCTTAAGTGGAGATAACCTGTGTAATAGCAGCTCTCCGCTACACAGACATTGCCCCACACACACAAACACTGCCAACACACACACACAGCCCCTCATACACACATTGCCCCACACACACATGCACAGCCCCTCATACACACATTACCCCACACACACACTGCCCCCCATGCACACATTGCCCCACACACCCTACACATTCAGTCACTACACCCCCCACACACACACTGAACTTTTCACACACTGCACCCTTCACATATTGCACCACTCACACCCACCACTGCTCCTATGCCCTACTACAGCCTCATATCCCAGCAGACCCCAGGTAAGTTGTCAAACTGTTCTTAAACGTTTTGACTACTAACTCTAATAGGGGGTCCCGGCACTCCTGGCACCATAACCACTACACAGAGCTGTAGTGGTATTGTGCATGGATTATTTCTTTAAATAATCAACAGGTGCCCCTCCCGAGATCAGGCTCTGGATCCGCCACTGATTCCCATATACAATTATACTCTGCCACCTATTGCACAATCCCACACATTAACCACAGATAACGCACTTAAGTCTGTAGCTTCGGGAGGGGCAACGAGAGGGCCCAGTTCATCCTAGTTAAGCCCCTAAAATATGAAATTATCAAATGAATGTACACAGAGTTGTTCATTAAAGTAAGAATTGTCAGAAATCCAACGTAAATGTCAAATGGAATGCCTAAATAATCAAAATGAAGAACAATTGACTTGGAGAATTTTTCCAATGCAGCTATTTAAGCCTGTATTTTAAAATTCACTTTTCCAAGCAATTCTCACTTCAGAGAATAACCCTGACTGTGTTTTTTTAAGTTATTTTTAACATTTACTTAGTCCTTAAAGGACCACTATAGGCACCCAGACCACTTCAGCTGAATTAAGTGGTCTGGGTGCCAGGTCCATCTAGGGTTAACTGCTATGTTTTACTGAGGGTTAATCCAGCCTCTAGTGGCTGTCTCACTGACAGCCGCTAGAGGCGCTTCCGCGATTCACACTGTGAAAATCACAGCGAGAAGACGCTGGATGTCCATAGGAAAGCATTGAGTAATGCTTTCCTATGGGCGGTTTAAATGCGCACACGAGTGGTTGTTGCCGCCGCATTCAAATCTGACGTCGGTGCGGGCGACCTAATGACCCTGATGAGTTTGTTTTCCTGGCACTATAGTGCTCCTTTAATATTTTGTCTTCGAAGGGCCCCGGATCTAACTTTGTCTGGGGGCCCAGAAGGCTGTCAATCCGTCACTGCATATATTTATATATTTATCAATCCAATCTCATTCACATACCTAGTCACATGGCTACCCATAGCCACACTCATCAACCCTGTCACCCATTATCCACCTCCCTGTTTGCATACCCCTTCTTTTGATGATAAACTAATTTGACTGATTACATTTGGAATCCTTGGGGGTTAAATCTTCAATGTGACATCAGGATAATACCCTGGACATAGACAAACTTAAATAGAAATCTGGGATGAAAAAAAGAATCAAGTCCATCAAGTTCTTCCTTTAAACATAGCTTCTTTTGCGGTTAATCTAAAAGAATGGAAACCCAATTTGAAGTGATGGACAATGATGTCACAAATAGAGAAATAAAAATCTTACTGACTCTATAATAGCAGTAAGATTTCTCCTTGGATCAACAACCTGTTCAATACGAAAGCACACCTAGACCTTTTGGAAAAAAAAATATCTACTGAATCTGGTAAGGCAATTTCTATGGCAGAGAATTCCACATATTTACTGTTCTTACTTTAAAGAACCATTTCTTCTGCTGTAAGCAAAACCACCTTTTTTTTTTCCAATCTCAGTGGATGAACATTTGTCTGCTCTATATTTTAGCTAATAAACAGGTTACTTTTTGTCTGTTTGCTTGCTGTATTTTTTTTTTCTTGTTATATAATTTTATTTGTATGTGACAATTGCAGTGACTATTTTTTTGTTTAGAATAAATTATTTCTTCCTTCTTGTCTGGAATAAGAATCACATTACTGAAGAGATCAAATAGTATTGTGGATTGTTTTTTTGGTATGAATCTTGTTTTGAGGGGGTTTAACCTAATTTGTCTAAGATAACCAATAGCACCTCATTTTTAAATTGTCCTGGTGATGACAACTTTTATATTAGAATAACTATGAGGGTTTTTTGGAAAGGATTTTTTTAACCCCTTAAGGACCAAACTTCTGGAATAAAAGGGAATCATGACGTGTCACACACGTCATGTGTCCTTAAGGGGTTAAACATTATTTTGGATATTCTATTACAATAGCAAGATCTGCTTGTTGGGTCATACTCTTAACTTTAACACATTCCTAGAGTGGCCTTGTATGTGACATTACCCACCAAATTACAAAGCTCCCTTCACCCAACAAACTATATTAATCCACCAACACTGTTCACTCACCTACTCACCAATCATTTCCTATATAAATTAAGTTAACATACACACATTCGATACATGTCCTCATATAAACAGGTGCCTATATACACAAAATACTTGTACAGTTAAATACAAACTATTGAAATAAATCTTTACTTAGGCTGGATTAGGGTGTTTGGAATTAGACGTGTGCTCACACAACACTTGAAGTGTTATGGTTAAGCATCATTACTAGTGACCACATTTACATAGATGTTTGAGGACTATGTATCTCACAACGCCCTTTATTGTGCAATGGGCGGTATGGCATATAAAAAGAAACAGAAATATAAATGGTGAGATCTAGATGTGGAAAATTAAGAGCTATTTAAGTGCATTCATATACAGCAATGAAAAGTCTTAAACCCAGGTGTCAGTGATTCTTGGCTCACCCTGAGTGGAAGAAGGACCAGCTATGTGGAAAAAGTGAAGTGAATTTGGAATGATAGCCAAGCGTCAATAGTAACTTTGTGCCTTATGTTTTTATTTTTATTTTATTTTTTTTATTATCACTGCTAGATTAGTTTGTAAAAACTTAATGTACTTATTAGCCTAAAATGTTACTAATATTTTTTGAGGTTACGCATTGAAACTAACTTCTTAGTTAGTGTCTGTGAGAAATAAAGAAAGAGAAAAATAAATTGACCAAACAGATAGAACAAAAAGGACAGGCAGACAGATCAATCAACAATTTGTTTCTTTACCTGAGCAAATGATACCAGCATCCTCATGCGGCCTGCAGTCATGAACACCCCATCCTCTATGAGAGCATTGTGAAAGGGCTTGCTCACTTCCAGAGCACTTCACATCATCCATCAAGATGTTTCCAGAACCCTTTTCAAAATATGCATTATGTAAAGCTTCAAGAGCATATCCACAATTCAGCTGTTTGCATACTATAGCTGCACTTTGGATGCTCCAGTAATCATCACATACTGAGCCCCAGGATTTGTTATAATTAATCTCCACACGTCCAGAACATCTGTCCCAGCCTCCCACCAGGCGCACAAGGAAAATATCTTTAAAAACAAAACAAAAACAAGAATGTGTAAATGCATAAAAAAAAAAAAAAAAAAAAAAGGCTTCATAACTACTATAACATTACACTGGATATTTGATGAGGAAATGTTGGGCTTTTTTTTGCCAAAACACTAGTTCCCCCCATCACAAAAAGGGGAAGGCGGGTGGGCAAGAGTTCTTTATTGGACCATGAATTGCTCCCACTATTGTGTATTTTTTTTTTTTAAATATAATTTTTATTGTGATTTTGCAAGTTTAGCAAGTATTAACAGATAGACATGTATGTTCAACAATATTTTCTTATCAGACAGGACAAACCTCAATGGTATATTGCAATATTTCGTCATAATCTCATATATTCTGTTTCTCCATTACATAATCAATGGATGTTAAAATTCTAAGAGGTTATTATATTTAGGAGTTGAGTTGAACACATTATCAAATATGAATCAGCAAAGATTTAATAATACAAAAAACATATATAATATTTACAACATAAAAAGACCTAACATCTTAGGGCAGCCAAACGAGAACGCAAGGGGATGGGTGGTACCAATGGTATTTGTCGATATTTTATTTCTACAAGAGCCAAACTTTTTTGGGGAGGCATCACTAGAATTATCTGGATAGAAGTATCAATGCACGGGTTTGTTGACCACAGATTATCTATTCTTTATAATAGTCAAGCCATTTTGTCCATAATTTATTACATATACCAATGTTGTTATCTTTAACCCCTTAAGGACACATGACATGTGTGACATGTCATGATTCCCTTTTATTCCAGAAGTTTGGTCCTTAAGGGGTTAAAATAAATTGCCTTTTCCATTAAGGCTTGAAATCGATATTGATATTAAGTTTTAAATCACCAAAACATTTAGACACTCCTAATTTAAGAGTGTCTAGACTGTTACAATCCCACCAAATGTGTTTAATTGAACCACATTCATTGTTGCACCGCCAACAAACATAAGATAAGTTTGTTTGGAATGTGCATACTTTTGTGGGAACCATGTACCATCTATGGACAATTTTTAGGAATGTTTCTTGTAGGCATATACAGTGAATCATTTTCCGCAATGTTTAAAATGAATTTAGCCAATCCTGAGAGGAAAAGGATTTATCTAACTCAGTTTCCCATTTGATAACGGTATTGTGTTTAACTCCCTGCTTTAGTACCTCTAAGGTTCTTCTTAGTACTGAAGTTTTGTTGTTAGCCTCTCCAAAAAGGATCTAGGAGTGAATCTTTAATTATAGATATCTTCTGTAGAAAATTGCGTATTCTTAAATAGGTAAAATGTTCTTTATTTGATAATCCCATTTTTTTCCTGGAGTTGTGAAAAGCTGCCGATACCAGAAATAGTATATAAGTCCTGAATTTTCACCCTATCCCTAGCTTGCCATCTAGATAGGTTAATATCTCGGATATAGAACTTCAGGATTTCCAGAGGAGCATTTAAAGAAATTTGGTTCTGGGAGAAGCAATAGTTTTTTATCGGTTTTATAGATTGGAAAATATGTGAAACAATTAGATTGTCAATATGTAAGTTTTTAAAATGTTTCTTGTCTACCCAGAATAGATCAAAAGGGTCAACAGTTCTGCATAATCTTCTTTAATGTATATACCATGCGTTTAATTTTGATTTATTATTTACCCATTCTAGATAGTGTGAAATCATTACCGTATCGTGGGTGTAAACTATGTTTGGCTGACATAATTTTGAATGCAATCCTAGGTTTCTTATCACCCCATACATAGGATATAAATAAACAGTGAAATAGTTGGAGTATTTTCTTTGGAACTCTAAGGGGGATTGTACGGAAAATGTATTTCAATTTCCGGAGTAAGTATGCTCTGATAATGTTTATTCTTCCAAGCCATGATATTTGTAGTTTGGACCATTTTAACATAGTGTTTCTAAATTCTTTAATGAGTGGGGTATAGTTTTGGGGTATAGTTATCATAAATTCACTCTTTTTATTATTGACGTTAATATTTATTCCCAGGTTTATTCCCAGGTGTCGGAAGGAGTTAGACCAGTTAGTTTTATAATTATTATTCAGATTTCCTATTTGAGCATTTGTTAGATTGCGATGTAGAACTTAGTATATTAATTTTATAATTAGAAAATCTGTTATATTCTTCTATACATTGTAAAGTGGCTAATATGGAGGATTCAGTATTTGTTAGTGTCATAATTATATCATCAGCGAACAAAGTTATTTTTGGTTCTTGATGCCCTAAATCCACTCCAGTTATATTGTGGTTTTGTCTTATGTAGACTGCCAGTGGTTCTATTGAGAGGATATAAAGAAGAGGTGCCAAAGGGCATCCCTGACGGGTTCCGTCTTTAATAATAAACCAGTCCGAGTCTAGACTATTCCCATATATTTTTGCCACAGGAGAAGAATATAGGGACATTGTAAGATCTTTGAAAATACCCTCTATCCCAAACGAGGAGAGTGTAGTAGACATAAAATTCCAATTTACCCTATCAAATGCCCTTTCTGCATCAACAGCTATAAAAACTGTAGGGGTAGATTTGTTTTTTTGTGTATTTGTGTATTTTTATACACTAACCAATTATAAAACAACATGCTTTTGCTCAAAGCTGCATTAGTGGACGTTGAACTAGAGAACACAATGACATGTTGTTTTTCAACAGTTGGCCTCTAAACATGCACCAGACAACCTCTACTACAGAGACGTTATGATGGCATCCAGAATCCCCATATTGTTAGAAGGAGCTAGTGGTAAGTCTCCTTTTTAAAACTTTACATTGAATCTTCAATATTGGTATCAATGATTTTAGAGATTACCAGAGGAGGATGCCCAGGGATTAAGTCTTGGATAAAGTATTATGTTAAGAAATAATGCAGTGTATGATGCAGATCATCTCTCTCTATACATATATTACATATGTCACAAGTTCTCATACAAATATTCAGGCAGTTACCTGGAATATTACTTGTGGGATAGCTCCATCCTGCAAGACAAAAAATAGACAGAGTTACCATTTAAACATAGTAAATTAATTCTTATTAATTGTCTAATCATAATTTAGAACTCTGAGGTAATTTACAGTGACTTGCCAGAATTTTAAATGTAAAGGCCAAACAGAACAGCTGGACAAAGTTACTGGTTATTTATGGTCTATGTATAGTATGGTCTATGTATAGTATATTTATGGGCTATGAGTAGTATGACTAAAGTCTAATTGGTTGTTAATTTAAATTTAATAGCAATGTTTAAGCCATTTTAGTAAATCTAAAAATTTAATATACACTTTGATTCACAACTCCTCTGTTGTGTCCTAAATTTTAAATAAACTTTAAAGGGACACTGTAGGCACCCAGACCACTTCTGCTCATTGGAGTGGTCTGGGTGCCAACTCCCACTACCCTTAACCCTGCAAGTGTAATTATTGCAGTTTTTCATAAACTGCAATATTTACATTGCAGGGTTAACTCCACCTCTAGTGGCTGTCTATTAGACAGCCACTAGAGGTCACTTCCTGGGTTCTAGCACAGGTTTCCTGTGCTAGAGCGTCGCTGGACGTCCTCACGCTGTGTGAGGTCCTCCAGCGTCGCTCAAAACCCCATAGGAAAGCATTGAAATGATTTTTCAATGCTTTCCTATGGGGAGACGTAATGCGCATGCGCGGAATTTCCGTGCATGCGCATTAGGTCTCCTCGGCCGGTGAGCGAGATCAGTCTCGCCCACCGGCCAACGTAATCACTAGGAGGAGCGTCGCGGAGGCGGAGACAGCGGCGAGGGACATCGCCGCTGTCCCAGGTAAGTCACTGAAGGGCTTTTCACCCCTTCAGTAACCGGGGATTGGTGGGTGGGAGGGAGAGGGACCCTCCAGTGCCAGAAAAACGGATCGTTTTTCTGGCACTGGAGTTTCCCTTTAATTCACATAATAAGTCACCATGTCAGCTGTTGTCAGCTGCTACAAATTTGCAAAACAAAAGCCAAAAGATGAGAAAATAGTCTGCTATTCTGCCAAATTTGAGAATTCACATAGCTGAGCTCAAATTTACTTATTGATTGTCAGCTCACTACAAGACTTTTCTTACTGAATAATCACTTGACTTCCCAGAATTGACTGGCTGGGCTGGCCATTAGACAATCAGGGCAAATGCCTGTTCTGATAATTATGGGCAAAGGCCAACAGAGGAGATCACAGGATCTCCACAGTCAATCCCTGCAAGTGGACACTACCAAGCACACTACCAAACACCTATTCAAATAGAGAGCTCCATGGCCAATGGGGAGATCAAATATTTCCATCCCCAGCTAGCGCTATTTCATTTTGGGAGATCAGGTAGCTTGTGGTCTACACCTCCAATGGCAATGCGCTGATACTTTCCCAAGTACCAATCTGTGGGAGCGGCATGCACCTATGGGAGGTGCAAGCCAGCTACCTCATCCACTGATTTTCCAGAGATCAGCATTCCTCCCTCCCTAACCCAAGGGTAGACAGAGGGAGGGTGGAATAAGCATTTTTTTTTAATAATCATTTTTTATATTCAATACCTAACAGACTTCAGGCCCTACTTCCATGCACATACTGCAACCCCTATGCTTCCTAAACACACACACTACAGCCCCTCCCCCCTCCCCACACACCAGCCCTTGTTCCCCATACACTACAGCTCCTATCTGCAGCTACTATATTCCATGTGCACACACACACACACACACACACACAAAACAACCCATGTACCCCTTCACAGACTACAGTGCCCATTCCCCACAAACACTGCAGCCTCTATACATACAAACACGCATTATAGCCCCTATATTACCACACAGAAAAGTTCTATCCAGACAACACACTGTGTTCCTTATCAACACGTACACATTAGAAAACATATTACAGCCTAATCTTCTATAATTCTCACTACAGTCCATATCCACACATTTTAAATTGAATATTAGCTGTCACAAGTTCCAATTTATGTTTAAAAGATTTTTACAACCTAGGAGTGCCCTGGTAGATTTAAAATGATCTGGCTTATCTGCAGTCCCTGCCTCCACTACTTTCAGGAAGCTATTTGAGAACGGTCGTCTCAGATTGTTTTAGCAAATGAGCTATACCTGCAAAGCAATTTAGTAAAGCTAATGGAAGATCCTGCTTGGCAGCTTGTTGCTCTCTGTCAGAAAAAGTACAGGTGGGGAATAATGCCTGTTCTAAAAACATTTTGCCTACTTGGACAGGCTGTCAGGAAACTCCTGGTTTAATAATAACTAGAGCACGCTATGACAGTTATGGTGCTTGAATGCTCCTTTAGGTGCCAAAATGTTGCCAGGTCCATATGCTGTGGCTTTTATTAATAACCTGTACCACTGAGAAGTTGAATGAAGAGTAAATTGTATTTTATTACATTGAATGAGGAGAAAAACAAAAAGAGTAGAGTGGAGCAGTGCTGGATAACAGAACAAAAAGAGAATAACAAGGCAGCAATCCTGAGAATAGAGAATTCACTCTAGACTCCTAAAGATAACTGGAGAAGACAAAAATGTAAAAGTTAGGTTGAGCCAATAGGTGCTGAAACACAATTTAATATAAGGGGGATATAAATAACACTCTCAAGATACTGTTATATCAACCAAGTAGAATACAACACAAAGTCCATACAAAAGTCCAAAAAATAAGAAGAATAAAATACCAAATGATTGAAAAAAACTGTCCTAAAATGATAATCATCTTTCTGATATTCGTTCAGTATCTTTGGAATGGCTTTTCTTATAAGCAACGTATGAAAGAAAGCAAAAACAGGAGGATCCAATAGTAAAAGCTATGATATACAACACATAAGCCTAAAAATGCCAACTTACATATCATGGAGCTATAACAAGCTCTGGATAAAATAGCATGCAGTGGTTTTCTAATCCCTACTTGCAGAATATTCCTCTGGCAATAGTTCAAAAGTAGACCATATGAAAATAAAAAAGAGAAACAAATTGTCCTGTCTGTATGAGAGAGTATAACTAGTAAAATTGAGATATGCTCATACAGTTGTTAAATGAAGAAAACTCTGCCTAGTAAGTGAGAGCAGCAGTTATTTATTTGTTGGCACTTAAACCTACTACCAGAGATATCTACAGGACTATTCTTTTAAAGAATCCTAGGTGGGGATCGTACCACCCAAGACTGATACATAGAGCAGTTTGACTGTGCTTCCAAATGTGAGTATATCTCTATTTTACTAGTTATACCCATTGTAGCAGCCTGACATCTTTCATCCTCCTAAATTGAGTTTTTATCATAAACAAACTAAGTAATGTGCATAGGGATAAGAAAATATGTCAGACTCTTGGAAAATCCTTTGCTGTAGATCAGTTTTACATCATCCCATAGCACTATTTTGGCTTCAGTCAAGTCAACAGAATGCACTAAATAGTCAGAAACAGATTATTTTATTTTTCTCAATCTATTTCTCTTGCTGAGATGCTTTTTTTTTTTTTTTTATAACGTGAATGAAGATGAAGCTGAGCTCAGGACATTTGATGATAAAATGACCATGGGAAGAGTGTCAGAATATTTTATGACAAATATTCTTGGTTTACTATTTTCTAAAAATATATCTGTAAAGGTGTCATTTAAATGAATTGGCTTATAAGCTGTGACAAATGAGATTTATATCATAAAAAGCAATATGTCAAGAAACCAAGCATGTGAACAGAAATTGGTGTGTCCTGATTCAGGTAACTTTAACACAAATCTTTGCTGTGGATGCAGATGTATGTAAATCATTTTTTCTTTTCTTCACAACTCCTTACTGCAAACAAACTAAAGCAATATTGTAATAGTTTTATTACCATTTATTAATATTTAGGGTTTGGTTTTTTTCTTAACTAGTAGGGTTAAGAGTGGTGAAAAAGTGGGTACACGAAAAGGTTTTGTTTTACTAGGATTATATTATGGGCTGTCAGTTTCTGAAAAGATTAATATTTAAATAATTTTACAGGACAATTCATCTTCCCTGACTATTATACCCATAAATAAAGCATTTTAATAAAATGTTCTAACATTTAGAAAGAGACAGTGAGAGGTAAAGATATACAATATTAAAACATTCAAGGGAAACTTTAAATATATTGTTAACAGTTTAAACATCATAAATGTATATACAGTTTATACAGTCAAAGTAAGCTAAAATTGTATATTAGTAATGCATGTTGTGACATATGAAATAAAGAAACTACAGAACAAGCATAGCAAGTACACAACTGATTGTCTCCATTTTTTACAATACTACAAACACACTAAACCAGAATACATAAAGACAAACTGCATTAATGGCAAATACCAAAGTACTAAAATATTTAAAACTAAAACACCATTTAAAAAAAAAAAAAGTCTATACTAATATTTGGTTATATGCTACCCATTTACACATTACCTGAGGATATTAATGATCCTATGAGAAATAGAAAGCAGAGTGTCCTGTCAATGGCCCCCATTTTAAGAACATATGAAGAAAATAAGGGACAGCTATATATACATATATATATATATATATATATATATATATATATATATATCTTATATGTCCTCTAATCAATAATGATTACTCCTTGAACTTCACCCTTTCCATTAACAAGTAAAAGACTATGTCAAGGTAATTGCTACATATTGATTTAAAACAACAAAAAGTGTTGTTGTTTTTTTGGATCAATGAGTTTCACTGTTAATGTCTAACATTGTACTTTACACAAACCTTAATATATATATTATCTGATTCAAACAGCTAGATAGATACACTGGAGTTTGCTCTGGTCATCATGTTGATCAAGTGGATGGTAATAAATCAGTTTGAAGGTCAAACCCAGACTATTATAATTGTTAAAATACTATGCATTACTACGTAATTTAGAAAAATATCCTAGGAACCATTTTAAAACTCTTGATATCTTACGATTTTAAGACTACTTTTGACATTTCTGATGTGAGAGTTATTCACAAAAACATTATTTATCAAGCACATTGCACAGGAATGTCTGTTGACATATGCATATTTTGTTGGTCAATACAGACATTATTCATCTTGGTTCAAAAAAAATAAAATAACTAAGGGTCCCAATAAGCATCACAACAATTACATTTTACTAAAGTGGATTTGATGCAAAAACCCTTTTATATATTTTTTTCTGTATTTCGGATGACTTCCCTTAGGTGTCAGTAGTACATCTGGGATACTCTCGGACAATATCAGTTTTATGCAACATTTGCATTTGGTGACAGGACACACAGATTGCTAATGCTCAGACACAGTGGACAGACTAGAAAAAAATATGTATGTACCCCAAACACACCAATGTACAAATAGAGTATAAAAATATACAATTATGCCACTTAACTTTGTACACTGCTTCCCACGATCACTGTCCCACACAGTGACCTTTAACAATGTGGCATATATGTACAGAAAAATGCAGTGTCTCTAAAACAAAATGTTACAAATACATAGTGTAACACAGTATGATAGCATTAAAACTATGTTGCATAGATTGCACTCACAAACACATGGCAAATCAGAGTGCCCCACTAAAGCCTTTCTAGATGTCCCTGGAGGGCCAGGACATCCTGTGTCCTCCTAGTTACCCAATACAGGAACCAGGCACCGGAATCCAGGTAGGTTGTGTGGAAATGTATTGGCAGCAATAAACTCAAAGAATATAAAATAAACAATAAGTAGTCAAAGGTCCTATAAGGTGCCCGTCAGTTCCAGTCACAATGCTAAGGTCTGAATGAGGCAATGAACGAGGGTCATTATCAGAGATTTTGGGGCCCTTAACACAGACAAATCTGTACCCCCGGGGGCCCGCCTCCAAGCCGCCAACAGGGCCTACCCACCTCCAAGCCCGCCCACATGGCCTGCCTCCAAATCCAAAGTGTGTGTAAAGTAGATACAGAGTGTGTTTGTGTATTGGATGCAGCGTGTGTAAAGTGGACACAGTGTGTGTTAGTGCATGTGTAGTGAATGCAGTGTGTGTCTGTGAATAAGTGTGTGTGTGTGTATACATTACACACAATGCAAGCCTACATTCTTACATTCAAACACCAACATTCACACACATACGCCATACAAAAACATGCTAACATTTAAACACCAATTGTGTGTATGTATATATATATACACACACACACACACACACACACACATTTTTTGTTTAAATATATATATATATACCCTGTTCCAAATTATTATGCAAATTATATTTTTTCTCATTTACCTAAATAATTAATGTAAATAACAGTCAGCATAATTCTCATGTTATCAACTATTAAGAGTACAATTCAATTTTTATTGAACAAACCTCTTAATGATAACAGTATTTTTTTAAAACATAAAAAGCTTACAATGCACTGTTCCAAATTATTATGCACAGTAAGTTTCAAAACACTTTATAGGTTGTAAAGAACTGAAAATTGTAATTTGTTGTGTTTGCAGCATATTTACTGAAATCAAAAGCTATTTCAATCAAACTTACAACAACATTTTAACTTTTTAAATATTTTAACAGGTCATGTTTAGAGTTGAGCGAACCAAACTAGAAAGTTCGGGTTCGTACCGAACATTAGGTTTTTTGGACCTCGGGCCCGAACACGGACATATCACTGTATGTTTGGGTTGGAGTTCGGTGTTCATCGATTTAATGGCGCGTTTTCAAAGGCTGCAGCCAATCAACAAGCGTTTGACTCGTGTGCCCTTAGAAGCCATCACAGCCATGCCTACTAATGGCATGGCTGTGATTGGCCAGTGCAGAATGTGACCAAGCCTCTATATATTAGCTGGAGTCGCGTAGCGCCGCACGCACATGCGGTCTTATTAGTGTAGGGAGAGGATGCTGCTGCTGATAGGGACAGCTTAGGAAAGAATTCTGCAAATTAGTACATTAATGGGGTGTGGTGCACTTCATATCTGAGAGTCAAATAGAAGCTTCAAATACCGTGGTTAGATCGGACTTTTAAAAAGTAAATTTTCTTTGGTGCTAAATAGTACATTAGTGGGGTAGTATATTAGTGGGGTGCACTTCATATCTGAGAGTCAAATAGAATCGTCAAATACTGCTTTCGCATTGCAGTTTTAAATGTAAAATATTTTGGGTGCTTAAAAGTACATTAGTGGGATGCACTTCATATCTGAGAGTCAAATAGAAGCGTCAAATACTGCTGTCACATTTCAGTTTTAAAACTTTAAATTTTTTTGGTCCTTAACTGCTAAATAGAATTTTAGTGCAGTGCACTTCATATCTGAGAGTCAAATAGAAGCATCTAATAGTGTTCTTACAGCGCAGTGGTAAACATTCTTATTTTCTGAGTGCTAATCTGCTAAATAGTACATTTTGGGGCATGCACTTCATATCTGAGAGTCAAATAGAAGCGTCTAATAGTGCGTTTACAGGGCAGTGGTAAACATTCTTATTTTCTGAGTGCTAATCTGCTAAATAGTACATTTTGTGGCCTGCTCTTCATATCTGAGAGTCAAATAGAAGCGTCCAATAGTGTGATTACTGAGCAGTTGTAAACATTCTAATTGTTTTGCTGCTAATCTGCTAAATAGTACATTTGCAGCCTGCGGTGCACTTCATATCTGAGAGTCAAACAGAAGCGTCAAAAAGTGCGCTTACTGCGCAGTTGTTAACATTCTAATTGTTTTGCTGCTAATCTGCTGCTTACATTGGAGTTTTAAAAAGTCAATTTTTTTTTGGTGCTGAATAGTATATTTGGGGTGTTCACTTCATATCTGAGAGTCAAATCAAGGCGTAACTTTGATTTGAATTTACTACATCGGTCACTTGTAATATTGTTTCACACGTACAACACTTGTTACACAGATCTAAGTGATAGAAAACAGATTGGTATTTTCTACACTAGAAAATACCAGTTAACAAGCTGCTATATTAAAACCAGTGATCAATAGCTAAGAGGTACTTCAACAATATTGTAATTCTGGGGCAATACCCTCACAAGTCAAACTGAGAGGTCAGTTTATAGGGAAAACTTTTGCCTGGAGGAAATTCTAAAACAATTTCCATATGTCCTTTGCAGACTTTACATGCTGGAAAAACACAGGTGCCAACTGCTGTGGCTTTCTGCAGTGTGTATGCTGGCAAGGAGGGCAAGTTTGAGGAGTGGGTGGAAGATGATGTGGAGGATGATGAAGTCCTAGACCCCACATGGAATCAAGGTCATGCAAGTGACATGTGCAGTTTGGAGGAAGAGGCGCTGGTCGCACAGAGGCACCAGCACAGCATAAGAGAGAGCAAGGTGCAAAAGCGGAGCGGCCGTCCCCATGCGCTCGTCGGCATGTATTAGCTCGAGAATTACTAGTTATCCAAGTAATACTTGTAACGATCAAAGGATCCATAATAGACTTGAGCGAACCCGAACTGCAAAGTTCAGGTTCATACCAGTTTTAACGATCTATTCGTAATTTCACAGTAAGGTGGGCAGTCCAGTGACCAGGACCCAGACACTGTCTGGGCGGCGGTCGGACGACCGGGACCCAGTATGCCTGATGTTGAAGTTAGGAGTCAAAGTGTGGAATGGATTAGTAGGGTCTGGCGCAGGGTAACCGCACACCCCCTGGTGTTGAGCACCAGCGTTTGTGCGGCCACATACCAGGACCCTGATGCAGCTTCAGTAAAAAGCCATCACCAGACTGATCCGCAACTTGGAACAGGATGTGACATTCATTGTAGCAGCTGTGCACGCTTTTGGCATTGTCACCCTGCTCCTGCTCGCCTGTCTGCGCTGCAGCATAACTTTGGCCTTCCCGCTCACCGCCTCATAAGACTGTGTGAGCAGCAGCAGGCGATAGTGGAGTTTCAGCTGCAGCACGCACGGGTCAGTGGCTCTGCACCAGACTTCCGTCCAATTGATCAGAGTTAAAGAATTTCAAGTGGACTCATTACAAGAGTCTAAAGAGTCCTGTATTGTTATTTGTCATCACTAGCTTCCTGCGCCGGGAGTGGGTCATTTGCGCGACTGCTGCCTTCCTTGCATGTGGTAGCCGTTTCTCAGGGTCCTTGTACGGAATGGAAGCATATGAATGCTGTAAACAGCCGAACCGGAACCATACGAATGCTGTAAACAGCTGAATAGGAAAAACCATACGAATAGGTTTACACTCCTAGCGGTCGAACTGGAACAGCATACAATAAATCCCCCCGAGAACGAGACAAGGCTCCGTTTTGAGGGTCAAGCAGTGAACATACAAAGCTGTGGGTTTATTGTCCTTATATACACATTAGTACCACCCACAGGGTTTTGGAAAACAACCAATAAACACGTACAATACACTCAGACACTCCCACACAAAATCCTCCCCTCTGCCTGTAATACAATGATACAATTACCTTACACAATGGGTAATGTAATTATCACCGGCAGAGAAATACATTTTTTTTCACATTATTCATAACTTTAAAAGTATGCATCACATTCACATAAAACTTACATTTTCTGAATCAGCATACTCCAGATACAAACATATGTCATACAAATCATACAAATTGGTCAATTGGTTCAGAAGATAGATCCAAGTCCTTTGTGCACAAATTAAGCATGGCTTTTCTGCCCGAAACCAGTTCCACAGAGTCTTCTATCCTGCAGATAATTGGGAAGTAATCCAATTATCTCCAAGGACAGGGGCAAAACTCCATTGAACACATGGCAGCAAAAGAAAAGAAAATACATAAAAATATTAACTGTGCAGCCATTGCATAAAACAGGTACATTCAACATATCCCCAGATAGCTCAGATCTGAGTGCATATTATTACTGATCAGATCAGATGACACACATACAGTTCAATTGCCATGGAGCCAAAGTCTTTCCCATAGTCTTTCATTATACGAATGGGCTTCATGGCATAGCTATCTGGGGTATCACTGCTCAAACAGGGCAAGCACCGAATGACCCGGCTTTTGTGTCTTTGCAGGGGAAAATCAAGCGTTTCAACATGGGGCCATAGTCTATAGGCAGCAGACAGGCAACCAGGCAGTATAAATTAGGTACACATTAGCAGAGGCTTGTGAATGCCTTTTCTCCATGCATCAGGAGTTGAGCATTTCTCCATACATCAGGACTACAAGAAATGCACTGCAGGCCGCAAATGTTTTTTTTTGTTGTATGTCCCAATATTTTGTGGGCTACCACAATAAAAAAAAAAAAAAAAAAAAAACTGTGTTGGCTACCTTATCCTCCTCCTCCGCCGCTGCTTCCACCTACACCACCATGGTCACCGCCTCCTCAACCTATGGGTCACTTAGTATAAACTAGGTACACATTAGCAGAGGCTTGTGAAGGCCTTTTCTCCATGCATCAGGATTTGAGCATTTCTCCATACATCAGGACTGCAAGAAATGCACCGCAGGCCGCAAATGTTTCTTTTGTTGTATGTCCCAATATTTTGTGGGCTACTACAATTAAAAAAAAAAACAAAAAAAAACTGCGTTGGCTACCTCCTCCTCCTCCTCCACCGCTGCTTCCACCTACACCGCCACAGTCACCGACTCCTCAGCCTATGGGTCACTTAGTATAAACTAGGTACACAGTAGCAGAGGCTTATGAAGGCCTTTTCTCCATGCATCAGGAGTTGAGCATTTCTCCATGCATCAGGACTGCAAGAAATGCACCGGAGGCTGCACATGTTTCTTTGGTTGTATGTCCCAATATTTTGTGGGCTACCACAATTTAAAAAAAAAACAGTGTTGGCTACCTCATCCTCCTCCTCCACCGCTGCTTCCATCTACACCGCCACGTTCAGAGCCTCCTCAACCTATGGGTCACTTAGTATAAACTAGGTACACATTAGCAGAGGCTTGTGAATGCCTTTTCTCCATGCATCAGGAGTTGAGCATTTCTCCATACATCAGGACTACAAGAAATGCACCGCAGGCCGCAAATGTTTTTTATGTTGTATGTCCCAATATTTTGTGGGCTACTACAATTAAAAAAACAAACAAAAAAAAAACTGCGTTGGCTACCTCATCCTCCTCCTCCACCGCTGCTTCCACCTACACCGCCACAGTCACCGCCTCCTCAGCCTATGGGTCACTTAGTATAAACTAGGTACACAGTAGCAGAGGCTTATGAAGGCCTTTTCTCCATGCATCAGGAGTTGAGCATTTCTCCATGCATCAGGACTGCAAGAAATGCACCGGAGGCTGCACATGTTTCTTTGGTTGTATGTCCCAATATTTTGTGGGCTACCACAATTAAAAAAAAAAAACAGTGTTGGCTACCTCATCCTCCTCCTCCACCGCTGCTTCCACCTACACCGCCACGTTCACCGCCTCCTCAACCTATGGGTCACTTAGTATAAACTAGGTACACATTAGCGGAGGCTTGTGAAGGCCTTTTCTCCATGCATCAGGAGTTGAGCCTTTCTCCATGCATCAGGACTGCAAGAAATGCACCGCAGGCCGCAAATGTTTCTTTTGTTGTATGTCCCAATATTTTGTGGGTTACCACAATTACAAAAAAAAAAAAAAAATCCTCCTCCTCCACCGCTGCTTCCACCTACACCGCCACGGTCACCAACTCCTCAACCTAAGGGTCACTTAGTATAAACTAGGTACACATTAGCAGAGGCTTGTGAATGCCTTTTCTCCATGCATCAGGAGTTGAGCATTTCTCCATACATCAGGACTACAAGAAATGCACCGCAGGCCGCAAATGTTTTTTATGTTGTATGTCCCAATATTTTGTGGGCTACTACAATTAAAAAAACAAACAAAAAAAAAACTGCGTTGGCTACCTCATCCTCCTCCTCCACCGCTGCTTCCACCTACACCGCCACAGTCACCGCCTCCTCAGCCTATGGGTCACTTAGTATAAACTAGGTACACAGTAGCAGAGGCTTATGAAGGCCTTTTCTCCATGCATCAGGAGTTGAGCATTTCTCCATGCATCAGGACTGCAAGAAATGCACCGGAGGCTGCACATGTTTCTTTGGTTGTATGTCCCAATATTTTGTGGGCTACCACAATTAAAAAAAAAAAACAGTGTTGGCTACCTCATCCTCCTCCTCCACCGCTGCTTCCACCTACACCGCCACGTTCACCGCCTCCTCAACCTATGGGTCACTTAGTATAAACTAGGTACACATTAGCGGAGGCTTGTGAAGGCCTTTTCTCCATGCATCAGGAGTTGAGCATTTCTCCATGCATCAGGACTGCAAGAAATGCACCGCAGGCCGCAAATGTTTCTTTTGTTGTATGTCCCAATATTTTGTGGGTTACCACAATTACAAAAAAAAAAAAAAAATCCTCCTCCTCCACCGCTGCTTCCACCTACACCGCCACGGTCACCAACTCCTCAACCTAAGGGTCACTTAGTATAAACTAGGTACACATTAGCAGAGGCTTGTAAAGGCCTTTTCTCCATGCATCAGGAGTTGAGCATTTCTCCATGCATCAGGACTGCAAGAAATGCACCGCAGGCCGCAAATGTTTCTTTTGTTGTATGTCCCAATATTTTGTGGGTTACCACAATTAAAAAAACAAGGAAAAAAAAAACAGCGTTTGCTACCTCATCCTCCTCCTCCACCGCTGCTTCCACCTACACCGCCACGGTCACCGCCTCCTCAGCCTATGGGTCACTTAGTATAAACTAGGTACACAATAGCAGAGGCTCATGAAGGCCTTTTCTCCATGCATCAGGAGTTGAGCTCAGTTTGAACAATGAAAGAGAATACCCTGCACTCCAACCCTCTCTCAAATGGATAATTCGGGTGATCCTCCTGACATGCTTTAGATTTTGATTTATGTTCTTCCTAAGCTAAAATCAAAGATTCCATCTAGTACTATCTTATGGATCAGCTGTATTTTTAATTTTAATGTTATTTTAAATGATTTTCCTATCCACATTTGTTTGCAGGGCACTTGTCCTTTTGTGGCCAAAAGTTCGGGTCCCCATTGACTTCTATGGGGTTCAGGTTCGGGGTCAAGTTCAGGGTCAAGTTCGAGCCTGAACCCAGATTTTTTTTTAAAGTTCGGCCGAACCTGCCGGACTCTAACATCAGGGTGTCCACTCAACTCTAGTCACATTTTAACATAGGACCCCTTATTTGATAGCAGCTTCACAAGTCTTGCATCCATTGAACTTGTGAGTTTTTGGACAGTTTCTGCTTGAATTTGTTTGCAAGATGTAAGAATAGCCTCCCAGTGCTGCTGTTTGGATGTAAACTGCCTCCCACCCTCATAGATCTTTTGCTTGAGGATGCACCAAAGATTCTCAATGGGATTGAGGTCAGGGTGGGATGGAGGCCACACCATGACTTTCTATCCTTCTATCCCCATAGCAGCCATTGATGCAGAGATATTCTTTGCAGCATGAGATGGTGCATTGTCATGCATGAAGATGATTTTATTACGGAAAGCATAGTTCTTCCTTCTGTACCAGGGAATAAAGTGGTCAGTCAGAAACTCCACATACTTTGCAGAGGTCATCGTTACACCTTCAGGGACCCTAAAGGGGCCGACCATTAGTGTTGTCGTGAACCCGAAATTTTCGGTTCGCGAACGGCGAACGCGAACTTCCGCAAATGTTCGCGAACCGGCGAACCGCGCGAACCGCCATTGACTTCAATGGGCAGGCGAATTTTAAAACCAACAGGGACTCTTTCTGCCCACAAAAGTGATGGAAAAGTTGTTTCAAGGGGACTAACGCCTGGACTGTGGCATGCCGGAGGGGGATCCATGGCAAAACTCCCATGGAAAATTACACAGTTGATGCAGAGTCTGCTTTTAATCCATAAAGGGCAGAAATCACCTAACATTGACACCTGTCCCCAAAGCCCCTGATACACACTGACACAGAGCAGAATAGAGACTGTTCCCCGTCCTCAGAGACCATGAAACACACTGACACAGAGCAGAATAGAGACTGTTACCCCTACATAGGGTCACTTGGCAGGAGGGGGAGGGGGAGGATGACTTTCACCTCTTCCTGTCATGCCTTAATTATGATATCCTCTTACTTCCTGTTTCCACGGAGCTTAGCCACACCTCTTTATGACACGGTCTCCCTATTTAATCTGACCGCACCAGCTGATCGACGCTGGATTATTGAACTACGTTCCGTACTCACGAACCGGCTGCAACATCGTTGTGAAAGCCCTCTGTTACCGGACCGGACTGGAAGACTTCAAGTTCCCTTCACCTTTCCTCATCCACGGCTAAAGCTGAACTCTCACCATTCAGGATAAACCGTCTCTGAGGAGATCACGGGAACCAGTGTTCTATGTGCTGGAAGCTAAGTAAAACCTCTGTGATAAGCGTTGCATCTCAAAGCTGTTATTTCCTGTCTCCAAAGTCCTTCGTTAAAACAAACTCGTTACAGCTAACTTCAACTCTTACTTTGTCTCAGTTAGCTGCATCTATCTTACTTCAGTTAAAGTCTATGGAACAGCTAATGTAACTTCTTATCACCTAATTAATTACTACTTCTAAAGGACTCTATCTGATTCAGTTATCGTTTACTACTTAAAGCTACAGTGCCTATAATTGTGGACTTCAGTTATCGTTTACTACTTAAAGCTACAGTGCCTATAATTGTGGACTTCAGTTATCGTTTACTACTTAAAGCTACAGTGCCTATAATTGTGGACTTCAGTTATCGTTTATTACTTAAAGCTACAGTACCTGTAAATTGGAATTAAAGTCAATACCTTTTACTTTTTATAATAAATATTCAAACTATACGAAATCTGCAGTTGTGTTCCTTCATAACAAATGTTTAGACGTAACACTTCCCCTGTTAGATTCCCGTTGTGCTGTGACATCACCCTTATACGCTGTGTAAAGCATACTATTTAATTTGATCAGCATGGCCACTTGAGTTTTTATAGTTTTCACGCTGCTTGTAGTTTATATATGGTTCACAAAAATCAAACAAACGATAAAGTAAACGTGTAAGGATTCAGAATATTCTTTCAAACCCTTACACA
The DNA here is from genome assembly GCF_036172605.1 of Pelobates fuscus. NCBI lineage: Eukaryota > Metazoa > Chordata > Amphibia > Anura > Pelobatidae > Pelobates > Pelobates fuscus. The sequence continues at coordinate 256,997,888 of NC_086318.1, forward strand.
TTGTGTGTACGTATTTTTTGTCTTAAGTTTGGGCTTTAAAGAGGTTTACGTTGTTTCTATGATGTGCATAACATGTTCTTGTAAATGTTTGTTACATTTTTCCTGGAATTGTAATTTTTCAATCTGAATAAAGATAGTCAAATCCCTGATACACACTGACACAGAGCAGAATAGGGACTGTTCCCCCTACATAGGGTCACTTGGCAGATATGGATTGACACCTATCCTAATGATCCCTGATACACACTGACACAGAGCAGAATAGAAACTGTTCCCCCTACATAGGGTCACTTGGCAGATATGGATTGACACCTGTCCTCAAAACCCCTGATACACACTGACACAGAGCAGAATAGGGACTGTTCCGCCTACATAGGGTCACTTGGCAGATATGGATTGACACCTGTCCTCAAAACCCCTGATACACACTGACACAGAGCAGAATAGGGACTGTTCCCCCTACATAGGGTCACTTGGCAGATATGGATTGACACCTGTCCTCAAAACCCCTGATACACACTGACACAGAGCAGAATAGGGACTGGTCCCCCTACATAGGGTCACTTGGCAGAGTTGGATTGACACCTGTCCTCAAAACCCCTGATACACACTGACACAGAGCAGAATAGGGACTGTTCCCCCTACATAGGGTCACTTGGCAGATATGGATTGACACCTGTCCTCAAAACCCCTGATACACACTGACACAGAGCAGAATAGAGACTGTTCCCTGTCCACAGAGACCATGATACACACTGACACAGAGCAGAATAGAGACTGTCCCCCCTACATAGGGTCACTTGGCAGGTATGGATTGACACCTGTCCTCAAAGCCCCTGATACACACTGACACAGAGCAGAATAGAGACTGTTCCCTGTCCACAGAGACCATGATGCACACAGACACAGAGCAGAATAGAGACTGTTCACCGTCCACAGAGACCATGATACACACTGACACAGAGCAGAATAGGGACTGTTACCCCTACATAGGGTCACTTGGCAGATATGGATTGACACCTGTCCTCAAAACCCCTGATACACACTGACACAGAGCAGAATAGAGACTGTTCCCTGTCCACAGAGACCATGATACACACTGACACAGAGCAGAATAGAGACTGTTCACCGTCCACAGAGACCATGATACACACTGACACAGAGCAGAATAGAGACTGTTCCCCGTCCACAGAGACCATGATACACACTGACACAGAGCAGAATAGGGACTGTTACCCCTACATAGGGTCACTTGGCAGGTATGGATTGACACCTGTCCTCAAAGCCCATGATACACACTGGGGGGAGCTACTGTCCTCCCCAACCCCTGCGCGGTGGGTGGGGGCCATAAATCACAATGGGGGGACCTACTGTCCTCCCCCCTTGGCCCCCACCCCTGCGCGGTGGGTGGGGGCCATAAATCACAATGGGGGGCCTACTTTCCTCCCCCCCGGCCCCCATCCCTGCGCGGTGGGTAGGGGGCAAAAATCACAATGGGACGGACCTACTGATAGGAGTGGAGTATTGTTCATATCAGTTTAATACCTTCCGTGTCTCCTATCAGTGGACGTGTATATGGCAGCCATTTTAGGAACCGCACACCTGGGACCCGAGCAAGGTCACCTCGTTCAAGCTGCTCTGGTTCCTTGATGAGCCAGCTGCCCGTGAGTTAACATGTCCCGTGGAGAAGCACTCTGTCCTGTAAAGCCTCACCACAAAAAAATTAAATAAATAACAGCACTCGGAGTGGTGAGTTTAGTAAATGTTCATATCAGTTTAATACGTGCAAGCTACTGTGAGACCAGATATGATTGGCAATGTGAACTGTAACAGTTCTGCAGAGCACACACTGTAGGCCTGACACACCCGCTTGAAGACAAGTAACTGCTATTCAATCTATAACAGTGAAAAATAAATTTTGGTTTTAAAAGCACGCTATAGAGACACCAGATATGATTGGCAATGTGCACTGGAACAGTTCTGCAGAGCACACGCTGAAGGAAGGACTGACAGAGCCGCTTGAAGACAAGTAACTGCTATTCAATCTATAACAGTGAAAAATAAATGTTGGTTTTAAAAGCACGCTATAGAGACACCAGATATGATTGGCAATTAGCACTGGAACAGTTTTGCAGAGCACACGCTGAAGGAAGGACTGACAGAGCCGCTTGAAGACAAGTAACTGCTATTCAATCTATAACAGTGAAAAACAAATTTTGGTTTTAAAAGCACGCTATAGAGACACCAGATATGATTGGCAATGTGCACTGGAACAGTTCTGCAGAGCACACGCTGAAGGAAGGACTGACAGAGCCGCTTGCAGACAACTAACTGCTCTTCTATTACAGTGAAAAAAAAGAATTTCTTTTAAATCTAAAGCTTAAGCTATTGTAAAAACAGATATGAGTGGTGGCACTGGGCAAGAGGGCACAGTATCCACTGTGAACCTCACACAGAAGCTGGCAGGCAGGCAACTGCTCTTCTATTACAGTGGAAACAAAATTTTGGTTGTAAAAGCACGCTATAGAGACACCAGATATGAGTGGCAAACAGGGCCGGCCTTAGGGGTGTGCGAGCTGTGCGGCCGCACAGGGCGCCATGTAGCAGGGGGCGCCGTGCGGCCGCACAGCCGGCCGGGATTAAAAAAAAAAAAACATTTTTTTTTTTTAAATTTGCAGCGGGGGCGGAGCTTACCGTGCGGCGGGGGCGGAGCTAAAAGCGCCGGAAAACTGCTGCAGGGGAAGCAGGAAGGAGTCCCTGCTTCCCCACCAGACAGTCACCAGGAGCTGCACTGCCTCCACAATGAACTCCACAGGTAACTGTGCGATTGTCAGGTGAGTGTGACTCTCTGCCTGTGTGTATTACTGTCTGTGTGTGTATGACTGTCTGCCTCTGTGTGTCTGTGTGTATATGACTGTCTGCCTGTGTGTATTACTGCCTCTGTGTGTCTGTGTGTATGACTGTCTGCCTCTGTGTGTGTATTACTGCCTCTGTGTGTGTGTGTGTATGACTGTCTGCCTCTGTGTGTGTCTGTGTGTATGACTGTGTGTGTCTGTGTGTATTACTGTCTGCCTCTGTGTGTGTCTGTGTGTATTACTGTCTGTGTCTGTGTGTATGACTGACTGTCTGCCTGTGTGTGTCTGTGTGTGTGTGTGTGTGTGTGTGACTGTCTGCCTTTGTGTGTCTGTGTGTGTGTGTATGACGGTCTGCCTGTGTGTGTGTGTGTGTGTGTGTGTGTGTGGATGTCTTCCTGTGTGTGTGTGTGTATGGCCGTCTGACTCCGTGTGTGTGTGTGTGTCACATACAACCAATACACGCATATCACACACTGTTAATACACCCATTACAAATATCACACATATCACACACAGTCATCACATACACAGACAACACAAACATTACAGCATACATGGATGATGGGGGGGGGGGGGGCGCTGTGAAGATTTTTCGCACAGGGCGTCTAAATGCCTAAGGCCGGCCCTGGTGGCAACTGTCAAAGTACGCTGGCAGGGTTGTGCAGGGCACACGCTGAAGGAAGGCCTGACAGAGCCGCTTGAAGGACACTGACTGTCTGCTATTAGCTTACACTGGAAACCTTTTTTCTTTGTAAAAGCACGCTAAAGAGACACCAGATATGATTGGCAACTGTCAAAGCACGCTGGCACAGGTCTGCAGAGCACACGCTGAAGTAGGCCTGACACCCAGACGCTTGCAGACAACTAACTGATCTTCTATTACAGTGAAAAAAAATGATTTCTTTAAAATCTAAAGCTTAAGCTATTGTTAAAACAGATATGAGTGGTGGCACTGACTGTGCAAATGGGCAAGGCATCCAACCTGACACAGAAGCTGGCAGGCAGGCAACTGCTCTTCTATTACAGTGAAAAAAATTATTTATTTTAAATCTAAAGCTTAAGCTATTGTAAAAACAGATATGAGTGGTGGCACTGGGCAAGAGGGCACATTATCCACTGTGAACCTCACACAGAAGCTGGCAGGCAGGCAACTGCTCTTCTATTACAGTGGAAACAAAATTTTGGTTGTAAAAGCACGCTATAGAGACACCAGATATGGGTGGCAACTGTCAAAGTACGCTGGCAGGGTTGTGCAGGGCACACGCTGAAGGAAGGCCTGACAGAGCCGCTTGAAGGACACTGACTGGCTGCTATTAGCTTACACTGGAAACCTTTTTTCTTTGAAAAAGCACGCTATAGAGACACCAGATATGAGTGGCAATTGTCAAAGTACGCTGGCACGGTTGTGCAGGGCACACGCTGAAGGAAGGCCTGACAGAGCCGCTTGAAGGACACTGACTGGCTGCTATTAGCTTACACTGGAAACCTTTTTTCTTTGTAAAAGCACGCTATAGAGACACCAGATATGAGTGGCAATTGTCAAAGTACGCTGGCAGGGTTGTGCAGGGCACACGCTGAAGGAAGGCCTGACAGAGCCGCTTGAAGGACACTGACTGGCTGCTATTAGCTTACACTGGAAACCTTTTTTCTTTGTAAAAGCACGCTAAAGAGACACCAGATATGATTGGCAACTGTCAAAGCACGCTGGCACAGGTCTGCAGAGCACACGCTGAAGTAGGCCTGACACCCAGACGCTTGCAGACAACTAACTGATCTTCTATTACAGTGAAAAAAAATGATTTCTTTAAAATCTAAAGCTTAAGCTATTGTTAAAACAGATATGAGTGGTGGCACTGACTGTGCAAATGGGCAAGGCATCCAACCTGACACAGAAGCTGGCAGGCAGGCAACTGCTCTTCTATTACAATGAAAACAAATTATTTATTTAAAATCTAAAGCTTAACCAATTGTTAAAACAGATATGAGTGGTGGCACTGACTGTGCAAATGGGCAAGGCACCCAACCTGACACAGAAGCTGGCAGGCAGGCAACTGCTCTTCTATTACAGTGAAAACAAATTATTTATTTTAAATCTAAAGCTTAACCAATTGTTAAAACAGATATGAGTGGTGGCACTGGGCAAGTAGGCACAGTATCCAATGTGAACCTCACACAGAAGCTGGCAGGCAGGCACCTGCAATTACATTACACAGGAAAAAAAAAAAAAAAGCAGCCTGATGTTATAGCCCTAAAAATGGCTTTTTGGGGTGCTGTCCTTACAGCAGAGATCAGATGAGTCCTTCAGGATTGTAGTGGACACTGAATACCCTAGCCTAGCTATCAATTTCCCTATCTAATCAGCAGCAGCTAAACTTTCCCTCCTCTCACTAAGCATGCAGCTTCAGAATGAATCGAAAATGGATGCTGGGAGGGAGGTTGGAGGGTGTGGAAGGGAGGGAGTGCTGCTGATTGGCTGGAATGTGTCTGCTGACCGAGAGGCACAGGGTCAAAGTTTGCCCAATGATGACGAATAGGGGGCGGATCGAACTGCGCATGTGTCCGCCCGCCGCGGCGAACGCGAACACGCTAAGTTCGCCGGGAACTGTTCGCCGGCGGACAGTTCGGTACATCACTACCGACCATCTCTCTTCCCATTATTCCGGCCCAAAACATGACTCCACCACCGCCTTGCTGACGTCGCAGCCTTGTTGGAACAGGGTGGCAATCCACCAACCATCCACTACTCCATCCATCTGGACCATCCAGGGTTGCACGGCACTCATCAGTGAACAGGACTGTTTGAAAATTAGACTTCATGTATTTTTCTGCCCAATGCAGCCGTTTCTGCTTGTGAGCATTGGTTAGTGGTGGCCGAATAGAAGGTTTATGCACGGTTGCAAGACTCTGGAGGACTCTACACCTTGATGTTCGTGGGACTCCAGACGCACCAGCAGCTTCAAATATCTGTTTGCTGCTATGTAATGGTATTTTATCAGCTACTCTCTTGACCCGATGCATGGATCTGGCAGAAATCTTCCTCAATGTGCCTTTATCTGCACAAACCCGTCTGTGCTCTGAATCAGCCACAAATCTCTTAATAGTGCAATGATCACATTTACGTTTTCGTGAAATATCTAATGTTTTCATATCTCGTCCAAGGCATTGAACTATTTCACTCTTTTCGGCAGCAGATCCTTTTTCTTCCCCATTTTGCATGAAAATGGTGCTCTGCTTAATAATGTGGAACACCCTCCTTTAGTAGTTTTTCCTTAATTTGGGCTCACATGGCAATCTAATTATCACAGGTGTCCGAGATTGTTTTCAGTGATCAAAAGAGCCCTGAGACACAATGCCATCCATGAGTTAAACTGAAAAACAAAATATTTAATCTTTGTGACACTTAAATAGAATTTGCATAATCATTTGGAACAGGGTGTATATCTATATATATATATGGTGACGAGAGCAATCTCGCCACATTGCATTGGAGAAGCCTGGTTGCCCGCCTACTGCCTTTGGACTATGGACCAGACTTTTAAGTGACTTTATTTTCCCTGCAGAAAGGCTTATTCGTGCCTTTCTGCCAGGGTGTTTGGTAGATTTTATCTACCGAACAAACTAACAAATGCGCGACCACCTGGGAGCTGGAGTGTGCCGTCAATTTACCTCCCTGAAGCTGCGGTTAACCGTAGCTTAATTTATGAATCCAGGGTGGTCTTTGTTCGGTTGCCGACCACGAGGCGGCGGACATTTTAATCGTGCGAAAGACCAGCGGTGTTCGGCTAATATTCTATGTAACTAAAAATGGACACTTATTTGCACGAACACCGCTGAGCCGTCCGTATCCTGGTTCCTATTCGTGGGGATGTAGCCGAACAGCCGTTCATTCGGTATTTTGTTCTATGTGAATATGTGTTAACCCAGATAGCTATGCCATGGAGCCTATTCGTGTGATTAAAGACTTCGGCTCCATGGCAATTGAACTGTGTGAATAGGATCTGAGCGCTATTCGGTAGTTTTATGCGCTTAGATCCCAGCTATCTGGGGATATGCGACATGCCTATGTTTTATGTGTAAAAGGTGACTTTATGTATTTTAAAGTATTTGCTGTCTTTTGTGTCCCCACGTGTGTAATGGAGTTTTGCCTCTGTCCTGGGAGATAATTTAATTACTTCCCATTTATCTCCAGGATAGAGGGAGGAGATCAGGATGCATTGTGGGGATGTTTTACTGCTGTATGTCTGTAATTGGTGTCTGTCTGTCTTTTGTCACAGTCTTCCATCTGGTCCCCTAGGGGAGTGTCCACCAGGTGGGAGACCTGCATAAATACTGGGCGGGTAGCCCTGAGTAAACCTGCTTGACCCTCAACACGGAGCCTTGTCTCGCTCTTGGGGGTATTCACTGTATGCTGTTAGAGAGTGATTGCCAGGAGTATAAGCCGCTTGGGAGCTTTTCCTGTTCGTCTGCTAGCAGCTATTCGTGAGGTTTCAGTTCGGGAGTTTGGAGTGCTATTTTGTATCCAGTTCGGGAGTTTGGTGTTCTGCAGTAGCTGTGCCTGTCTCAGAAAGGGGCATATCGCCTAAACGGATTTTAACCCCTTGTCTGCTGAAACGGTCCGTTACATTTATATATATATATATATATATAGCAATAGAAAGAAATATACCAGCACTCCTCGGATTTTCAAATTAAGTTTTCCTTTTATTCCAAAGTACAATTTCGACGTTTCAGCTCTCCCTCAGAGCTTTCATCAGGACATATGCTGTGTATGAGCTACCAGAGCACCAGGTACTAAACAAACAGTGAAGAGTGCAAGAGCTGTCTGCATTTATATATATATATATATATATATATATATATATATATACATACACACATACACACAATTTGTGTTTAAATGTAAGCATGTTTTGTATGGGTATGTTTGTGAATGTTGGTGCTTGTAGGAATGTAGGAATGTAGGCGTGCATTTGTGTGTAATGTAATGTATACACTTACACACACACACTAATTCACAGACACACAATGATACACAGATACACACTGTTACACACAGATATAGACACAAACATATACCCACCCATACATACAGACACACACATACATACTGACATACATACATACAGACACACATGCATACTGACACACAGACAAACTGACATACATACAGACACACACACACATACATACATGCATACACACAATCTTATACACATACATACAGACATACACAGTTCCATACATACAGACACACACATACACACACACACACATATGCATACAGATACACACACATGCAGGAACCAGACAGAGACAGAACGCAGATGCAAAACACCTTTATTAACAAATAGCAAACAAAGGAAATAAACCAAAAGCAATGTCCAGGAAGCAAGCAGGGGTCAGGCACCAAAGCGGGTAGTCAGACGAGCCGGAATCAGGAGAACGAAGAGCAGCGGAGTCAGGAACCAGGCCAGAAGTCAGGAACCAGGAATACACAGAATATAGGATGCATGAAGTCTTCTGGGAAATAAGAAAACCACGCAAGGGCAAGGAGTTACTGGGACTTGCTGCTTAAATAGGCTGCACTGATTAGCAACAGAGCTGGCTACTAACAACAAGGTGAGTAACCGTGGGAACAGTAATGAAGGATCTCATGGATAAAAGCAGCTGAATAACTCAGACACAGAGAAAGGAAGGGTTACTGTTTTAAACAGCAGAGAAACCCTGACACTAGGTCGTGCTATTACACGGCCACATCACTGACAGGGTCCCTGAGCACATATGCCCAATGGGTGGCCCTAAGGGTATGGGCCACACAATGGGCCTTATCAGCGTGCAGGTCCGGTGCAACTGCACTGGCGTTAGTCTCTCTGCTATAGATAGTGGTTAGTGGGAATGTGGAGGCCAGTTGGCCGGAACCCCCAGGACCACTGGGCCCCTGACAGCCGTTACTGTTGTCACACCCTGATGGCAGACCTGCAATGAATTATATAAACATCTATTCTGAGGGTTTCATGAGACAAATGGCTGTATAGGCAGCTCCAAATACTCCTGATACTATTGAGGTTATATATAAAAAAGTGTCATGTTAATTTTTTTAATTAGTTTTCTGGTACAATAAAAATACAATTGCTCTTGTGCCATTGTGCTCTTGTACTTGTGCCATTTCAGGGTGAACGTATACCATTTCACATCAGATTGAACCCACCCATTTGTCATACACTGTTTTGTTGCTAAGGCTCCTAATGTTGCCGGCTATTTGAACCAAATGATGTATACTGTGCATTCATCACATTCATCTTTAAAAAATACAGGGCCGGCGCGTCCATAAGGCGGCACAGGCGTCCGCCTTAGGGGGAACCGGTGCAGGGGCCGCAAGATACAAGTGACCGGCAGGAGGGACAGGGAGGGGAATGGGAGGGAGATGACCCTAAGGGACAAGGAAGGGAGGGGAGAGGAAACCACCAAGGAGACCACTAAGGGACAGAGATGAAGAGACCACCAAGGAGACCACTAAGGGACAGAGATGAAGAGACCACTAATGGACAGGGAAGGGAGAGGAAACCACTAAGGGACATGGAGGAGAAAGGAGACTGATAAGGGACAGGAAGGGGGGGGAAGTAGATCACTGAGGGACAGGGAGAGGAGACCATAAAGGGATGGGGGAGAGAAGTTCAGTAAATGAAGCGGGAGAGGAGATCACTAAGAAATGGGGGAAGGGGTGGAAGAAACACACAAAGGGGCTGGTGGGGGAGAAAGAGGCACACAGAGGGGCCTGACTACGGAGAAAGACACACAGAGGGACATGAGGGGAGAGAAAGGCACACTGATAGGCTGGAGATGAAAGAGACACAAAGAAGGGCCTGGGGGGAGGCACAAAGGAGCTGGGTGTGAAAAGGGGAAAAAGAGACACACAGATGGGCTGCGGGGGGCAGATGGACTGGGGGTGAAAGAGACACACACAAAGGAGCTGTGCCGAGTAAAAGACATAAAGGGGCTGGGAGAGAAAGAGACACACAAAGGGTCTGGGAGAGTGAGACACACAAAATGTGGGAGGATGTAAGAGTCATACAAAGAGGAGGGATAAGAAACTCACAAGGGGGTTGTAAGATATACACAAGGTGTAAGACACACAATGGGGAAAATGGGGGATAATTTAAGACATGTAAAAGAGGGGAACACAAAAGCCTGGTTAAGACGCAGACAGGTGAAGATTTTTTTTGGGGGGGGGAAGGGGGTGGGGGGGGGCGTAAAAATGCATATTCGCCTGTGTAACCAAAAGTCTTTGCACTGGTCTTGACTACTCATACAGAAGTCTGTACAGTTACAACACTTTCCTTTTCATTTATAGGCCTAATACAAAATGCTGCCCAGATATTGTGGGGTAAAGGGGGTCATAGACAGAGAACATAGAAATCTACAAAATGGAGATAGGACAGAAAGGAGATGGGCTTTAGATCATCACAAGGGGGGTGGAGATTGAGGGAGGGACACGATCATAGTATGTAATAGTAAAAAAAACCACATAGTTTAAGTGACTCATGATAATATTAAATGTATGCTTACTAAGGCAAGGAGCTTAAATAATAATCATGTTTCAGTGTTTGCAGGTGACACAAAACTCTGGATATTGCTTTGCTGCAGATGGATTTAGATAGATTGGGGGAATGGGCACTCAAATGGCAAATTACATTTAATGTGGTATGCACTTCGGGGTAAGGAATGCACAAGCAACTTACACCCTAAATGGTAGTGAATTAGGGAACAACAAATGAGAAGAATTTGGGAATTACTATAGACAATAAACTAGGCAACAATAGGCAATGTCAACCAGCAGTTGCTAAGGTCAATAAGATATTGCCATGCATAAATAGGAGTTAAATCACCTTGTTTATGAACCCTAGTCAGACCTACCTGCATGTGACTTGCACAGCCTCCCTGAACACTTCCTGTAAAGAGTCATCTAAAGTTCATCCTTTCTTTATTCTGTTTAATTTAGATTTCCTTATTCCCTGCTATGTTAATAGCTTGCTAGACCCTTGCAAGAGCCTCTTGTATGTGATTAAAGTTAAATTTACAGAGTAAGAGATAACATTGTTTAAGGTAAATTACATCTGATTGAAAGTGAAATCAATCAGTGCCAGGGGAGGTGTAGCAATGGCTGCATAAACAGAAACAAAGTGATTTAGCTCCTAAATGGCAATGAATTGAGCAGTGAAACCTGAGAGGCATGATCTATACACTAACACTGCTTCATTAAGCTAAAGTTGTTTAGGTGACTATAGTGTCCCTTTAAGGGCTGGTGCAAGGATTTTTCCAACAAAAGCGAATATATATTTTGCCCCTACCACTTGCACTCTTCTTTCCCCTAATGTGTGTCTCTCACCGATATCATGGGCATGTTGCACTGCCTCCAGGATGTCTGTGTAAAAACCACACAGTCATAGATCCCACACCTGCAGGGCCCCCTAAATTCAACACAGGAATAGTGATGTACCGAACGGTTCGCTGGCGAATAGTTCCTGGCGAACATAGCGTGTTCGCGTTCGCCACGGCGTGCGAACATATGCGCTGTTCGATCCGCCCCCTATTCATCATCATTGAGTAAACTTTGACCCTGTGCCTCACAGTCAGCAGACACATTCCAGCCAATCAGCAGCAGACCCTCCCTTCCAGACCCTCCCACCTCCTGTACAGCATCCATTTTAGATTCATTCTGAAGCTGCATTCTTAGTGAGAGGAGGGAAAGTGTAGCTGCTGCTGATTTGATAGGGGAATGGATAGCTAGGCTAGTGTATTCAGTGTCCACTACAGTCCCGAAGGACTCATCTGATCTCTGCTGTAAGGACAGCACCCCAAAAAGCCCTTTTTTAGGGCTAGAACATCAGTCTGCTCTACTCTGCCAACTTCTGCCAGTGCACAGTGCCACTCATAGCTGGTGTCACAATAGCTTGCATTTAAAAACAAAAAATTTTTTTTCACTGTAATAGAATGAATAGCAGTTAGTTGTCTGCAAGCGTGGTACATACTTGTGCATAAGGGAGGATAGATAGGTGGGAGCATGTGCCGAGCATGGCACATGTGTGTAATCTGATCGTACAACGCTTTGCGCATAGGTACCCAGGCTTACAGGACGTCCTGAAGCAGGCCAGGATCGGCTTGGGGATGTCCGGAGGAGTACTCACAGATCACTGTTCAAGGTCTGTTTGTCTGGATAACCCATCAGCATTGCCATTTTGCTTCCCAGGGCGAGAGTGAATTGTAAAGTCAAAAGGCTGTAGCGCCAAATTCCAGCGCAACAGCTTGGCATTGTCTCCTGACACCCTGTTCAGCCACACCAATGGGTTGTGATCTGTGAGTAAGGTAAACGGTTGTCCATACAAGTAAGGTTGCAGCATTTTGAGTGCCCACAACACCGCCAGGCACTCCTTTTCAATGGCAGTGTATCTACTTCCCTGGGCAAAAGTTTCCAGCTTAGATAAGCCCCGGGTTGCTCACTGCCATCTGCTCCGACTTGGCTCAGTACTGCTCCCAATCCAAACATAGAAGCATCTGTATGGACGAGAAAGCATTTAGTTGGATCAGGAGCAGAAAGTACAGGTGATTTAATCCGTCTTGAGCTGTTGGAAGGCCTGTTCACACTCTGGGGCCCATACTACTATCTTGGGGAGGTTTTTACGTGTTAGATCCGTGAGAGGTTTAGTTGGGTGCTGTAATTAGCTACGAATTTCCGGTAGTACCCTGCAGTACCCAGGAATGCGAGGACCTGGGTTTTAGTGCAGGGGGTTGGCCACTTGGCAACTGCCTCTATTTTAGGTGGTTCTGGTTTCTGTAGCAGGCTCCCGACTCTGTGCCCTAAGTATTGAACTTCTGCCATTCCTATATGGCACTTACTGGGCTTTAGGGTCAGTCCGACCTCCCTAATCCGGTCTACTACGGCTCCTATGTGGGTCAGGTGTTCGGGCCAGGAGCAGCTAAAAATGGCTAAATCATCCAAGTAGGCACAGGCATACTCCTGAATCCATCCAGTAGCCGATCTACCATCCTCTGAAAGTTAGCCAGGGTATTCTTCATCCCGAATGGCATGACTTTAAACTGATACAGGCCAAACGGGGTGACAAATGCCGACTTGGGGATGGCTTCCTCGGCTAATGGAATTTGCCAGTACCCCTTGCACATATCTATTATGGTGAAGTACTGGCCTCTTTTGTCTAGGAGCTCGTCTATCCGGGGCATAGGGTAGGCGTCTGAGGTTTTTTTATCGTTTAGCCTCCGGTAGTCCACACAGAAACGGGTCGTGCCGTCCCGTTTCGGTACTAGTACTACCGGAGAGGCCCAGGGGCTGTCAGAGTGTTCTATCTCTGCTAACTGCATCATTTCCTCAATTTATATCCACATATTTGGGTATGCGATAGGCGGTTTGCGAAGGGGGGTCTGGTTTAGGGTTTCAACTTTGTGAGTGGTTAACGGAGTGTACCCAGGTAGGTTGGAAAACGTGGCCACCTTGTCCTAGATTAGTCTTTGGATCTGGGTTCGCTCCTGGGGGTCAAACCGTTCTCCTAACTGTACTTCTCCCAGGTCTCCGCTCTGGCCCTCTTGGTCTAGGAGATCTGGGAGTGGCAAATTATCATAATCTTCAGTAGCAGGTTCACAGATCGCGGTTACCTCTTCCGTGCGCTCGTGGTATGGCTTGAGCATGTTCACATGGAGCATGCGCTTGCCTCCCGTGTCTGTGACCGGACCGATCACAAAGGTGGTATCACAAACCTGCTCTACCACCTTGTATGGGCCTTGCCAGGAAGCCTGCAGCTTGTCCCACTTGGTTTGGGCCCCTTTTGCAGCAATTACTGCCTCAATGCGGCGTGGCATGGAAGCTATCAGCCTGTGGCACTGATAAGGTGTTATGGAAGACCCGGATGCTTCAATAGTGGCCTTCAGCTCTTCTTCATTGTTCGGTCTCATGTTCGGTCTCTCATCTTTCTCTTGTCAATGACCCATAGATTCTCTATGGGGTTCAGGTCAGGCGAGTTTGCTGGCCAATCAAGCACAGTAATCCCACGGTCACTGAGCCAGGCTTTGGTGCTTTTGGCAGAGTGGCCAGGTGCCTGCTGGAAAATGAAGTCAGCATCCCCATAAATCTTGTCTGCGGAAGGAAGCATGAAGTGCTCCAAAATCTCCTGGTAGATGGCTGCATTGACCCTGGACTTAATAAAGCACAGTGGACCAACACCAGCAGATTACATGGCTCTCCAAATCAACACAGACTGTGGAAACTTCACACTGGACTTCAAGCATCTTGCAGTATGTGCCCATCCATTCTTCCTCCAGACTCTGGGTCCTTGGTTTCCAAATGAGATGCAAAAGTTGCTCTCATCAGAAAAGAGGACTTTGGACCACTGAGAATCATACCAGGTCTGTTTTTCTTTAGCCCAGGTAAGACACTTCTGATGTTGTTTGTTGTTGTTCTTGACAAGAGGAATACGACATCTGAAGCCCATGTCCAGGATCCATCTGTGTGTGGTGACTCTTGATGCACTGACTCCAGCCTCAGTCCACTCCTTGTGAAAGTCCCCAACACTTTTGAATGGCCTTTTCCTGACAATCCTCTCCAGGCTGCGGTCATCCCTGCTGCTTGTGCACCTTTTTCTTCCACACTTTTCCCTTCCACATAACTTTCTATTAATGTGCTTTGATACAGCACTTTGGGAACATCCAACTCCCTTCACAATTACCTTTTTGAGGCTTTCCCTCCTTATGGAGGGTGTCAATTATGGTTTTCTGCACAACTGTCAGGTCAGCAGTCTTCCCCATGATTGTGATTCCTACTGAACCAGACTGAGAGACCATTTAAAGGCTCAGAAACCCTTTGCAGGTGTTATGGCTTATTTAGCTGATTAGAGTGATACACTGTGAGCCTAGAATACTGCACCTTTTCTCAATATTCTAATTTACTGAGATTGTGGATTTGGGGTTTGAATGAGCTGTAAGCCATAATCATCGCACTTATGACAAATCACGGCTTGAACTATCTTACTTTGCATTTAATGCGTCTATCTCATATATTAGTTTCCCCTTTTACGTTGCATTACTGAAATAAATTAACTTTTGCACGATATTCTAATTTTTCGAGTATCACCTCTTAGATCACAGCTCCCACGCTACTGGGCACTGCACATTTGCACAGAGTAGGTGCCTATTCTGCCTTAGCTTTTTTCTGCTCCCCTCTATGGTTGCCTTTGTCAGGTCCACACTGTCCCTGCTTGCAATGCAGAGGGTTTTTTAAAAAACATGTTTTTCCATATATCAGTATATTAATTTGCTCAAAAAGGGAATTTGGGGGACAGGGCTGAGCAGGAGAACGGCACAGACGCCATTTCTGGAGCTCCACTATTCCTGCACAAAAAAATGGGAAATACTCCCAAATCAGCTGTACATCGACTAACCTGAAGACCGAATGCGGCTACAGGAGACTGAGAGGCACATACTGATGCCGTTTTTTCAACAACCGGGTGACAAACAGAAACGCCGGCCTCCTAACGCCTCCCACGCAGCCAGCCAGAGGAGTAAACCACATGCCTCCAAGGTCTGGTGGGACACAGACTGGCACACACACGATCACCAGCAGGCACTAACCCACAACCCGGGGGAGATGGGTAAAAAGTCCCACAAATCTCAGGCATCCACGCCCCAAGACACACAGGACATCAGCATGCTGCTCCAACGCACACCAAAGCAGAGGGAGCTGGTGCAGGCCGAGACTGAGGCCTATGATCCCCAGGAGAAGGGAGAGGTGAGTGAAGAAGCACAGGGGTCACCCACAGTGGGGCTTCAAACCACACATACCCCAGCCATCCTGCAACAAAACAGGACCTGCAACAAAACAGGACATTGATAACCTCTTCGACAGAATCCAAAAGCTTTTCGCTGCTGACATAGCCGGGGTGTGGACTGAAGTACAGGTGGTCACCACCCGCGTCGAGGTGTCTGACGCAAACATAGCAGACCTGCAAAGCCACTTACTTGATTTCAAGTCCATCCCAGGAGAGTGTGTACTATTGCAATATGTAGATGATTTGTTGATAGCGGCAGTTACAAGAGAAATATGTCAGCAAGCAACACATGATCTACTACACATTCTCTGGAAGGCAGGATACAAGGTGTCCAGGAAGAAATCTCAGTTGTGTCAGCCAACTGTCAAGTATCTGGGATTCCATATCTCTGAAGGTCAAAGGATAATGGGGCCAGAGAGAAAAGAAGCTGTATGCCAAATACCAATACCCAAGAATAGAAGACAAGTGCGGGAATTCTTGGGGGCAGCAGGCTTCTGTAGGATATGGATTCCCAGTTATGCGATATTGGCGAAACCTCTTTATGCAGCTATAAAAGGTACAGAACACGATCCCTTCCTGTGGACCCCTGAACAGCAGAAGGCATTTGAAGATGTGAAGAAGGCTTTGATGAGTGCCCCAGCATTAGGTCTACCTGATCATACACGTCCATTCTACTTATATGTACACGAGCAAAGAAGAATGACTGTGGGAGTATTAACACAGTACTTGGGATCATGGCAAAGACCTGTTGCATATATGTCCAAACAACTGGATGCAGTGGCCAGTTATCTTCCACCTTGTCTAAGAGCTGTAGCTGCCGCCGCCCTGCTGGTAGCCGAAGCTGATAAGCTCACTCTGGGTCAGGAACTCTACGTGCGAGTCCCGCACGCAGTACAAACGTTGCTAGACTATAAAGGCAATCATTGGTACAGAACACGATCCCTTCCTGTGGACCCCTGAACAGCAGAAGGCATTTGAAGATGTGAAGAAGGCTTTGATGAGTGCCCCAGCATTAGGTCTACCTGATCATACACGTCCATTCTACTTATATGTACACGAGCAAAGAAGAATGACTGTGGGAGTATTAACACAGTACTTGGGATCATGGCAAAGACCTGTTGCATATATGTCCAAACAACTGGATGCAGTGGCCAGTTATCTTCCACCTTGTCTAAGAGCTGTAGCTGCCGCCGCCCTGCTGGTAGCCGAAGCTGATAAGCTCACTCTGGGTCAGGAACTCTACGTGCGAGTCCCGCACGCAGTACAAACGTTGCTAGACTATAAAGGCAATCATTGGTTTAGTAATAGCCGCATGACTAAGTATCAAGCTATGTTGTGTGAAAACCCAAGAGTGCATTTAGAGACTGTTAATACCTTGAATCCAGCTACCCTTTTGCCACAACCTACTGAGAGTCAACATGATTGCCTGGAGGTGATGGATGAAGTGTTCTCAAGTAGACCGGACCTTCGTGATTTTCCTATCCAGAACCCTGATGTCCAGTATTATACAGACGGCAGTAGTTATGTGAAAGAAGGGATTCGCTATGCAGGATATGCAGTGACTACCATAGACAAGGTGATAGAAGCTCGGCCATTGTCAAAAGGAACATCGGCACAGAAGGCAGAATTAATTGCACTAACACGAGCGTTACAATTGGCAGAAGGTTTAAGAGTGAACATCTACACGGACTCCAAGTATGCGTTTTTAACCACTCATGCCCATGGAGCTTTGTATAAAGAAAGAGGACTATTGAATTCAGAGGGTAAAGAAATTAAGTACGCAGCTGAAATATTGCAACTACTGGAAGCCGTGTGGGAACCGAAAGAATTTGGTATTATACATTGTCGGGCGCATCTGAAAGGAGATGGTGACGTAACCAAAGGAAATCGGATGGCAGATAATGCAGCTAAGCGTGCCGCTGAATCAGGAAGACAGGAATATGTGGAACATATAGCTGCACTTATACCGACTCCACTGTCTCAATGGACTCCAGTTTATACAGCTCAAGAAGAAGAGTGGTTAAAGACAGAAGCTGGGAAATACCTGGAGAACAAATGGTATCAGTTAGAAGATGGAAGAATAGTCATTCCAGCATCACTAACTGTAGAAATTGTCCAGAACTATCACGGGACACATTCTGGAAGAGATAGTATGGAAGAATCTCTCAGAAAACATTTCTACATACCAAGATTGTCCAACTTGACTCAAGCCATTGTACGAAGATGTGTAATATGTGCTAAGAATAATGCAAAGCAAGGACCAGTGAAACCACCGGGAGTCCAGTATATGGGGGGACTCCCTATGTCCGATCTTCAAATAGACTAGACGGTAATGCCTAAATCCGGCGGACATCGCTACCTACTAGTAGTTGTGTGTACCTACTCAGGTTGGGTAGAAGCATGTCCCACTCGTACAGAGAAAACAGGAGAAGTTGTGTGATTCCTGTTGCGAGAAATAATACCCCGATATGGACTACCATGTTCTATAGGATCGGATAATGGACCAGCCTTTGTTCACCAGTGCCTACAACAACTGACTCATATGCTTGGTATTAAGTGGAAGCTTCATACGGCATATAGACCTCAGAGTTCTGGGAAAGTGGAAAGGATGAACAGAACTATTAAGAACCAATTGGCAAAGATGTGTCAAGAAACTCAACTTAAGTGGAATGTTCTTTAGCCTATAGCTCTGTTACGTATTCGTAGTACACCTACCAGAAGGATGGGTCTCTCACCTTTTGAAATCATGTATGGGCGTCCACCTCCCGTACTTGGTAACTTAAGGGGGGATTTGAGTCAGTTGGGAGAAGGAATTACCCGGCAGCAGGTTGTAGAGTTGGGTAAAACTATGGAGGAGGTACAGAAATGGGTACAAGATAGATTACCTGTGAATATTTATCCCCCTGTTCATAGCTATCATCCAGGAGATCAAGTGTGGATTAAAGAGTGGAACAGTATACCGTTAGGGCCTAAGTGGAGGGGTCCTTATGTTGTTCTTTTGTCTACCCCTACAGCAATAAAAGTGGCTGAAGTGACTCCGTGGATTCATCACTCCAGGGTTAAACCAGCAGCAGTAGATTCTTGGCAAGCTACACCAGATCCAGAGAATCCCTGCAAGATCCGGTTAAAGCGCATTACTCAGTCGGAGTAACGAGGAGATATTGGGATTACAAGTGTGTTTAAAGAGATCAGTAAGTGAGTGTTTTGTCGGCCATAATAAAGCCAGACCACTCACCCACGTGACATAGCCAGGGTGTCTCGAAGGGACCTCTGTGAAGGGAAGAGAGGACCTGCAGAACTCCATTCCTTGCAGCCCTTACCCCCTGGAAGCTGAGGTGCCATCGCACGGACGAAGACTGAGGATGAAGACGTCGAAAGAAGTGCTCTTGATAATGTGTATTTTTATGTTTTTTATTATTCAGGAAGGTAGAGGTACCGACACACCTAGCTGTGAGGTTTGCATTAAGACTACTATAACAGGTAATCATATTTCCCAGACCCTAATTTGGCATTCACAATATGAATGTAAAGGATATGTATCAAGGTGTAGATACTTAGGTATAGAGTATAGTGTATGCCATTTAGGAGTAGGCGAACCTAAGTGCTTCAATCCAGAGTATCAACCCTGTACAATTTGGTTGACCCTCCGGAATGGAGACTCACAGGGGACCCTAATAAATAAAACAGTATTAGAAACCGTACATTCTTCGGGTGTTATGCTATTTGATGCATGTAAGGCGATATCAAGTGGTAGAAAACCGTGGAATGTATGCGGGGATCTTAAGTGGGAGAGAACGTATGGGTCTAACGATAAGTATATTTGTCCCAGTAGTAAAAATAAGTACGTAAGTCCAAAATGCCCAGATAGGGATTATAATTATTGCCCATATTGGTCTTGTGTGGGGTGGGCAACTTGGGGACAGACAGTAGATAAGGATATGATTGTTACTAAGTTGCCTACCAAACCGTATTGTAAGTCTATGGAGTGTAACCCAGTCCATATACTTATAAATAATCCTGAACAATTTTTAGATAGGTTTGGTAACTTGTACAGCCAAAAAAAGTTAAAGCGCACACACACACCAAACAGGAGTGATTACCTGAAGTATAGCAAATAGGTATCTCCTCCTTAGTACACAATGATAAGATTTGACAAATGGAAGATCCCTATACAAAAAATATAAATACAAAGAAGGACATAATAAAGAATCTCTTCCTTCCTGAAGAAACCTGTGTCCATCTCTCTGTGCTTGGCTTCCGTCAGTTTCTCCGGTATCATTATGAGCCTGGTTAGTTTATTATTACTACTACTACTACCAGTACCACACTTACACAAGGTTTGATTAACTGATCTAGATGTAGTTTATTTAAATTATTTTACTGATCCAAGAAGAGCCAATGGAGTTGGTAAAGGGATTATGAAGGGGGAAGCCGTGTTACTTTTGCTAGGTCTCTTTATGTGGAAAAAATGGATTACATATCTAGCTCACTTACCATTGAGGCCAGACAACCAAAGCTGTTTTAAATAAGAAAGACATACACATGTGACATTCCGGCCATGGGTCTATCTACTTCTATGGGGGTAGATATGTGATGGATGGCCTGATTTGTTTGGTGCGGGCCACAAGCTTGCTGCACCGTTTTTGTGACTGTTTTACATGTGTCTAGATGTTGCAGTGTTGTGTGTCTGTATTCTACATAAAGCAGTGCGTGTCTGTATATGCAGCTGTGGGTCAACAAAGGGGGAGGGGGGGAGCAGCTCTATAGACTGTACAGTATAGTTAAGTGAAATGTATTGCTTTACTGTGCCTCCCCCCCTTCCATTTCTGAATGTATTGCTTGTCTGTGTCTCTCCGCCTCCCCTTTCCTCTTCCTGTCCTAGCAGGGCGTTGTCTCTGGGACACTGCCAACCCAGTTTATCCTACCTGCTTTGTCCCTCCTCCATTCCCCATCAGATTCTAGGGATTGAAACCCCTGGTGTATTGTGTTGGAGACCCCATGTAGGGGTCTGTGTCTGTAAAACCATGTGTGCCAAAATAAACGGCAGTTAATTTTCAGTTGTACTCCTAGAACTGTGTCTCTTCCAGTTACTGGGGGGAAATGGATACCTGCTCATTTTAAGGGTTCCAGAGTGGCTAAAGGAAGGTAGTAGCGGAGGTCATTGGTTGGGTTACCTGGGGTCCACTACAACTGGTTGGCAGTGGTGGGATGAGTACTTTTTAGCCGAACGGAACCCTGATCTGCGCTATGAAGGATTGAAGAGGAACACGGGAGAATGGAGCAAGCTAGCACACGTGCAGTGTCCCCATCCGAGTAGGAGTTACAGACAGTGGTGTATCCTGGTTTTGTGCTGCCCTAGGCAGGACAAAACTAAGGCGCCACCCAACCCTTCCCCCCGCCGAGCCTTCTAAATAAACACACACACACACACACATTAATTGACAGATACACATACATTAGCTAACAGACACACTCACACTCACTAACAGACATACACACACACTAACAGACACACTCACACTCACTGACATACATACACACACTCACACACTAACAGACACACTCACTAACAGACATACACACACTAACAGACATACACACACTAACAGACACACTCACACTCACTGACATACATACACACACACACACACTAACAGACACACTCACACTCACAGACATACACACACACACACACACACTAACAGACACACTCACACTCACTGACATACACACACACTAACAGACACACTCACAGACATACATACACACACTCACACACTAACAGACACACTCACTAACAGACATACACACACTAACAGACATACACACACTAACAGACACACTCACACTCACTGACATACATTCACACACTCACACTCACTGACATACATACACACACTCACTCACTCACTAACAGACACACTCACACTCACTGACCTACACACACACACACACACACTCACACACTAACAGACACACTCACACTCACTGACATACACACACACACTAACAGGCACACTCACACTCACTGACATACATACACACACTCACACACACACACTAACAGGCACACTCACACTCACTGACAGACATACACACACACTAACAGACACACTCACACTCACTGACATACATACACACACTCACACACTAACAGACACACTCACACTGACATACATACACACACTCACACACTAACAGACACACTCACTAACAGACAGGCATACACACACACTCACACACTAACAGACTGACACACACACTAACACACACTTACTGACATACATACACTCACACACTAACAGACAGACATACACACTCACATTAACATATATATATATATTTTTTTTTAATTTACCCCCCCCCCCAAGCCTCCTTACCTTTGGGAATGCTGGGGGGGTTCTCTGTCTCCCTGGGGTCTAGTGGGGCTGCCGGTCGGGCTGCTGGGCTGTCTGCTGGGCGGGCGGCGAGGGAGCACTTCCTCTGAGTTGTCTGCTCAGCTCCCTCGCGCGCCGCAGAGTGAGGCTGGGAGCCGGAATATGACGTCATCTTCCGGCTCCCAGCCTCACTCTGCGGCGCGCGAGGGAGCTGAGCAGACAGCTCAGAGGAAGTGCTCCCTCGCTAGCCGCCCTCCCGCCAGTGCCACCCGAACGCCTAGCAGCCTCCCTTGTCAGTTAGCCGCAAGGCTAACAAGGCATTTGCCCTGGGCATTTGGGGGCGGCTTTTTTTGCCGCCCCCTGGAAAATGCCGCCCAAGGCAAATGCCTTGTTTGCCTCGCGGCTAATACACCCCTGGTTACAGAGGAGACTACAGGAAGCTCTGTCCCAGTATGAGTACCCAGTCTTGGGAGAGAGTAAACTAGATTTTAGGGATCAGATCCAAAAGGGTCTCTGGAACGAGGCACTCGAGGAAGTTCAGATTCACTGGAGGGAATACCTGCCACCCCCAGAACAACAACTTCAGGATCAACTGGATCTTCAGATACATTTCCTGGGAGAGCAGCCCCTGGATGAATGGGTGATTGTACTTGAGCGACTGGTCTGGATGGAATTGTGGGTAGACAATGGTTACTGGGCCTTATGATGGTATGCACTCCCAGAGCTGTGTCTCGTCCAGTTACTGGGGAAAGGGGATGCCTGCTTGTTTTAAGGGTTCCAGAGTGCCTGAAGGAAGGTATTAGTGGAGGTAACCGGTCGGGTTACCTGGGGTCCACTACACCACTCACAGGATGCATTGCCACCATATGCTGTGTTTGAATGTAAGCTCCTTTTTGTATAGAGTATGAGTGAATGCAGGTGACCTGATGACGACATCACAGCTGGGGGGGCAGTTAGAAGTGAGTTTCTTACCTGTACCTGTCCTCACGGGCGCCACATCTTGGTCTGGCGAGGTCCTCATTGGCGCCAATGTCACTGCTGTACGTGCAGAGTACTGTTTTGAGGTTTATGGAGGATACTACTAGACAGCGGGATCCTCAATAGACACAGCCATTGGTGATGGCTAGGGTAATTGACACTCCGCCTTGTGTCAGAGAATGTCAGGTGGAGTAAAAATACAAAGACAAAGTTGTCCCTACTTCCTCACTGTATATCTCTTGACTGGGTTGGAATTTCAGTGAAATTCCAGCACAGTCATAAGGAGTATTTCATAAAGATTCTTATGAAATACTATATTTTAACATGGGGGTGAGAGTGCCACTTTAATGGTAATTTCTGTAGATAAATAATTTGAAAAGTTTTCCAATAGATTCTGATTGAAAAGCTGAACGGAAAACATATCTGCTTTGGAGATTTTTTTTACAAACAGGCTAATTTATTCTAAAAGTTTCAATATTTATTTTGTCTTTGTAACTAAACACGTAAGATGTATATAAACATTTAAAATATGCTTTATAGTAGAAGCTGTTTGTGAACTAACAACTGCAACACAATGCAAGAAGGAAAGTCAGCTAATTATTTAACCGCTTCATAAAAGAAAGAGCATTAAAATGTTGACATAAAACTAATTTGTGCTAACATGCCATAAATTGCTGTTTCTGTGGAATGTGATACACCAGGAAGTAAGATAACAATATATGTAAAAAATACTACTGATTTGCAAATGAGTTTTATTGCTTCTTAAATAAGATTATCAAGAGTTCAGCCTCATTACCTTAATAAGGGTAATATTTTTACTCACGCTTCAAACATTCTCTTTCAAAGGGCCCTCTTCAACTTTGCTGTCAGCATTTATTTGTATTCTGTCAATTATATGCTGATATACATAACAACACTGTATTTTTATAAAGCACTGCAGAATACGTTAATGCTACATAAAGGCTATGTAGCGGACTCTGGGTAACTCAACCAGTTACCTCCGCTAACTTCCCTCTCAGCCAGACTGGATTGTAGCTCATATTCCCCTAGTAACTAGACAAGACATAGTTCTGAGAGTCATCTGGTTTATTGAGGCAAGAAACTCTCAATTCATACACGGACCACCAGCATGGATTCTCCATGCAAAGTATTACAAGTAACTCCCAGGCGTCCCTGGGATATAATTGAGTCAATGAATTGTAAGTCAATTATTTCTCAGTTACAGGAAACCATACAGAAAATATTTGAAATCCTCTGAAAGCACCCCAAATATTCACAGGAAACCCACATGTATTATACCCCGGAGAGCCCGTATCTGAGCGCCCAAGTTGTCCAAATAGCACTCAGATCCGTTTGGCATTATGAGGCATTCTGCCACAGGCTATATAAATATAGCAGATTCATGTCTTAGTAGACTGGTGGCCTAACAGACTAATAGTTGCATTTTGTTTTCCTCAGCAAAACCTGCTGAAGTTCAGTTTAAAACCAAGAGATGTAGGAGACACTTTTGTTATTTCATTGGCTTCCTGAAACCAGGTGCTGCAATGCTTTTATTGCACCCATATTAAAGTGGTGTATTGCAAACATCATGAGACATACTGAAAAGCAGCATTGCCATGGTTTTCCAGGCCCTGCTTCCAAAGACATCTGAAAAAAATAATATTTTTTAAATTGAATCACTCCCAGCCACCAGAATACCAGACAGCCAACTCACTATCTCCTATACACATGCACATCGGCATTGTCTCTCAATGGAACCTATATATGCAGTCCACACATATCAGCTACCTTCTCTAACATGGCTGCCATTTGGGTTAGCATTTTCCTGTATGCAGCAGAACACAAATGCCTCCTTGTGTGCGTTCCATAAACCAGAAGCAACTGAGAGTGGTGGTGGTAGTAGTCACTATTTTCATCCCACTGAAAGACCCAATTACCTCCAGCATTTGAAAAAAAAAATATTACTTAGTACATATTAACTGCCAAATGTTTAAAAAACTGTATTCTTCTAAGTAAGAGATAAATTACAGGTGCATACAGAACTTTAATGCATTAAATAGATTTTGGGCACATTAGCATGCTGTGCTGCTTGCATGCTCAATTATTTTTGCAAAATTCTACACAATAAGCCTGCCACACTCCATTCTTAAAGGACCACTATAGGCACCCAGACCACTTCAGCTCAATTAAGTGGTCTGGGTGCCAGATCCCTCTAGTTTTAACCCTGCAGCTGTAAACATAGCAGTTTCAGAGAAACTGCTATGTTTCACTAAGGGTTAATACAGTCTCTAGTGGCTGTTTCACTGACAGCCGCTAGAGGTGCTTCCGCACTTCTCACTGTGAAAATCACAGTGAGAAGATGCTGACGTCCATAGGAAAGCATTGAGTAATGCTTTCCTATGGGCGGTTTGAATGCTCATGTGCATTCGGCGCTGATGTCGGCAGGAGGAGGAGAGTTCCCCAGCACAGAGGGAGCCTAGCGCTGGAGAAAGGTAAGTGGCTGAAGGGGTTTTAACCCCTCCATCCCAGCGGGAGGGGGGCCATGAGAGTGGAGGGGACCTAATAACCCTATAGTGCCAGGAAAACAAGTTTGTTTTCCTGGCACTATAGTGGTCCTTTAAAAATGACTATCTGGAATTTATGCTTTTGAATAAAACATTGAAGAACCTTGAAAAAAAAAATGTATACGTTCAATGGTCTGTTTTCTTTTAAATTTATAATAACATTTAGCACATTAAATCATAATCCAGTTCAGACAATGCAAAGGTTCGGCAAGCATTTCAAACAAAGAAGAGGAATAGAAACATTGTTTAATTTCTCCTTTGCTTTGTATGCTTTTCGCTATACTGCCAGGTGAAAATAGTTTATAATAATCATTGACAGGGAGCTCATTTACACAATAAAGAAGTATGGATGTTTTGATTTACTTGAACTTTTCATACCTCACAAATACATATTTGTAAACATTTGTAAACATAATATTAAAAATCTTAGGAAGTGAGAATTCCCTCTTAACATAAGGGCCAATGGTGTTACAACGCCAGACCCAGGTTCATGCAACATAACCCCTGATCCGGTCTAGAAAAATGTTTTACTTCTTTTTTTGTAATTCTTTTTTTTTTTTTGCATGTGAGCAAGTAAAACTCATATTGTGTTGAGCCACGATAGCAATGTCACGTTATAGAATAGCATATCATAGGTAATGCACTGATAAGTTATAGTGAGAGGTGTGGGTTGAGATAAGGAGAGTGTAATCCACTCGTTTGTGTGGGATAACAGCACCACTATCTGTGAAACGTGTAATCAGTGAGATATAGCGGCCTGGATATGGTATCCTGGTGTTGCAGGTGTTCCTTGACTTTGGGGATTAGTTGCAAGTCTGTTCTATGTCGTTTGAGTTTTGTAAGTCTAGTCTGTATAAGGATGTAGTATCATGTGTCGTTGAAGGTTCATGTGCAGTCAGTGGTGTATTTTAGTTTTATGCTGCCCTAGGCATGAATAAACTCAGGCACCCCCCTAATCTAAATTTGCCCCATCTTGTCCTGGTTAAGACCAACACGCCCTTTACACCAGAGCAACTCATATCTGCTGTAACAGTAGTGTACATAAAAAAAAAAAACTAGAAATTTGACTGTGAAATAATAGCAGTCAGTTTCCTTCACACGTGTGCGTTTCAGGGCCTGCCAGGGCACAGTGTCACACCAGTGCAACTCATATCTGGTGTAACAGTAGTGTACATTTAAAAAAATAAAAATACAGGAGGCTTGTTGTCACCTCTCGGGGACCCCTTGTGTTGTACGTGGCTGGGTGGAGGAAGAGACCTTCAATGACATCAGTGAGGACAAGGAACGGGACATGGCTAGCTTGGTATCCAACCTTGTGCAAATGGGGAGTTTGCGGTTGTGCAAATGGACTGTTTGCGGTTGTTTGCGGTGCGTTAAACGGGGAGTTTGGTCTGTTACTGTGAAGCGGGCGTAACCCTTACACTACCTGATCGATACAACATCATACCTGATGTTTTAAAGCACGTTATTCAAAACAATTTATGAATGTTAGGTGATTTATGCACTTTATGGATTAAAACCAGACTCTGCATCAACTATGTAATTTTCCATCAGAGTTTTCCAATGGATCCCCCTCCGGAATGCCACAGTCAAGGTGTTAGTCCCCTTGAAACAACTTTTCCATCACTATTGTGGCCAGAAAGAGTCCCTGTGGGTTTTAAAATTCACCTGCCTATTGAAGTCTATGGCGGTTCGCCGAGTTCGCCCGTTCGCGAACATTTGCGGAAGTTCGCGTTCGCCGTTTGCGAACGGAAAATTTTATGTTCGCAACATCACTAATGATGAGAAGAATGTTCTCAGGACCCTGAATGTCACAGGTATGCAGCTTAACCCAACCACTTGTCTCCCTCACATCCTCACTAAAACACATAGACAACTGGCAGCGCTAACCATGCTTACTGCTAGAAATTTAATAGCGGATAACTGGTAGCAAGCATCATGTCCTAACAAACGACAATTGCTGGACAAACTACATCAATATCTCACATATGAACTCCTGTCCCTGCTATCACACGCTCAGAAACAAACATTCCAGCCAACATGGGAAATAAGATCTGCATACTACTTGCAACCAGCACCAAACTCACAAATATAGGACAACCCCATCCACACCACCCAAACCCCCCCTGATGCCCTAGCATGACACCAAGGCTTGACACCAGACAGCTGGCACACACACACACACAATAAAGAAGTTAAAGTAAAATCCCACCCCACCTTTCCCCTGCTTTAATAAAATTAACCCCTTCCCTGGCAATTGATCACTGACTACAGTGATCAATTGGCAGGGACTACATTTTACTGTGATCTGATTTTTTTTTAACCCCTGAGGGTTAACTTTAATTTTTTTATAACCTATAGGGGTTACATTTATTTTATTAATAAATATAAATATTTTAAAATGATATATTTAGCTAGCTGGGGTGGGTGGATGTTAGTGGCGAATTGGGGAATTTGGTGTTATGCTAGCTAGGGGTTAACATTAAAAAAAGTTTTTGAAAAAGCTTTAAAACATTTTTAAAAATGTTTTAATAAAAATTTTTTAAAAAATGTTTTAAATCATACCCCCCTTTACCCAGTCATAATAAAAATTACTCCCTTCCCTGCCAGTTGATCACAGCCTACAGTGATCAAAATACAGATCACAGTATTATACTATGATCTGTTTTTTTATTTTAACTAGAGTTGAGCGGACACCTGGATGTTCGGGTCCGGCGGGTTCGGCCGAACTTTGAAAAAAAGTCCGGGTTCGAGATTGAACTTGACCCCGAACTTGACCCCGGTCCCCATTGACTTCAACTTTTCAAACTTTTGGCCACAAAAATGCCTCTAAAAAATTTCTAGAAAGGGCTAGAGAGCTGCAAAAGGAAGTAAAATGGGGGTAAGAGTAGGACAAGTTCCCTGCAAACAAATGTGGATAGGGAAATCACTTATAATAAAATAAAATACCTAAAAATTCAAAATGGCTATTTTATGAGCCATAAAATAGCAGTAGATGGAATCTTTGATTTTAGCTTTGGAAGAACATAAATCAAAATCTAAAGCATGGCTGTCAGGAAGATTACCAGAATTATCCATTTGAGAGAGGGTTGGAGTGCTGGGTATTCTCTTTCATTGTTCAAACTGAGCTCAACTCCTGATGCATGGAGAAAAGGCCTTCACAAGCCTCTGCTATTGTGTACATGGTTTATACTAAGTAATCCATAGGTTGTGGAGGCGGTGACCGTGGCGGTGTAGGTGGAAGCAGCAGTGGAGGAGGAGGTAGCCAACACTGTTTTTTTTTTTCATTTTATTTTTTTAATTGGGGTAGCCCCCAAAATATTTGGACATATAAAACAAAGAATAAGTGCACTCGAGTATAACAATGGCTGGGTGAGGCCGGTATAAATGTCTATTCTGAACAAGGTACAGACAAGTCTGGTGGGATCCATGCCTGGTTCATTTTAATAAACGTGAGCTTGTTAACGTTGGCTGTGGACAGGCGACTGCGCTTGTCTGTAATAACACCCCCTGCCATTGTAATCACACGTTCAGACAATACACTGGCTGCAGGGCAAGCCAGCAACTCCAAGGCATAAAGGGCAAGCTCAGACAAAGCTTTTCCACATTTTGGCCATGCTAACCCTGCCTTCTGAGGTGCTGGCGGTGCCCCAGCTGCGTTGGCGACCTCTTCCTCCTCCTCTGCCTTTGCCTTGTGCTTCCACTGAGTCCCCGGTGTCGCTCATGTGTGCCAGACTTCCCAGAGGCAAGGCCAAGCTGTCCTCTGTGGGAGGTGTATCATCTGTGTCCTCCGTATCCTGCCAGCCACGCTCCAGTGATGCCCACGAGCTGCGTTGGGTGCCACCCTGCTGTGAACACGGTTCCTCCTCATCCTCCTCCTCCTCATCCTCTAGAACTGCGCCCTGGCTGGACAATTGTGTACCTGGCCTATGCTGGTGCAGGAACCACCCCTCCGAGCCACTTGTGAATGACTGGCCTGATTACCGTGGAAATGTCCTCCTCCTCTTCCTCCTGTGCCACATCCTCTTCCATCATCGTCCGAAGCGTTTTTTCAAGAAGACATGAAAGCAGGATAGTAAGGCTGAGAACGGCATCAGCGGCACTAGCCATGCTGGTGGAGTACTCAAAACAGTGCAACATGGCACACAGGTCTCGTTTCGAGGCCC
Source organism: Pelobates fuscus (assembly GCF_036172605.1). Lineage (NCBI taxonomy): Eukaryota > Metazoa > Chordata > Amphibia > Anura > Pelobatidae > Pelobates > Pelobates fuscus. The sequence continues at coordinate 257,027,658 of NC_086318.1, forward strand.
AGTCATTGATGGTGAAGTGGTGTTGTTCCGCAGAGCGACTGACCCGTGCGTGCTGCATCTGAAACTCCACTATCACCTGCTGCTACTCGCACAGTCTCTCCAGCATGTGCAAGGTGGAGTTTCACCTTGTGGGCACGTCACATATGAGGAGATGAGCGGGAAGGCCAAAGTTACACTGCAGCGCAGACAGGCGAGCAGCAGCAGGGTGAGAACACCGAAAGCATGCTCAGACGGCCCGCACTTTCTGCAGCAGCTCTGATATATCTGGGAAGTTTTTCAGGAATTTCTGCACCACCAAATTCAGCACATGTGTCAGGCAAGGGATGTGCGTCAAACCGGCTTGGCTCAGAGCTGCTACGAGATTTCGCCCATTATCGCACACCACCAGGCCGGACTTGAGGCTCAGTGGCAACAACCACTCATCGGTATGTTGTTCCATGCCCATCCACAGCTCCTGAGCGGTGTGTTTTTTTTCCCCCAAACGTATGAGTTTTAAAACAGCCTGCTGTCGTTTCCCCTTGGCTGTGCTGAAGTTGCTGGTGAAGGTGTTACGCTGACCGGATGAGGAGGTGGTAGAGGAGGAGGAGGAAGCGGAGTAGGAGGGGGAGGCAACAGGAAGCAAAGAGAAATGCCCTGCAATCCTCAGTGGCGGAAGGACATGTGCCAAACTGCTATACGCCTCAGGCCCAAACTAACAGATGGTTTATGTCAGGCGACAATGTAACCGCCAATAGTCAACAATTAAGTTCACTGACAGTAATGCAGTGCTGGTGACCTAAAGAGAAACAATTTCTAGAGGTTACACAACAGTGTGACATGCGCAATTAATACAGTTACTTCACTGTCTCAAAAAAGTGTGATTTTTTTAAACCAACAATGTAAGAGTAGTATTTAAGGGTTTTATTGAACTGCAAGAAATGCACCGCAGGCCGCAAATGTTCTATTTAGCACAAAAAAGTGTGATTTTTTTTAAACCAACAATGTAACAGTAGTATATAACGGTCTTATTGGACTGCAAGTAATGCACCGCAGGCAGCAAATGAACTATTTAGCACACAAAAAAATGTGAATTTTTAAAAGTGCGATGTAACCACAGTATTTGACGGTTCTATTTGACTCTCAGATATGAATTGCATGCCCCAAATTTACTTTTTAGCACAATTTTTTTTTAACATTTTTAAAAGTGCGATGTAACCACAGTATTTGACGGTTCTATTTGACTCGCAGATATGAAGTGCACCGCAGGCAGCAAATGTACTATTTAGCACCCAAAAAATTAGAATTTTTTAAAGTGCGATGTAACCACAGTATTTGGCGATTCTATTTGACTCTCAGATATGAAGTGCACCGCAGGCAGCAAATGTACTATTTAGCACCAAACAAATCTGAATTTTTCAAAGTGCGATGTAACCACAGTATTTGACGGTTCTATTTGACTCTCAGATATGAAGTGCATGCCCCAAATTTACTTTTTAGCACAAAAAAAAATGTGAATTTTTAAAAATGCGATGTAACCCCAGTATTTGACGGTTCTATTTGACTCTCAGATGTGAAGTGCACGCCCCAAATTTACTATTTAGCACCAAAAAAATGTGAATTTGTCAAACTGCAATGTCACAGCAGTATTTAAAAATGCCTAGATGTTGCCCACTGAGCTACCAGAACAGGATTAAAGTAATGTGCCTGGCACACATGCAGTTGCAAGTGCCCACCTAACAAACAGACTGATTGCTTATTTCTCTGTGGCACTGGGCTCAGGGCAGGGTACAAAAATGTAGTATAGTACCCACAAAAATAATCGCTGTAGTTTGCAGATTCAACACCAGAATTATTTCCTAATCTGTCCCTCACAGCTGCAGTAACATCTCCCTACACTAATAAGAGCTCATGTGACTCCAGCTTATATAGAGGCTGGGTTACATGCTGCACTGGCCAATCACAGCCATGCCATTATTAGGCATGGCTGTGATGGCTTCTAAGGGCACACAAGTCAAAGGCTTGTTGATTGGCTGCCCTGCAGCTTTTCAAAATGCGCCATTAAATGCAGAACACCAAACTCGAACCCGAACTGTTACTGAAATGTCTGTGTTCGGGTTCGGGGTCCAAAAATCTTAATGTTCGGTGCGAACCCAAACTTTACAGTTCGGGTTTGCTTATCTCGAGTATTTTCATGTTGTCCTCTGTATCCAGGAGATAATTAGCTTAAGCAAGGGCTTACACAATTATCTCCCAGAATCAGAGGCACCAGTTCGGGTTTACTCTGAGATAATCAGGAAAAAGTCTGTGCTTTCACAATAAAAAATTGTTTTACTTCCAGAACTATGTGTTGGCTAGTTACTGGGGGAAAGGGTTGTAATTAGTGATCAGTGCTTCTTCCAGCTATGAGGAGAATCCAGCAGAGATACCCAGTCGGGGTAGTGGAGCTCCACTACAGTTACAGGTTATCTATTTTTGTTTTCAAATTTACTACAGATCTACTATATATACTAGATTATCAGCTTGTGCAATGGTATATTATCTCCATCTAGTGGAGGAAATATAGCAATGTATCTACTTGTCAGTCTGTCTATATAGAGCTCACCTTAGTAATCATTACAAGCAGAGCTATTTTAACAATATAAGCGATTTGTATTGTGAGATTGAGACGGAGATTTATTGATCCTAGTGAGACTGGTGTGTCTACTAGTGAGACTAGGTAGACAGCTTTGTGTCTAGCCCTTTGTCAGTGGCACCGAGCCACTTACACACACTTTGATTTGGAAATGGATATATCCTGTTTATTAGTAGTTTAATTAACACTAGTGTAAGAGTTGTGGGTAGGTTACTGTTGTGACCAATGTTAGGCCCTAGTTCTTGTAGCCACCAAGAAGAGACCAAGGGAGAGCTCAAGTCTATATTACTAAGGTAAGAATCAGAAAAAGTACTAGGACACTTCTATCACCATTAGGCATAGCAGAGAGGATGGTAAGCATAGCTCCACTAGATGACAGGGACAAGTGGTCTCTTAATCCTCATCGGTGAATATGCCCACCAGCGACTTCTTGTACATGTTGTTGAATTACATTCCAAGTCCAAGTAAAAAAGCAGGCTAACAAAATCCCCTTCCTGATTGCCCAGCTGGTGATATTTCCATGATGGAAAGGGGGCCCTTAAATCAGATGACTCATGACCTTGCTCTGTAATGTCATTACCTTGTGATTCACTTTAAGCAGATCATAGTCTTATCAATGTACCATTTCTGTGTGGTAGGATTGAAGGAGCAGTTGGCTAAGGCACCACATATTTATGGAATGTTCCTAGTGGATGGAATGCCTTTCTCTCTTTGACAGCATGCTGGTGGCAGCCCACATTGCCTGGGTATGATAGTGATAGTGGAGTAGATCTAACCTTAGCAGCATGGAAGACTAGGAGTGGCTCTGAAGGGAAGCAAGGTGAAGAAACCATGAGCCACAGTAACACTATTTGGGGACAGATCATTTCCTTTTTCACCCACCTCATAAACAAGATAGATGTCTTCTCTGAAAACAGGCAACTTGTTATTAGAAGCACAATCCAGAAAAATATAGCAATAGTCAATGATGTACTCAAAGTTTGTGTTCACAAACAAGTTGTTAATTACCCTAAACTGATGCCAGCTTCTCCGTCAAAAAATTGGCACTAATCATATCCAGCAGCCTGATATAGTGGAGGGACAGACCTATTGACAGGGTCTGTGATTTTCAGAAATAGGGAAACATGTTGGTTGAGGGAAATTTGCAGATTGACCACAACTGTGTGCTACAGTTTGTAGGGAGCAAGTGAAGCAGCAAACAGTCCAAAGGAGACAAGTGTCTCTGAAATGATCAAATCTTTCCTGTTTGAACCTAATTTGCTTCATAGTTTTGACTATCTGCTGGGATGAGAAGAAGTGTGTGTGGCCTACTCTATGTCTGGTTGCCCAGCAGCTTTTGTCATGTCCTCTGACCATTATCCAGAGTGAGCTAATGTTTACTGTTAACAGGGAATACTCTAAATCAACAACACTTACACATGTCCCCACAACTGGAACAAATAGCCTTCCTCAAGTTCAATCTTCCTAAATTGGGATATCCCACTCATTACTTTAATTCCTGCGACATCATCTGCTAGCTAAGATCCAGTTGGCCACTCACTTCAGCCTTCAAAGTTGTTTCAAAATGTATAAAATAATTCTAAAATCTGATGGTGAATAAAAAAAATACACATTTAAAATTACATCAATTTGAATTTAATCACAGTTAATTTAATTACATTTAATTACAACATAATCATTAGCTAACCACTGGAACATATGGGAGGATAATGTCAAACGAAAATGCTCTTTTTGATGACATTTTCTTTGGATTGCATATTATGTGTTTCTCCCCTAACTTGTTGTGTTCGTATGCGCAACGTATATTATGTATCGCCGGTTACACCTTATTTGACCCTAAAAGTGTTTTTCATAATGCATGTGTTATCAATTTTACAATTGATGGATTTTTCTTTTTGTTTGTTTGAATCATTTGTATTTTATTCTTTATATTACATTTTGTATTTCATTGTTTTACGATGATTGTTATTATTATTGCTAAAAATGCAAATCTTTCAATAAAAAAACATTTGACAAGAAAAAAAAATTACATTACTCCTGTTCCCAAACAGTGTTTTGCAATGGTTTGATATTGTTGACACATACTAATTGTTGGAGTTATAGCAAAGTTGCATATGAATAACGTATGATTAAACTATATGAGCAGCTTTTAAAAAATTAAATATTTGTCATGAAACCTTCTTTCAAAGAACATCAGCTTCCTGAGGTATAACGAATGCATGAATCCAAATACTAGTAGATTAAGTTCAGGGACAAAAAGAGGATTAATGAAAAAATCAAAGAAGGTAGTTTGTTATGGAAAGTATTTCATCGTATCATGCATAATAATACAAAATAAGTTGTCATGAATAATTTGTTCAAATATAATAGGTTAAACATGAATGCTATATGTCTACAACAAAGTTAGATTAGCTGAGCCAGAGCCAGAACCAGAGACTGAGTAAGAGCCAGAACCAGAGCCTGAGCCAGAACCAGAGCCTGAGCCAGAACCAGAACCATAATCAGAGCCAGAGCCATAACCAGAACCAGAGCCAGAGCCTGAGCCAGAACCAGAGCCTGAGCCAGAACCAGAGCCTGAGTCAGAGCCAGAGCCAGAACCAGAGCCAGAGCCAGAACCAGAGCCAGAACCAGAGCCAGAACCAGAACCAGAACCAGAGCCAGAGCCAGAGCCACTTTCTTCTTCTGAATTACTTGGGGAAGTCACTATAAAAAAGCAGAAAGAAAACTTTAGATATGAAAGGAGTAAAAGAAAAACATATATATGTTTTTGCTTTAAAGGGAAATTATAGTGCACCCCTCCATCGTACCATCCCTCCCTCCCCCACCCCCCCATGTGGTGCAGAAAGGATTAAAAACCTAAAAACCCTTCTGTCACTTACCTTATTTCAGCGCTGATGTCCGTCTGTGCTCGTTAAGGCCTTGTCGGCGTCAACATCTGACGATGGACAATGGCCACACTTACATTAGGACGTCCCCATTGGAAAGCATTGTATAATGCTTTCCTATGGGGTATTGGGTAATGCTGAGTGTCCTCATGCATAGCGTGAGGACATCCAGTGTCAGTTAGGCGACCAAAATTTGCCACTAGTCCCTCTAGTGGCTGTCTGGTAGGCAGCCACTTCCCGGCGTTCCCGGCGTACGCTCGGCGGGCGGTATCCTCCCAGCCTCGGATGCCGCCCGCGTCTTCCTCTCCGTCCCCCAGTGGCAGCATGCATAACGCTGCATGCTGGGAGACCGCCCAGTTTTGTAAACGCCGAGGTCAGGCACAGTGCCTCAATCACAGTGGGAGGTATTGATATCTCCCACGTGTGATTGTTAATTCTGATTGGAAATTATCCAATCAGAATTAATCTATGGGTTTAAATACCTTTCTTGTCTCTCTCTGCCCTGTTGTGGTCTTTGCTTGCTAGTATTGCTACTGAACTTGTGTTTCTCTCTGGTTACGTATTCTCTGGCTTGTGTATCCGACTTTGCGACTTTCTCCTACCCTTTGACCTCGGCTTGTCTCTCGTTATTCTGTCTTCTGGTTCCCCTTACTCGGCTTGTTTCCTGACTATTCTTTCTGTGCTTAGCCCGGCCACTCTAAGGTCTGGTACTGCACCTTTTCTGTGTGTATGTTAGTGTGTTTTGGTTCCCAGAATCGTGACATTACAACAGGGCCATAATGGAACCTGCTGACATTCCACAGTTATTGGTTAATCAGGAAGCTAGAATGGATGGTTTAGACCAGGGGTAGGCAACCTTTTAGCAGCACTGTGCCGATATAGGATTGTGACGTCCCGAGCGTGCCGGTCCTATTTTTTTTTTTTTAAAGGTGTGTATGCTGCCGTATTCTGCTTGTGTTATTTTTACTGTAATTGCTTTTTATCGTTGTATTTGTGCATATATGCAGGGCCGTCTTTAATAGTGACTGGACCCTCGGCAAAGCATTTGCTTGGGGCCCCCTGGAACCTGTCCCCCCTCCGCAGGCATGCAATCACGTCCTCCACCTCAACGCAGTGTCGGACCTAAAGTAGAGAGGTGCAAGAATTTTTGGGGGTCTCCCTGTTGCACGGGTGATTAAAAGGTGGGGATCTGTCGTGCAACTCCAGAATGCATTGACACCTGGGGCTCTACCATTTACCCATGTTTGCAGGTCTGTATTTAGCACTAAGCAGTTTTTGTGTGTTTAAATGTAAACAGGTTTTTTTTATGGAATGTGTTTGTATGTGGTGTTGGTGTGATTGCAAGCATGTATTTGTGTAGTGTTGGTTTTTGAATGCAGGGGTGTATTTACATATAATTTGGGTGTGTAACACAGACATGTGTTTGTACGTAGTGTTGAAATTTGAATGCAGGGGTGTATTTGTGTGTAGTGTTAGTGTGTGAATGCTGAGATGTATGCACATATATACACACACACACACACAGACATACTGACGCACACACACAGATATACTGACACACACACAGACATGCTGACATACAAACATACTGACACACACACACAGACATACTGACACACATACTGACGTACACAAAGACATACTGACACATACTGAAATACAGACATGCTGACACACAGATATACTGACACACAAAGACATACTGACACACAAAGACATACTGACACACAAAGACTGACAGACATACACTTTAAAACCCACCCTCCAGTTTCCTACCTTTCCTGCTGGTCGCCTAAAGGTGTTGAAAGTTGGGGTCTAGCGCTCTCGACCAGCCCCCCTCCAATCTGCCTACTCTTTTTACCCGCGCGCTCCTCTCTTTGTGGGAGGAAGTGATGCGCGGCCGTCACTTCCTCCCAGCCTGCTGCCGAAAAGCAAGGGGCCCGCTCGCGCTGTTAAAGTGCCTCAGCGTGCGACCGGGTCCCTGCTGACAGAAGCCCACCGGGTGGTCCTTTGTGCATGGGCCACCCCGTGGGCCTCCTTAGTGTGCGGATTACCGGCCAGAGGGTTAGAAATAGTTTAGGCCAGCAGGGCTCACGGTGCAGCTGGCCAGTTTGCCCCGCGTTAAAGACGGCCCTGCGTATATGAGCTATTATATTGTATATGTTCATGAGTAGTTTATGGTATTGTGTATGATACATATGAATGTGAGCTGTGTATGGGGGCTGCTTGTGGAATTGTGTGTGTGGATGGATATGTCACAGTGTGTGGGGGCTGTTTGGGGTATTGCATGTGGGGTTGTGTGCATGTATGTGGATTGTTAGTGGTGTTTCATTTGTGCGGATTGTGTGCATGTTTGTGTGTGGGCTGTCCATATTATTTGTATCAGGGGAGGGTTATTCTGCATTTCTGTGTATATCTAGCAGTGTGGGTGGCTTCCAGTAGGGACCAGGCCGGCCAGGTACATGTCAAGGACAGGAGCTGCAGCAGCAACTGCGAGCTGCTCTACTACAGTGTGGATTCCTATTCACAAGTGCTGGGAGGAGGTGATCTGAGATCACTACCTCTATGTGCCGCAATGCATAAATTGAGGATTGTCCTTCACCACCTTTTCGGATTAGCAGATATCTGAAGTTTTACTGGGACTCCTGATAGGCCAGAGCCTGTTTGGCTCTAGCAGCCTTGAGTGCCGTGCAAAGACACCTCGAGTGCCGTGCATGGCACTAGTGCCGTAGGTTGCCTACCCCTGGTTTAGACCATCGTATGGACCAATGTACTCAGGCTTTCCAAACCATACTGGCTCGTAAGGGGAGAGGGGAGGCTGCAGTCCACTCGCGGCACACACCCTCCAGCCGTCCCCGGTCCCCTTCCCGGCGTACGCTCGGCGGGCGGCATCCTCCCAGCCTTGGATGCCGCCCGCGTCTTCCTCTCCATCCCCCAGCGGCAGCATGCATGACGCTGCACGCTGGGAGACTGCCCAGTTTTGTAAACGCCGGGGTCAGCCACCTGACCCGGCGTTAAAGGCACAGTGCCTCAATCACAGTGGGAGGTATAGATATCTCCCACGTGTGATTGTTAATTCTGATTGGAAATTATCCAATCAGAATTAATCTATGGGTTTAAATACTTACCTTTCTTGTCTCTCTCTGCCCTGTTGTGGTCTTTGCTTGCTAGTATTGCTACTGAACTTGTGTTTCTCTCTGGTTACGTATTCTCTGGCTTGTGTATCCGACTTTGCGACTTTCTCCTACCCTTTGACCTCGGCTTGTCTCTCGTTATTCTGTCTTCTGGTTCCCCTTACTCGGCTGTTTCCTGACTATTCTTTCTGTGCTTAGCCCGCCCACTCTAAGGTCTGGTACTGCACCTTTTCTGTGTGTATGTTAGCGTGTTTTGGTTCCCAGAATCGTGACATTACAACAGGGCCATAATGGAACCTGCTGACATTCCACAGTTATTGGTTAATCAGGAAGCTAGAATGGATGGTTTAGACCATCGTATGGACCAATGTACTCAGGCTTTCCAAACCATACTGGCTCGTAAGGGGAGAGGGGAGGCTGCAGTCCGCTCGCGGCACTCACCCTCCAGCCGTCCGCGGTCCCCTTCCCGGCGTACGCTCGGCGGGCGGCATCCTCCCAGCCTTGGATGCCGCCCGCGTCTTCCTCTCCATCCCCCAGCGGCAGCATGCATGACGCTGCACGCTGGGAGACCGCCCAGTTTTGTAAACGCCGGGGTCAGCCACCTGACCCGGCGTTAAAGGCACAGTGCCTCAATCACAGTGGGAGGTATAGATATCTCCCACGTGTGATTGTTAATTCTGATTGGAAATTATCCAATCAGAATTAATCTATGGGTTTAAATACTTACCTTTCTTGTCTCTCTCTGCCCTGTTGTCGTCTTTGCTTGCTAGTATTGCTACTGAACTTGTGTTTCTCTCTGGTTACGTACTCTCTGGCTTGTGTATCCGACTTTCTCCTACCCTTTGACCTCGGCTTGTCTCTCATTATTCTGTCTTCTGGTTCCCCTTACTCGGCTTGTTTCCTGACTATTCTTTCTGTGCTTAGCCCGGCCACTCTAAGGTCTGGTACTGCACCTTTTCTGTGTGTATGTTAGTGTGTTTTGGTTCCCAGAATCGTGACATTACAACAGGGCCATAATGGAACCTGCTGACATTCCACAGTTATTGGTTAATCAGGAAGCTAGAATGGATGGTTTAGACCATCGTATGGACCAATGTACTCAGGCTTTCCAAACCATACTGGCTCGTAAGGGGAGAGGGGAGGCTGCAGTCCGCTCACGGCACTCACCCTCCAGCCGTCCGCGGTCCCCTTCCCGGCGTACGCTCGGCGGGAGGCATCCTCCCAGCCTTGGATGCCGCCCGCGTCTTCCTCTCCATCCCCCAGCGGCAGCATGCATGACGCTGCACGCTGGGAGACCGCCCAGTTTTGTAAACGCCGGGGTCAGCCACCTGACCCGGCGTTAAAGGCACAGTGCCACAATCACAGTGGGAGGTATAGATATCTCCCACGTGTGATTGTTAATTCTGATTGGAAATTATCCAATCAGAATTAATCTATGGGTTTAAATACTTACCTTTCTTGTCTCTCTCTGCCCTGTTGTCGTCTTTGCTTGCTAGTATTGCTACTGAACTTGTGTTTCTCTCTGGTTACGTACTCTCTGGCTTGTGTATCCGACTTTCTCCTACCCTTTGACCTCGGCTTGTCTCTCATTATTCTGTCTTCTGGTTCCCCTTACTCGGCTTGTTTCCTGACTATTCTTTCTGTGCTTAGCCCGGCCACTCTAAGGTCCGATACTGCACCTTTTCTGTGTGTATGTTAGCGTGTTTTGGTTCCCAGAATCGTGACAGCTGGTACTGGATCAGAGGTTATAGGAGGTGGGAATAGCTGAGGATTGCATTCTGCTTAGGTAGGGTGGGAGCTTCCCAGAAATGCTCTTAAAACACAAGGCTGGAAAGATGAAGAGTGCATCTGGATTCCAGTGACAGCCAGCAGTGGCGTAGCTAGGGGGGGCCATAGGGGGCCATGCCCCCCCTACATCATGTTGTGCCCCCTTGGGCACCCCCAAATGCCAGCAGCCTGCTGGCCATGTGTTTAGATTATATTCCCTCGGGCTGTAACAGTCTGTGACAGCCCGAGGGAATGCAGGACAGAGCAGCTCAGCTGGAGGCTGGGGGCTGTCTGTGGCTGGAGAGAGCACTGACAGGCTCCCCGGCACAGGCCCCAAACGAAGCCCAGCCTCCCGCACATAAGCCCCGCCGTTAAGCAGCAGCCCATGCTGCTGCTGCAAAGGCCAGATGGCTGACCCCCAGCAACAGGTAGGCTCGATGTGTGTGTGTGTGTGTGTGTGTGTGTGTATGTGTAAGGACTCAGCAGTCTGTGTGTGTGTGTGTGTCTGGACTCAGCAGTCTGTGTGTGTCTGGGCTCAGCAGTCTGTATGTGTGTGTGTGTGTGTGTGTATGGACTCAGCAGTCTGTCTGTGTATTTGTGTGTGTGTGTGTCTAGACTCAGCAGTCTGTGTGTGTGTGTGTGTGTGTGTGTCTGGACTCAGCAGTCTGTATGTGTGTGTGTGTGTATGGACTCAGCAGTCTGTGTGTGTGTGTGTCTAGACTCAGCAGTCTGTGTGTGTGTGTGTGTGTGTGTGTGTGTCTGGACTCAGCAGTCTGTATGTGTGTGTGTGTGTGTGTGTGTGTGTGTATGGACTCAGCAGTCTGTGTGTGTGTGTGTGTGTGTGTGTGTCTGGACTCAGCGGTCTGTGTGTGTCTGGACTCAGCAGTCTGTATGTGTGTGTATGGACTCAGCTGTCTGTCTGTGTGTTTGTGTGCGTGTGTGTCTGGACTCAGCAGTCTGTATGTGTGTGTGTGTGTATGGACTCAGCATTCTGTGTGTGTGTGTGTGTGTGTGTGTGTATGGACTCAGCAGTCTGTGTGTGTGTGTGTGTGTGTGTGTGTGTGTGTGTGTCTGGACTCAGCAGTTTCTGTGTGTGTGTGTGTCTGGACTCAGCAGTCTGTATGTGTGTGTGTGTGTGTATGAACTCAGCAGTCTGCATGTGTGTGTGTGGACTCAGCAGTCTGTATGTGTGTGTGTGTGTGTGTGTGTGTGTGTATGGACTCAGCAGTCTGTA